>NC_044556.1:1294027-1594027 GCF_007565055.1 Rhinopithecus roxellana
CCTAACCTCGGCCCGCCTTGGCCTCCCAGAATATTTTTTTTTTTTTTTTTTTGAGGTAGAATCTCGCTCTGTCGTCCAGGTCGGAGTGCAGTGGTGCAATCTTGGCTCACTGCAACCTCCGCCTCCTGGGTTCAAGCGATTCTTCTGCGTCATCCTCCTGAGTAGCTGGGACTACAGGTGCACGCCATCGTGCCCAGCTAATTTCTGTATTTTACTAGAGACAGGGTTTCACCACATTGGCCAGTCTGGTCTCGAACTCCTGACATTGTGATCTGCCCACCTTGGCCTCCCAAAGTGCTGGATTACAGGCGTGAGCTACTGCATCCAGCCATACCCAGCTAATTTTTGTAGGGACAGGGATGCACCATGTTTCCCAGGCTGGTCTCAAAGGACTCAAGCAGTCTGCCCACCTCAGCCTCCCAAAGTGTTGACAGTACAGACGTGAGCCACTAGGTCGGGCCTAACCTCAGTGGCACAATCTCGGCTCATTGTAACCTCCGCCTCCCGGGTTCATACCATTCTCTTGCCTCAACCTCCCAAGTAGCTGGGACTACAGGCGCCCACCACCACGCCAAGCTAATTTTTGTATTTTTAGTAGAGACGGGGTTTCACCGTGTTAGCCAGGATGGTCTCAATCTCCTGATCTCGTGATTCGCCTGCCTCGGCCTCTCAAAGTACTGGGACTACAGGCATGAGCCACCGTGTCCAGCTTTTCTTTTTGTTTTTTTTGAGATGGAGTTTAGCTCTGTTGCCAGGCTGGAGTGCAGTGGCATGATCTCAGCTCACTGCAGCCCCCGCCTCCTTGATTCAAGCAGTTCTCTTGCCTCAGCCTCCCGAGTAGCTGGGATTACAGGCATGCGCCACCACTCCCGGCAATTTTTGTATTTTTAGTCAAGGTGGTGTTTTACCATGTTGACCAGGATGGTCTCCTGACCTTGTGATCTGTCCACCTCAGCCTCCCAGAGTATTGGGATTACAGGCGTGAGCCACTGCGCCCAGCCAACCTGCCCTTTTAAGAGACAAGGTCTCCACTGTGTTGCCCAGGCTGGAGTACAGTGGTGATTCACATGCATGACCCCACTACTGATAGGTGTGGGAGTTTTGACCTGCCCCCTTTCTTTTTTTTTTCTTCACCGCCCAACCCTCGCCTTTTTTTTGAGACGGAGTCTCACTCTCTTGCCCAAGCTGGAGTGCAGTGGCACAGTCTTGGCTCACTGCAACCTCTCTGTCTCCCAGGTTCAAGCAGTTCTCGTGCCTCAGCCTCCTGAGTAGCTGGGATTACAGACGCCTGCCACTATGCCCAGTTAATGCTTATATTTTAAGAGAGATGGGGTTTTGCCTTGTTGGCCAGGCTCATCTTGAACTCTCGGCCTCAAGCGATCTGCCCGCCAGGGCTTCCCAAAATGCTGGGATTACAGGTGTGTGCCACCGCATCTGGCTGACCTGGGCTGGTTCACCCCTTCTTAGGCAATCTGGTAGTCCCCACTCCCGCGAGGTCACCACACTGATGCCAGACTTAATGCAGCCAGCCACCTGATTGGCACCATGCAATGTAGCCCAGAACTCCTGGGCTCAGGCGATCCTCCCTCCTCAGCCTCTCAAGTAGTTGGGACTACAGGTGCTCACTTCTGCGCCCAGACTTGTTTCCGTTTTTGGCATTGTCTTGTCCTGGAAAGGGCATGAGATAGACTCAGTGTTGCATTTTGTGCTTAAAGATCTCTGTACCTCTGGTGTGTTTTATATGGACAATTAGAACTTGCTGAAAATGGAATATACTACCTAAGCAGATGCACAGATCAGTACCATTGTGACTAGTGGTACTGAAGCTCAAAATGGACATTCACCCACTGGAATTCGGAGACATTGGCAGTGATCTGGAACAAGTTGCTTAATCTTTGAGCCTGTTTCCCTGTCAGTATGATTGGGTAGCAGAAGCACTCCATCCACCTGTCAGGGTTAGCTCTGCTTTTTACTGAGGAGGGTCAAGCACAGTAGAGGGAATTGCTCCTACCCACCCTGCAGTGCTCTTACTTCACTGAAGGTGCTGTAGGTGATGGGCGGTGCAGTGGTTTGGTTAGCCCTGTAATTTTGAGTGATTCTGATTTGTGATTTGTGTCACTTAACTTGAGGAGACTTGGCCTGATCAGTTTAATTGCCTGTGCTTCCTGTGTGTGTTCTTTTGCCTACTTCATTTCCTTGCCCATCCTGAATTTTGAGTTTACTAGTTTTGTCTTTGTTGCATGTATAGGTATACCTCGTTTTATTGTGCTTTGCAGATAATTGCAGGTTTTTTAATTTACAAATTTAGGATTTGTGGTAACCCTGCATTGAACAAGTCTATCAGTGCCATTTTTCCAACAGCGTGTGCTCACTTCATGTCTGTGTCACATTTTGGTAATGTGACCAGTGTGTCAGACTATTATATCTGTTATGATTTGTGATCAATGATTTTGGGTGTCATTATCATGGTTTTGGGGAACCACAAACCATATCCATATAAGAAGGTGAACTTAATCTGTAAATGTTTGTGTTCTGACTGCCCCAGCTACTGGCTATTTCCCATCTCTTTTTCTCTCCTCAGAACTCTCTATTCCTTGAGACACAGCTGTCTTGAAGTTAGGCCAGTTAACATCCCTGTAATAGCCTTTAAAGTGTTCATATGAAAGGAAGAGTCTCGCATCTCTCACACCAAGTCAAAAGCTAAAAATGGCCAGGTATGGGGTTCATGCCTGTAATCCTAGCATTTTGGCAGGCTTGTTTGGGAGGATCGCTTGAGGGCAGGAGTTTGAGACCATCCTGGGCAACATAGTGAGGCCCCGTCTTTACAAAAAAGTGGAAAAAGTAGCCACGTGTGGTGGTACACGCCTGTGGTCCCAGCTACTTGGGAGGCTAAGATGGGAGGATTGCTTGAGCCTAGGAGGTTGAGGCTGCAGCGAGCTGTGATCATGCCACTTGCACTCCAGCCTGGATGACAGAGCAATACCCTTTCTTTAACAGTGATAAAAGGCCAATAACATATTTTGAAAGCTGAAATAGGCCAAAAGCTAGGCTGCTTAAGCCAGATAGCCAGATTGTGAATGCAAAGGAGTTCTTGAAGGAAATTAAAAGTGCAACTCCAGTGAATGCCCGAGTGATAAGAAAGTAAAATAGCCTTATTGCTGATGTGGAGAAAGTTGTAGTGGTCTGGATAGATCAAGCCAGCTGCAATATTCCCTTAAGCCAAAGTCTAATCTAGCAAGGCCATAATAACTCTATTCAATTATTTGGAGGCTGAGAGAGGTCAGAAAGCTGCAGAAGAAAAGTTTGAAACCAGCAGAGGTTGGTTCATGAGGTTTAAGGAACGAAGCCATCTCCAAAACATAAAAGTGCAAGGTGAATCAGCAAGTGCTGATGGAAAAACTGTAGCAACTTATCCAGATCTAGCTAAGATAATTGATAAAGGTGGCTACAGTAAACATTTTAGTGTAGACAAAATAGTCTATTGGAAGAAAATGCCATCTAGGCTTTTATAGCTAGAGAAAAATCAATACTTGATTTCAAAGGACAGGCTTCCTCTCGTTAGGTGCTACTGCAGCTGATGACTTTAAGTTGAAGCTACTACTCATTCACCATTCTGAATATCCAAGGACCTTAAGAATTATGCTAAATCTAAATTATGTTAAATCGACTCTGCCTGTGCTCTGTAAAGGGAAAGACAAAGTCTAGGTAACAGCATATCTGTTTACAACATCATTTACAGAATATTTTAAACCCACTGTTGAGACCTACTGCTTAGTAAAAGATATTTTTCAAAATATTATAGCCCATTAATAATGCACCTTGTCACTCAAGACCTCTGATGGAGATGTACAAGCAGATGAATGTTTTCATGCCTGCTAAAACATACATTCTGCAGCCTGTGGAACAGTTTCACCTTTCAAGTCTTATTAAGAAGTAACATTTCAGGCTGGGTGCTGTGGCTCATGCCTATAATCCCAGCACTTTGGGTGGCCAGGGCAGGTGGATCACCTGAGGTCAGGAGTGTGAAACCAGCCTGACGAACATGGAGAAACCCTGTTCCTGCTAAAAATACAAAATTAGTCGGGCGTGGTGGCTCCTGCCCGTTATCCCAGCAACCCAGGAGGCTGAGGCGGGAGAATCGGTTGAACCCAGGAGGGGAGGTTGCGGTGAACCAAGGTGGCGCCATTGCACTCCAGCCTGGGCAACAAGAGCGAAGCTGTCTCAAAAAAAAAAAAAAAAGACGGTCTTAATTTTAATGTAGGTGAACTTATGAATCTTTGTTTTACGGTTGGTGGGAAGAACACTATCCTGAAGTGAAATATATTCTGTATTTTCTTCTGAAAGTTGTACAGTTTTGCCTTTCCAATTTATGCCCTTGATCCATCAGGAAATTATTTTGGGGGTGGTATAAGGTGAGGAGTCAGGTGTGACCTTAGATGAATTACTGATTTTTTTCTAGCATCAGCTTCCTTGGCTGCAAAACTGAGACCCTAATCCCTGCCATGTGCAAGGTTTTTGTGAGGTCGGAATACAGCATACAGACACGTTGAGCCCCATGTCTCAGTAAGCATTCAGTAATTGCTTGTTGGTTTAAGTCCAATCTTGTTCCCTAAGCATGTGGACACTCAGGGAAAGTTGGCACTTAACTGGGAAAGTTGCTGCTCGTACATTGCCTGCCAAATTACTCCAGGCATCATGGCCAGGCTGGGTTTGGCTGCTCAGCACATCCCCTGGCAGGGCACTGGCAGCCTGGAAAATGTATAGCAGGCAGGTGCTCAGTCAGTCCTAGAGCTGTTTTCATGTGATATCTGATGCATTTATTATAGAAATGAAAGCATAAGAATGTGTTTTAACTGTTTCCACCCCCCCCCCCCCCCCCCCCCGCACAGTCACAAGGCTGATTCCAGGCACAGCTTGGTTAGGCCAGCACTTGTAACCGTGGTGGGGAGCCTTGAGGCACTGAGTGAGCTCAGCCTCCTTGGGCAGAAAAGCTTGTTTAGTTATTGACAGGCACACAATGTGTGTTCCTGTGGGCAAACAAACAGACGGCTGGAGATCGGGGGGACCTGGTGGTCGTCAGCATTTATGTAACCACCGTATGCCTTCTGTGAATGACTTGGGAAAGAATAGAGTGGGTTGGGATTATGTAGTAAGTGTAAAAAAGTCAACAGAGGGACTTTGGGTTTACCTCTGGAGAGGAGGTAGTGATGATGGATGAGTGGATATTTCTTTGTACCCTGAGCTCTTTCATCCTACCTTGGTGGTCATATGTGAGAGCAAGTGCTTTGGGTCTCAGAGGGCGTCACTCCAAGCATTCTGCCTGGAGTCTGTTGTGGTGAATGTTCTTGCTGGCATCTTGATCAGGGACTTTGTCATAATTAGCTATCAAATGTTTGCTGGTCCTTCTCAACCCTGTAATGTTGATACTTGAAAAACTGGAAACATCCTGACAAACAGTTGGGAAGTGGTTTTGTGAGCTCTGGTTATCGCATCACAGTTAAGGGTGGCGGGTAGGTTCTGTATACAGTGCCCCAGAGTGTATAAGGGGAATGTTGTTTGTAAGGAACTCTGTGGGCTAATTGTGCAAATAGGTGCTAGAATGCTGGGCAGCCTTTTTCCTTCATGGCTTTGTTGTGTTTTATTGTATTGTTGTATTGCATTTTATTGTAATGACAGTTACTCATTTTAATAAGATGATCTCAGTAGATGGGCTGAATTGTCCTGTTTAAGGCTACTTTTCCCTTCTGAATCTGAAAGTGTTTGCTGTCAGAGCTAGAAGGAAGTTTTGAATCTGGCACTGTGTCGCCTAGGCGTCTTCTCCCCCTTCCCATCCATGCATGCATAGACAAATAGTTTTACTAGTTTGACATTTAATCAAAATTTAAACATGGGGCCAAGAAAGGTCCTCCAGGAAGCATTAGTATGAAAAATATTTTAAACAGTAGCTTCGTACTAGCCATTCAATTTAGATTTCTCAAGATTAACTGTCTGTACATTAAACACCCTTGAATAGCTATGTATTAACTTTCCCCTACTCTGAGCTGGGAACAGCTTCTCTTCTCCAGTAGATGTCAATGCAGGGGTAGTGTACCCCACGTGGACTCTGTATTACTCCTTTAAGATTGTTGGTCTTGCTGCTTTGTTCTCTTAAGTGTAAAGCACAAGTCACAGAACCCATAGTTTACCTTAACTAGAGCCCTCCTTTCAGAAAAGCACTTTTTAATCCTTTTTTTTTTCTTCTTCTGAGTCGGAGTCTTGCTCGGTTGTCCAGGCTGGAGTGCAGTGGCATGATCCCAGCTCGGTGCAACCTCTGCCTCCTGGGCTCAAGCAATTCTCCTGCCTCAGCCTCCTAAGTAGCTGAGATTACAGGCATGTGCCACGATGCCTGGCTAATTTTTGCATTTTTAGTAGAGACAGGGTTTTGCCATGTTGGCCAGTCTGGTCTCGATCTCTTGACCTCATGAGCCACCGTGCCTGGCTGAACTGCTCAGTTTTACAGACAGGAAACAGAAGGCTGACAGCGTCTGTTACTTGGAGTCCCTCAGGTTAGCATGGAAGCTTGGGGTTCAGACCGGGCTGTACTTGCCTGGTGCACTTGCAAGTCTGTCTGCCTTCCCTGCAAAGTAACATCTCCCAGTCCTGGGGGTCTCTGTACCAGGTCTGAAGGGGGTCAGGGGTGGGGTGCTGCGTGTGGTTTGTTTATTCTCTTAAGTTTGTATGCAATAAAATTCCCCCCCCCCCCCTTTTTTTGGAGATTAAGTCCCACTCTGTCTCCCAGACTAGAGGACAGTGGCGCAATTTCGGCTCACTGCAACCTCTGCGTGCTGGGTTCAAGCGATTCTCAAGTCTCAACTTCTCAAGTAGCTGGAATTACAGGCCTGCACCACCATGCCCGGCTAATTTTTTATTTTTAGTGGGGATGGCATTTTACCATGTTGGCCAGGCTGTTCTCAAACTCTTGACCTCAAATGATCCTGCCTCAGCCTCCTGATGTGCTGGAACCATAGGTGTGAGACTCAGAAACTTTTTTTTTTTTTTTTTTTTTTTTTTTGAGACGGAGTCTCTCTTATGTCGCCCAGGCTGGAGTGCAGTGGCACGGTCTTGGCTCATTGCCTCTGCCTCCTGGGTTCATGCCATTCTCCTGCCTCAGCCTCCCGAGTAGCTGGGACTACAGGCGCCCGCCACTATGCCCGGCCAATGTTTTTGTACTTTTAGTAGAGACGGGGTTTCACCATGTTAGCCAGGATGTTCTGGATCTCCTGACCTCATGATCCACCCGCCTCGACCTTCCAAAGTGCTGGGATGACAGGCGTGAGCCACTGCGCCCGGCCTTTTTTGAGACATCGTCTCGCTCTGTTGCCCAGGCTGGAGTGCAGTGTGACATGATCTCGGCTCACTGTGACCTCTGCCTCTCAGGTTCAAGCGATTCTCCTGCCTCAGCCTCCTTAGTAGCTGGGATTACAGGTGCTCACCACCATACCTGGCCAATTTTTGTATTTTTAGAAGAGACAGGGTTTCACCATGTTGGTCAGGCTGGTCTTGAACTCCTCACGTTGTGATCTGCCCACCTCAGCCTCCCAAAATGCTGGGATTATAGGCATGAGCCACTGCGTCCGGCCGCTCAGCAACGATTGATCTGTTTTCTGTCTCTGTGATTTTGCTTTTCCTAGAATGTCATATTAAATGGAATCATACAATGCAGGGGAGGTGGAGTTTGAGTCAGGCTTCTTTCTGTTAACGTAGTTCATTAGAGTCATCTGACTACTTAGTGGGAGTGTTTCCGTTGTTCCTTTTCATTGTTGAGTAGTGTTTAATTATATGGATAGACCCCAGCTTTTTCTGCATTTCTCAGTTGAAGGACATATGGGTGGTTTCTAGTTTTGGGTGATTCTTAATGAGGCTGCTAAAGCTATTCACATGCAGTTCTTTGCGTGAACATGTTTTTCTTTTGGTTAAAGATCTGCAAGTGAGATGGCTAGGTCATTAAAATAAATACATTTTTAGCTTTATAGGAAACTGTCAGATGTTTCTGGAGGGCTGCATCATTTTTTGGCCTCATTAGCAGTGGATGAGAGTTTTAGTCGCTGCACATCTTCACTAGCACTTGGTATTGTCAGGGTTTTAGGGTTGGGAAGCAGTGGATTCACATAGTCTTGTAGTGGTATCAGTGTGGCTGTAATTTGTATTTCCTCATGACTAGTGACAGGGAGCATCTTCCCAGGTGCATTTTCTTTCTTCTTTTTGGTAGGTATTTATCTTTTTATTTTGTCTTAATGGGTGATTGCCCTACCCTACACATGGTTTTGTTTGATTGATTGATTTTGTTTTTATTAAGATGGAGTCTTGCACTATTACCCAGGCTGGAGTGCAGTGGCGCGATCTCGGCTCATGGCAACCTCTGCCTCCCAGGTTCCAGCAATTCTCCCACCTCAGCCTCCCAGTAGCTGGGATTACAGGCACCTACCACCATACTTGGCTTTTTGTATTTTTTTTAGTGGAGATGGGGTTTCGCCCTGTTGGCCAGGCTGGTCTTGAACTCCTGACCTCAAATGGCTGGCCTCCTAAAGTGCTGGGATTACAGGC
The DNA here is from genome assembly GCF_007565055.1 of Rhinopithecus roxellana. Classification (NCBI taxonomy): domain Eukaryota; kingdom Metazoa; phylum Chordata; class Mammalia; order Primates; family Cercopithecidae; genus Rhinopithecus; species Rhinopithecus roxellana. The sequence goes on from NC_044556.1 coordinate 1,302,611, forward strand.
GTGAGCCACCACACCGGGCCCACTCATGAGTTTTTGTTTGTTTTTATTTATTTGTTGGGTCAGGGTCTTGCCCTGTCGCCCAGACAGCAGTTGGCAGTGGCTGTCATGTCTCACTGCAGCCTCTGCCTCCCAGGTTCAAGCGGTCCTCCCTCCTCAGCCCCCAGAGTAGCTGGAACTACAGGCACACACCACCACACTCAGCTAATTTTAAAGTTTTTTAGTAGAGGTGGGGTTTCAGTATGGTGTCCAGTTGGTCTCTAGCTCCTGGGCTCAAGTGATCTTCCCACCTCAGCCTCCCAAGTGCTGGGATTGCAGGCGTGAATCACTGTGCCTGGCCAGGTGCAAACTCCAAGGGATTCTCTTTGTAGATGGAGAGGCAGCTTTTCATACGCTCTCTGTAGAACAGCAATTCTGTGGAGAGGCAATTAAGTCATGTGTTTTGCTTATGAACCTTAACAGGCCTGGGTGGGTGAGGTGCAGAAGCAGGTGACCACTTGGAATGTTGGGCTCCGCTCCCCTGAGTGAAGCCAGCTGGTTAATGCAGCCTTGCCCTAGGGAAAAGGAAACAGAACATCACACCAAGGAGTCCACTTATGCTGGGCCACTGAAGGAACCATGGAAACGTGTCCCTATAAATGTGTCCTGGTTCTCTGTGTCTCTCTACATGTGTCCATATTGAGAGTTCTGCTTGAAGCTGAGGATCATAAAATAAACCGAAAATTGTGTCAACCAACTTCTTAGCTGGGCTTGGCCATGGCGGGGATGTCCCAGGCCCTACATATTTATTTGCCTCTTCTTCATTCACCCCCCACCAACCACCACCACCAAGGGATTCTTGAGTTGATTGCTTTGCTGTGGGCATAGCATAGCAGTCTATGTGTGGAATGTGTGGAAGTGCGTCAGGCTTTGATGGGTAAAAAACTTTGATGGGTATGTGAGCACATATATCATGAGGAAGGAATTGCGTGACTTTCTGTGAATGTTACAGAACTCTCCAGCAACCATTAGTCTTGGGGAATTCTTTTTAAAATGTCAAGGGTCATTCTGTCCGTTCTCTGTGTGATGGTCACTTCTCATGGAGTGATGGAGCCTTCTCCCTTAAGACAGACACGCTGATCAGGAATAGACAGGAGTGACAGTGCCTCTCTTCTGTCCCAGATGGAAGACACTGCCTGTTTCTACAAAGTGGGGGATACCTAGCCACCCCAATGGGCAGTCATGATAGCTGAGCATATTTGCTCCCCATGTGTCCACTTCTGCAAGTGTTTGTGGTGCCACCATGACTGGGGAATGACTGTGCCAGCAGAAGAGGGTTGTTGCTACACCTGAGGTATGACCTGTAAAGGTGACACGATGTGCCAGCAGTTACCCAAATGTCAGAATCCTAGGAAATTATCCTGGACTGGTTGGGGATCTCTTAGTGTGAGACCTGTTTTCTTTCTTTGGATCTTAGGCGGAGTTGGATTGATTATTTGAAGGCTTGGGCATTCTTTCTCTTAAGCTGATTTTCTGATTGTGGGAAGTAGATTATTGTAATTTTGGCTTAGTTCAAAGTGTTAGGGAAGCTGTATAGAATTTCTTTCATCTCTTTTTTTTTTTTTTTTTTTTGTAGACGGAGTCTCGCTCTGTCACCCAGGCTGGAGTGCAGTGGCCGGATCTCAGCTCACTGCAAGCTCCGCCTCCCGGGTTTACGCCATTCTCCTGCCTCAGCCTCCGCAGTAGCTGGGACTACAGGCGCCCGCCACCTCGCCCGGCTAGATTTTTGTATTTTTTTAGTAGAGACGGGGTTTCACCGTGTTAGCCAGGATGGTCTCGATCTCCTGACCTCGTGATCCGCCCGTCTCGGCCTCCCAAAGTGCTGGGATTACAGGCTTGAGCCACTGCGCCCGGCCAATTTCTTTCATCTCTTTTTCAGGGTGGGGTGAGGAGAGAAGGGATGTGACCACAGGCTTTTTTTTTTTTTTTTTTTTTTTTTGAGGTGGAGTCTCCTCGCCCCGTTGCCCAGGCTGGGGTGCATTGGTGCAGTCTGCTCACTGCAACTGCTGTCCCCCAGGTGCAAGTGATTCTTCTGCTTCAGCTTCCTGAGTAGCTGGGACTATAGGCGCCCACCACCATGTCTGGCTAATTTTTGTAGAGACGGGGTCTCACCATATTGGGCAGGCTGGTCTTGATCTCCTGACCTCGTGTTCTGCCCGCCTCAGCCTCCCAAAGTGCTGGGATTACAGGCATGAGCCACCGTGCCTGGCCAAGCTTTTATATTAAGAATGCAAGGAAAGCATTTTGCGTTTTTCTTGAAAGCCGTTGAGTTAACCACAGTCCTGTACAGACTTAGCTAAGATTCAGGCAAAAACAAGCCAAATATTCCAGCAGTGTTTACGTTGTTTTTGTTTGTGGACATCCATCCATGTTTGTGCCTTTTGCAGAGCCCACCTTAATAAACTGTTGCTTATAATGAAGTCCAAATTTGGCTCTGAGTCACTGGGCCTGCAGAGGCAGGCACAGAGGGATCTTTTCTCAGGAGTATTGGGTGCTGCTGTAACCCGTGTGAGGCAGGCCATCATCTTGTGCCTCATAGTGGCTCTCCCAACTGCAGATTCCACTGGTTTTAATAGAATCTCCGGTAATGCTTCCTTTTCTTTCATCTTGCAGAAAGAGATGGCAGAAATGCTTGAGGTTGTGGATGGGCACGCATGTAGGCAGCACCTCTTTCCCCCGGTGCACCTGGTCCCTTGGGTTTCCTGGACTTGGTCCTTATATGCTGCCATAACCCTTTCACCTCCAGTTTTCCAGCTGGTTTCTCCCTCTTACATCATCTGCTGTGATGAAGGCTGGCTTCATACAGAGGAAATGAGGACTCCTGGTTAGAACCCGCAGCTATATTCCATTTGCCAGCAGGTGGGGCATCTCCCACTAAACCTGATCTGTGAGCAAAGGCACCTCGAAAAGCAGATGAGATGTCAGCTTGCTCTGAAGAGGCCCATTAGCTCTGTGAATACAGAGTGTATCTTAGTTCTTTGCATTTGTCCAGTAAACAGTACAAAGGAATGTGTGGAAGTGCGTCAGGCTTTGATAGGTAAAAGACTTGAAAAGCAACCGCAGTACCCTAAGGCAATTTTAAAACTCCTGTGAAGCCAGGGTTAGGGGGGCGGTGGCAGTGGCTCAGTGCTTCTCTGTATTGTGCGTATGTTGTTTCCTCAGGAAGGTAGGGAGCAGCAGTATAGACCATCTGATGTTTTCTTAGCAACAGCTCTCAAGTAGATTTAGGACTGCAGAAGGAGAAGCTTGGAACGCTCTGGAGTCTGTGCAGCCTGGTCAGTGGGAGGACACAACTGGAGACCATGCCAGGCCTGACTGCCATGCTATATTGTGTCTTTTGTTAAGAATGAGGCTGAGGGCTAATGTAACTGAGGGCTGCGGCTGTATCACATCCTGTGACTTTGTGTGTCAGAAGGGAAGGAACTTTTCAACATCATCTCTCTGTTAGAAGCCATGCTGGCTGCTTTCATGTTTCTTTTGTTTACTCCTCACAAAGATGCAAAGTAGATGTTACAAAATCCACCTAGAAGATGGACCTGGGGCTGAGGTGCCTGCCCAGGGTCACAGGAGCAGGATCTGAAGAAAGATCTTCCTGGCTTTGAAGTATCTTTGTTTCATGTGGTGGCTGTTGGTGGAGGGGCATCTGCCGTCAGAGCCTACTCTGCATGAGAGGGGAGCAGAAAGGGTTTATATGCCTAGCAAACCAGGGAGAAACAGTTGTTCGTCAGATTAGAGAAGTCTCTGTCAACACAACTCCTTTGTTAAGGGGATTTTCAGAGGATTTAGAGTAAGTTGATTTGTCTCCCTTTATGCCCTTGGGTTTTCCAACTTAAAGCTCTGCCATTGGACGGAGTGGTGCTTCAGAACCTTGGTGTGGCTGGACGGTCAGGAGACTGCACTTTGGGGTGCTACCTCACATCTGAGATCCTTCTGGCTCCCTGCCCACTTTAGCAGCCATGGTTTACTCTCCGCGCCACTGCTGTCTAAAGACACACTGGCTGGTCTGCAGACATCATGCTGTAGTCTCTGCCCCAGGCTTTGGGCTTTGTGTGGCTGACCATCGTGGCTAATCTCTGGCTTTCTTCAAACACACTGAGGGCTTTCAACCTGCGAAGCATTCACTAGATGCTGTCCATGCTTATATGCAGTTGGAAGAAGGGGAACAAACACGGTCACAGCATTACAGTGTGGTAGATGCTGTGGTTACATGTAATTGTGCATTGCTGTTATATAATACAAGGAAACAGTTGATGTTTGTGTATCCTGCAGCCTTTTTTCTTATCCAGGAGTGTTCGGGATTCTTTTTTTTTTTTTTTCTTTGAGATGGAGTCTTGCTCTGTCGACAGGCTGGAGGGCAGTGGCATGATCTTGGGCCCCCTGCAACCTCTCTCTCCCAGGTTCAAGCGATTCTCCTGCCTCAGCCTCCTTAGTAGCTGGGACTACAGGCGTGCGCCACCACGCCCAGCTAATTTTTGTATTTTTAGTAAAGACGGGGTTTCACTGTGTTGGCCAGGATGGTCTTGATCTCCTGGCCTTGTGTTGCGCCTGGCCAGAATTCTTTACCTAAACAATCATATCTGTGAACAAAGACAGTTTTTTTTTGAGACTTAGTTTGCCCTTGTTGCCCAGGCTGGAGTGCAGTGGCATGATCTTAGTTCACTGCAACCTCTAGTTCTCGGGTTCAAGCGATTCTCCTGCCTCAGCCTTCCAAATAGCTGGGATTACAGGCATGTGCCACCATGCCTAGCTAATTTTTGTGTTTTTAGTAGAGACGGAGTTTCACCATGTTAGCCAGGCTGGTTTTGAATTCCTGACCTCAGTTGATCCACCTGCCTTGGCCTCCCAAAGTACTGGGATTACAGGCGTGAACCACTGTGCGCAGCACCCACAAGAACAGTTCTATTCTTCCTTCCCAATCTGTGCCCCTCTCGTTTCCTTTTCTTGTCTTATTACATTAGTTTGGACTTGAAGTATGATTGAAAAGGAGTGGTAGGAAAGAATATGCTTGCCTTGTTCCATATGTAGGGGGAAAGCATCTAGTTTCTCAGCATTAAGTAGACCCTGTGATTGTAATGAGACAAATTCTGGCCACAGGAACAGTTGGGAAGGCCACCCGACGCAGGCTTGAAATTGGCAAAAGTGGAGGACACAAGGAAAGCCTTTTGAAGGAAAGGTTTTAGTCAGATGGTGCCTTGGAGGACAAAGTATTCCCGGCAGAGAAAGCCTAGTGTATTGATAGAAGAAATCGAGGGTCAGGAGGCCACATGAGCTAGCAACAGCAAGTGCATTCATGAGAGAGATGGGGGGACCTGTCTTTAGTCCCTGGGCTCTTGTCAGATGTCCAGTGCCCCGAGGTGTTAGGCATACAGTCTGCATAGACACCAGACATAACACCATGGCACCCCCAGGCTACAGTGGGACATGGCACAGCCTTCTCCAGCAAGCTGGTTTTCTGGGATGGGCAGAGGTTCAACTTCAACAATATGGTTTGTTCTCTGAGCTCTTGTCCCCCTTTGGAACCTCTTATTTAGTAGCAGGCTAGGAAATTGTAAACAGCACAAAGCAGTAGTATGGTGTTGAGTGTTTAGACAGGGAAACCATTCATAGCTGAACCGTAGTTTTTATCTTCGTTTTGGAGCTGGTCATGTTCTTTGGTCTCTGAATGGCCTTCTGGGCGTGGGGCCTGCGACAGCCTACACACCTTTCAGTATCCTTGACTGCCTGCTACTTCACCGCACAGGACTCCAGATACCCCTCACTGGCTCTCTGTATCCCAGGCACCTTGGATGTCAGCCAGGCCCTAGGGACTCAGGCTCTGAGGAGATCAGTGATTCTGTTCATTTTGAATTAGCCATGGCACCCAGCCATCATTTACAACATTCTTCCCTGGGAACCTGGCAGAGAAGTCCCAGGGATTGGCTCGATGAACATATGGAGCACGATCCTCTCCTGAACTGTTAGCTGCCTGTGGTATATTGAGATTTCTGCAAAAACAGTGGGAAAGGGGAACAAAATTAGCCCTGGATTTCTGGGCCAGTTCTTTTAGTGTCATCCTCCCACACCTAATTTCCAGGTGGCAAGATAACCAAGTTTCGCTTGCGTTCGGTGCTTGCTGCAAAAATCACTTACCAACATTCCTCTTCTCATCCCCTTTTGGAGTGGAGAGGAAGCAAATGGGCCCAGGAAATCTTCACATGAGGTGTTTCCACCTAGCTGGCAGAAAGCACCGTGAGGGCTGGGTGCCTGTCCTCCAGATGTGTCCAGAGCAGCCACAGTCTCTCTCCTCTTCCGTGAACTGCATGTCCAGACCTTTATCAGTTACAGCGGCAGAAATGTAAGGGAACAAGAACATTTTGCCTTGGCGTTTGTGTTTTACTCAACACAGAAATGTTAAGTTTCAGAGTATGAGCAAATTGTTACATTTGCGAAAAACTCAGACTCATGGTATGTCCTAGCATGGTACTCTATTTCTTAATTATTCCCGGTTGTGCTATCCAGGAGCCCCCAGCCCTCAGTCTACTCATTAGCATACAAAAAGACACTTAGCGATTTTGGAGATTCTAAGGAGTTGTATGCCAGGAAACAGTGAAGACCAAATATGTATTTCACAATATCACATGCTACAACTTGGATGAATCTTAAGACATTATGCTAAGAGAAGGAAGCCAGACACAAAAGGGCAAATATTGTGATTCAGCTTACATGAGATACCAAAAATAGTCAAATACATAGACAAAAAGTAGTGGTTACCATGAGCAGGAGAATTAAGGAGTTACTGTTTAGTGGGTAGAGTTTCTGTTTGAAATGATGAAAAAGTGCCAGAGGAGGATAGTGATGATGGTTGCAGAACAGTGTAAATGTACTTAATGCCACTGAATTGTACATCTAAAAATGGTTAAATTGGCAGATTTTACATTTTGTGTATTTTACAATAAACATTTAAAACGTAGTTGTGCTTTACCCCTTCTGGGTTGCTAGCTTGGGGACTCCTTACTATCAGTCATATCCACCAGAGACTGTCACGAGTGGTGCCTGCACGGGTCGGCTAAAGCTCTTACACTCTGCCATGACAGTTAAGTTTTTGGCTGATTTTTCTTTTGGCAAGAGCCCGAGTTACCAGCTGTTGCTTCCTGTCTTGTGCCTTTAATTGCTACTCTCCTTTTAATGGACTGCTTATGATCTGGTGTCCTGGGAACTGAGATAAGCCTGCCTGTTCAGTGGTGTGGGCCTTGTGGTGGCCTTACCTGGTGCCACCCTCCTGGGTCTAGTGTCACCATCCTGGCACTTCTGATTTGGGCTCAGGTAGCCAGGAGCCCTTAAAACAACCACTCTGGTGTCTTTAATAAGTGAAATTGTATGGTTTCAGGCTTGTTTTCTAGCTTCAGTTTTTACATTGGCACCTGAGGTTCAGCTGATCTTTTTATGAGTTAAAGATGAGCTTATTATTATTCTTTTTTTTTTCTCTAGCCTAGATGTCACTCCTCTTTTGAGTGGTGCTGCCATTGGCCTCTTTGAACTTTTGGCATTGACAGTAGTCGGCTGTTGTGGGTACACCCAGGTGTGCACTTGGTGTGATCTGGCAGGAAGCACCCTTTCAGGGGCACTTAACTCCAAGAGGAGTTAGTAGGACATTAACTAACAGCAGTGAGCAGAGTTACCCTCCTTGCGTTGCTGCAATCCTTTCACATCCGAAATTGTGAAACCTAAAACTAGACTTTTAGTTTGGGGATGTTTCAGGCTTTTCAAAGAAACATCTACAGGTGTTTTCTCTTTTGCTCACGACGCCCTATTAGGCAGGCAGTTTTCCCCATGGTCCATTGTGTGGTCCAAATTAGTGCCAAGGGCTTCTGAGTCCAGCATTTCCAGCAGCAGAGACAGACCCTTTGGGGTGTAGATAAGTCATCTGAGTCTGCAGCCATAATTGAGTGTCATGAAGACACCTCCAGATGGCTGTGAAATGAAGCTCTTTTGCCTTTGGCCTGTGAGAGCTGTGTAACTTCTGAGAATTCCGGGATACAGAGAAGACCAGGGTGGGATCATTAAGTATGGTGGTATGTTATGATAACTAGGGGGTCTCCTTTTGGCTTGGTTTCCCAATTAAAGGTGGAACATACTTGTAAAATGAAAAATGTGGCTTTGATTAGCTGAGTGGCTGTCATTCAGCACTGCTTTCAGTTTATTTAGGGAATCATTTTGTCTACCTAGCAAAATAACTGGAAGGAATTACCATCCTTCTGGCTATAACAGTGTAAACCTAGGGGTTGCTGACATCATAACCTGCCTGAAGGGTAGAGTCAAGGATGACTGAACCTTCATTTGACTCAGGAAAATACACATAAGCTTATAATCAATATCTAGGCAAAGTAGTACAGCGTGCAAACCACTGAAGTCGTATGGGATTGCTTAATGAGCTGCTCTTTTATATATGTACATTAATTCTCAAAGGCATATTCAGTTCTTTTTCATTATCTTTAAAGATGATAGTATAAAGATGCTATCACCAAATGGAAGCTGTGATTTTAAGTAAGCCACAAGCCCCTGTGTTCAAAATAGTTGTGTATCAGGGGAACCAGCCTTAGAGCAATTTGCACATAAATGAAATGTTCCAGTGGAGAAAGTGTATTGTTTAGGTGGACTGTTACCCTGTTTTTTTTTTTTTTTTTTGGGAGACGGAGTCTCGCTCTGTCGCCCAGGCTTGAGGGCAGTGGCACGATCTCCACTCACTGCAAGCTCTGCCTCCCGGGTTCACACCATTCTCCTGCCTCAGCCTCCTGAGTAGCCGGGACTACAGGCACCCACCACCGCACCCGGCTAATTTTTGAATTTTTAGTAGAGACAGGGTTCACCGTGTTAGCCAGGGTGGTCTCGATCTCCCGACCTCGTGATCCAGCCGTCTTGGCCTCCCAAAGTGCTGGGATTACAGGTGTGAGCCACCGCGCCCGGCCTGTTACCTTGTTTAATGCATAATATGGAGGCAATGAGAAGAGATTAGGAACCACAGAGCCTCACTTGTGAAAGTCATTAGGAGTAGCAATTTTAAAAGTGCCATCCTATCTGCTGCCTACACTTCTTTTTTCTGTAGGGTTTACCATCTCCTAATTTTAGTTGTTACTTTCATTCTTGATTGTCTTTCTGTCCCTGTGAACCCACGAGGGCAATTGTCTTTGTGTTGAATCTCCTGAGCCCAGAGTCTCCCAAGATATGTATGTAGTAGGATGAGTCAGAACTCCCAGTATTTTCACCTAAACCAGGAACACTTCAAATGATGGGGATACTGAGTCATCCCCAGGCACCTGCTGCTTGGCTAGCAGGAACTGATTTGCAGTCTGTTCTTCACCTTAACACCATCTCCTTATAGGCCCACTCCAGGAGCAGGGCATAGCAAGTCAGGAGCAGGCCCAGTAGACATATTTTAGGAACAGGATGGGGGTGGTGGTGCTGGGTGATAAGCAGTGGTCAGGTTACAGTTACCGTAACCCGTTGACTTAGGGGTTTTGCAGGGTCTGAAGTGCTGTGATACCCACTTCTTTCCATCTGGGACCAGTAAAAAATACCATCTGCCTCTTTAATGTAATAGACTTTTTTTCGTTTTTCATTTATGAAGAACGCTTATTGAACCTCTCAAATGTTTCCTTGGGTTGAAATCAAATTTATAATAGCCTGTGTGTCATCCCCTAGAGATAGCAAACCCAACTCATGAGGGAGCCTGTGTTTATGGGGGAGGAGGGGGCTACACTTAGGTTTTCATACATATGGGTATGAGAATGGAACACAATGGAAACATGAAAACTGCAGACTTAGAGTGAGAAACAGGTGTATGTGTTGTGAGCTTTACCGTCTGAGGCGGAGTCCCAGCCTGGCCAGATTAGCTGTTTGCCTAGAGCATCTTTCTGTGGGTTGTTGTTCTATATGTTGAAATGAATGAAATTGCTTCCCTAGGGCTGTAACACATCTGTTTGGGTGGTATTCTGGGTGTATACTTGCACCCATTTATTATTAAAGGGTTGATTGGAGTTTGTACTGGATTTGATGAGAGTTCTTCTTTTTCAGCATCCATGATGCATTTCTTCACCTGAAAGTATAATGCATTTTGATGCTATTTCTATAGCAACCAGTGAACGCCAAGGGAACAAATTCTATTTCTGTGTTCTAACGTGGTAACAGGATTAGTGGAGGCACATCGAAAGTTCCATTATAAGTTAGTGCTACGTTTTGAAGAGAATTGAAATGGTCTAGTACTAACTTTTTAACATTGACTTTGAATACACTTCTAATAATCCACATGTCAGTCAGCTTACTCTTGGTGTTAAATGTCATTCGAACAGGAGGGGGCCTCGATGGGAGCTTCTTTTTAATCCCCAGTGAATCCTCAGTAAAGCCCTTAGGAATTTCATTTTCTAGGTTTCAGAAGTACACACACCTCTGTCATTAGGGGTTTGCATGCCCAGCGTGTGACCCCCTGCCCCACCCTTAAGCCTAAGGCAGTCTTACAGTTTTTAATGTGTCTGTCCTGCCTTGAAACCAAACCTCTCCAAGAACTAAAACAAAAATGCGAATTACTCCTTGCCCTTCAGGTTGCTTCGTTGGAAAGCCGCCTCTTACCTGAGCCCCTTGCTGAGAGGCCTGTAGCACCCTGTGAAGTGGCCCCCTTTTCCTTCCTGTCTGTGCAGGCAGGGACCTGGCTATGGGTGGTGCTCCATGGGCAGAACCTAGAGGCTGGGCGCTCTATTGTCCTTACAGGCACACTTCTACCATTGCTTGTGAGCCACACCTTTCCTAGCTTCCATTCTCCTGGTTTCATCAGATCTGTTAGGATGGTGCAAAAGTAATTGCGGTTTTGGTCTTAAAAAAACAGCAATTACTTTTGCACGAAACGCTACCTTGAGGGTGGTTTTGAGTGGGGAAGTAATACCTATTTTCTGATTTATTTTATTATTATTTTTTTTAAGATGAAGTTTCGCCTTTGTTTCCCAGGCTGGAGTGCGATGGCGTGATCTTGGCTTACCGCAACATCTGCCTCTAGGGTTCAAGCGATCCTCCTGCCTCAGCCTCCCTAGTAGCTGGGATTACAGGCATGTGCACACCTGGCCAATTTTGTGTTTTTAGTAGAGACAGGGTTTCTCCATGTGGTCAGGCTGGTCCCGAACTGCTGACCTCAGGTGATCGACCCGCCTTGGCCTCCCAAAGTGCTGGGATTACAGGTGTGAGCCACCATACCTGGCTATTTTCTGATTTTAAGTAGCTAAGGAGTCTAGTTTTCTACTGGAATCATTTGGAAAGGTCGTGGGAGAAACATCTCAAGCCTGCCTAGATTGTCTCTTTGGGGCCTGGCCTCTGGCTCGGGGCACTGGTTATCAGAACCCAGAAAACAAACTGTGGGATCTGGGTCAGGGAGTGGGGTTGCTGAACAAAGGTATTTTGAGGTAGGAGACGTAAAGCATTTCTAATGTGGTTCTGCAGTTTGCTTTCCCTGGGTTGTTATGGACCAAGAAACTGTAGCTGACTTTGTTTAGCACTCGTGTTCGGGGCGGAGGAGGGGACTTGCCTGTTACAGCCTCCTTGACACAGTGGAGGCCTAGTAGCTGTGGAAGGCTGAGTGCTCCTCTGAACTTTCCCTCCCCTCAGCAGATGGTACTGTTGCGTGTTCTCTCTGGTGCCAGTGAAAGAGTTCATTCATGCCATTCACAGAGTAGTGTGCTTAGAACTCAGCCCTCCTCCATCTGCTGGGGCAGGCAGCCACCACTGGGCTTAGTGGCCACCTCGGGCGTTGACTTCCTCCCTGTGGCAGCCCTGTGTGTCTGCTGGGCAGCGCACCGGCATGTGTAGCACCAGCTGCTCGGCTGTTTTGGTAAAAACAAGGGAAGACTGTGAAGCTGTTCTGTGCTCTGCACACCAGCGGGAGAAGCCAGCTGAGGGTGTGGATGGGCTTAGGGCAGCGTCTGTAGTTTGGGCGAATTCTGCTTGTGCCTCGTAAACTCCTTCTGGGAAGGAGCTGATTTTTGGTGGGTGATTGTCCAAGTTTATAACTGGATCTTGTGTTTCACTGCTCTCCCTCTATTTATTTTTATTTATTATTTTTTGAGACGTGGTCTTCCTCTGTCACCCAGTCTGGAGGGCAGATCATAGCTCACTGCAGCCTGAAACTCCTGGCTTCAAGCGATCCTTCTCAGCACCCCATAAATCCTTTTAAAGTAAGTTGCAGATGTGATATTACCTCTGTGTACTTCAGCAAACATCTCTTAAGGGCATTCTCTTTGAAAGCAGGGACTGGAACATATATTTGTATGCCCATGTTCACAGCAACCCTGTACACAGGAGCCAAAAGGTGTTACAGAAGCAACCTGTGTCCATTGATGGATGGATAGATAGGCAAAATGTGAAGTATTAATCAGCCTTAAAAAGGAATGAAATTCAGGCCGGGTGTGGTGGTTCATGTCTGTAATCCCAGCAGTTTGGGAGACCAAGGTGGGCGGATCACCTGAGTCAGGAGTTCGAGATCAGCCTGACCAACTTGGTGAAACCCCATCCCTACTAAAAATACAGAAATTAGCCAGACGTGGTGGCACATGTCTGTAGTCCCAGCTCCTCGCGAGGCTGAGGCATGAGAATCGCCGAACCCGGGAGGTGGAGGTTGCAGTGAGCCTAGGTGGTACCACTGCACTCCAGCCTGGGCAACAAAGAGAGACTGTCTCAAAAAAAAAAAAAAAAAAATTCAGAGGTGCTACAATGTGGATGAACCTAGAAGACCATTATGCCCGGTGAAATATGACAACCACAGAAGGACAAATACTTTGTGATTTCAGTCATGCTAGGTACCTATGGGAGTCACTTTCATAGAGACAGAAAGTAGAATGGTGGTTGCCGGAGGAAAGGATTGGGAGTCAGTGTTTAATGGATATGTGGAGTACAGAGTTTGTTTTGCAAGGTGAAAGAGTTCTGAAACGCCCAGTTGTGGTGGCTTATCTGTAGTCCTGGCACTTTGGAAGGCTGAGGCAGGAAGATTGCTTGAGCCCAGGAGTTTGAGACCAGCCTGAGCAACATAGCAAGACCCCATTTAAAAAAAATAAATAAATACATAAATTAAAAAGTTCTATAGCTGGATAGTGGTTGCATAGTAGCATAAATGTACTGAATGTCACCAAACTATGCAGTAAAAAATGGTTAAAATGGTAAATTTTGTTACATATATTTTACCGTAATAAAAATAAGATTATTAAAGTTTTTACTGTGTCTTTAAAAAAAGAATAAAGGCATTGTCCTCTAAAACTACATAAACGTTTTTTGCATACAGGAACCTCAACAATGATTGTATCCTGTGTTGAGATTTCCCATAAATTTCCCCCATTCACACAGGTTCACGCATCACAGGTGATGTGTTAATACTAGTGCTATGTTAATGTTTTCTTTTAAACAGATATATTTTAGTTGAGCAGGTTGATTTAAAGCTCAGGTGGATCTGTGGGTGATAAAAGTGGTAGGTGTGGAAACTGGGGTCTAACCAGCCTGAATGTGTAGTATTCGCCATCCCTGTGGCCCCAGAGCGGAGTTCTTAAAATGCCTGCCCTTGACCTCCTAGCCAGTGAAACCTCTTAGATTTTCACAGTGAGGTCAGCATTAACCCCATGTGGCTCTTGAGCATCAAAAAATGTGGCTAGTGCTACCAAGAAAATGAATTTTTACTTTAATCAAATCCTAATTAATTTTCAAAGCTGATGCTCAGTTTAGTTAATGAAAAACATCCAGATATGTTGGGGACACCTTGGGTATGTGAATCTACTTCTTCAGCTGCAAGTTTCATGGAATCTAAATACAGATCATATATTTTGGGTGAAAATTTAGCACCTGAATTGTACTATGACTGTGGGGCATGTATGCTTAGATTTCACAGATTTAGTAAGGAAAAAAAAGGTCACACATTTACATGTTGAAATGGTATTTTGGATATTTTGGGTAAGCATACCTGCTTTCTCTGTTATGGCTCCTAGGAAATTTAAAATGGCATGAGTAGCCACATTAGGTTTCTATTGGACATGCGCAGATGTGCAGGTATGGAGTTTCACTTCCTCCATGCAGTAGCCACCTTCCTCTCCCATGCCCTCCACCTGATGTCCCTATTACTTCCCTGTCTCTGCTGCTGAAGTCTCTTTCTCATCTTCTGTGCTATTAGGCCTTCAGCCTGTGAGTACCACGGTGCCTGATTATGGTCTTGCTGCAGCGCTGTGTTGGCTCCTCCGTGCCAGGCTAGCACAGGGGAGGTGCTCTGCTGCTTTTCTCATCTGCACGGGGTGGAGGGGACTGGACTGATGTGTGTTACTGGATACCTGAGGATACCTTTGTCCCCCTCTGTCTGGCTTTTGGCCTTAGGTCCATAGGACAGAGGCATGGGAAGAATTGGTGGGAGGGCATTGGGACTTAGGAGAAGGTAATGGGGCACCTCCTTGATGTGGCTCCCTCCCTGGATGAGACAAGCCTAGCATGGCATCTGGGAGAACCTGGGAATGACTTAGGGAACTAGGGAAGACCCGTGGGCCTCATGCTGCCAGCATGTTGCTCTCTGGCTCTCCCCACACACGTCTCCTGAAGCAGTTACTAAATTCAGAGTGGGCACCATCCTAACTAAGCCAGGTGTCTCTCCTGCTGTGCTTCGTGCCCCCACCCACCCCGGCCATTTAAGTCCTCTTAAAGTATTTTTCCCCTTAGTTCCTGATTAATAATTGTGTTCATGGTATTTCAGGGAGTTCGAAAAAACAAATGTAAAAAATATTAATAAAGGCCAGGCGTGGTGGCTCATGCCTGTAATCCCTGCACTTTGGGAGGCCGAGGCGGGCGGATCACGAGGTCAGGGGATCGAGACCATCCTGGCTAACACGGTGAAACCCCGTCTCTACTAAAAATACAAAAAATTAGCCGGGCGCGGTGGCGGGCGCCTGTAGTCCCAGCAACTCGGGAGGCTGAGGCAGGAAAATGGCGCGAACCCAGGAGGCGGAGCTTGCAGTGAGCTGAGATTGCGCCATTGCACTCCAGCCTAGGCGACAGAGTGAGACTCCACCTCAAAAAAAAAAAAGTAATAAAAATTAGCCAAAGATGTGTTATCTTGCCATCTCTTTTCTACTCAGGGATGTGCACTTTTTATATTTTTTCATTCTGTATTTAGACCCTAGTCTAAAGCTTTATGTGTGATGCATCGCATTTCTACATCCTTAGATTTTTTTCCCTTTTTTTTTTGACGAGGTCTCACTCTGTCACCCAAATTGGAGTGCAGTGGTGTGATTCCGGCTCACAGCATCCTCTGCCTTCCAGGCTTAAGTGATGCTCCCTCCTCAGCCTCCAGAGTAGCTGGGACCACAGGCGTGCACCACCACGCCTGGCTAATCTTTTGTATTTTTGGTAGAGACACAGTTTTGCCGTGTTGCTCAGGCTGGACGTGAACTCCTGAACTTAATCAGATTTTTAGTAGAAAGGTGATGAGGCGTTCCTAGGGAGTGCCACAGGTTCCATACGAGTGTGATAGTCGCTGCCCTGGGTTTTGGTTTCTGTTGGTCTGAAAGTTCCTTACCAGTTAAATGGCTGTTACTCCTCAGTGGACTCAAAGGACAAGCTGGCCACATCTGCAGGGGAGTAAACTTAGGTTGTATGGTGGACTCTGAGTCTGCAAGATGCCAGCCTGGCTGCATCTGAGGCTACCTTGGGGCACAGCACCCAGGGCTGCTCTGTGAGTGGCTGCTTCCTGCAAGGGCTGAAGACAGGAGGAAAGGTGCGCGCAGTGAGGAGATGAGGCACGCTGCATGTCTTTTCTCTCCAGCACCTCCATGCACCTGTCAGTGTGATAGTTGGGCTACTTGACTTCTGTGGGTTATTTACTTTGTGGAAGTTAGGTGGAATTAAGGGCAAACTAATGTGGTTCTCACAAAGTGATAGATGCCTGCCAAGTTTTTTGCTTCCTTAGCTGTTGTCATCTGAAATGGTGTGGGTTTCATTTCATTCTGCGCCTTTACATTTTGAAAGTTACTGAGATGAGTGGGTGACAGCTATTTACTTCCAAGCATCCCTCTTCGGCAGATTCAGTTCAATTGTCTGGACAGGAGTAGACACTGAATGTATATGGAGGGCCTCCCAGCAGTGCATGGAATGGGTTATCTGGGTGACTTGCTTTTACCTGAGGGAAGAGAAGCCTGAAAGTGAAGTTAACGTTGCCTGGAAGGTGGGGACCCCTTGACCTATTTCCCTAGGATGGCATTGACCATCAAAGTCTTCTGTAAAGGTGTAAGAATGGCCTTCTGTGTACCTTTGGGGGTGTGTATCAGATATAAATCCAGCACTTGAGACACTGTCAGCTCTCACTGACTGGTCACAGTCTTCAGTTCCTGCTTTGTCAACCAGGGACTTTGGAAGCTCTGACATTAATTTACTGTCACATTCTGTGTTCCCTTTTCTTCAAGAAAAGTGATGCCGTTCCTCCTCCTAATCCCCATAGATTGGATTCTGTACCTGATGAGTGGTGAGGGCAAGATGAGAAGAAAAGTCATCTTGTCTAAAGCCATTTCTTTTTTTTTTTTGAGGCGGAGACTCGCTCTGTCGCCCAGGCTGGAGTGCAGTGGCGCGATCTCGGCTCACTGCAAGCTCCGCCTCCCGGGTTCATGCCATTCTCCTGCCTCAGCCTCCCGAGTAGCTGGGACTACAGGCGCCCGCCACTGCGCCCGGCTAATTTTTTGTATTTTTAGTAGAGATGGGGTTTCACCATGGTCTCGATCTCCTGATCTTGTGATCCGCCCGCCTCAGCCTCCCAAAGTGCTGGGATTACAGGCGTGAGCCACCGCGCCCGGCCATAAAGCCATTTCTTGAGAGAGTCTGGATACTGACTGGTGTAACGTCTTTTCCAGATCTTTCTCTTAAAATCACAATGAAGTGCCCAGGGTAATATCGTTGAAGAAAAGATCATCCCATTAACGTCAGCTCCTCACCGAGGTACCCAGGGTCCGATATCTCTGGATCCTGAGTCAGTGTGTGCTGTTGCCTTTCATGTGTGTGTCTGTTCCTGACTCCATCTCTCCTTGTGGCCATCAAAGGTCTAGTTTGGCTTTCCCACCCAGCAAGGGCTCTTGGTAGTCATGGCTAAAATGTTGCTGGGGGTGTTAGGTCATGGTGTCTCTAGAAGCACTTGGGCCAGCCCTGTTCCCTTTTGTGTCCCCAGTGAGTGTAGGCAGGTTCCAGGGACACCTTGAGTCAGCCACTGCTCTGCTGCTTTGAGAAGAAGCTTAGAGGCATGATATACTCTTGCTTACTCACCCCGGCTGCTTCCCAGTGGGTGAAATTAGAGCAGTTGATTGGAATGTCACCTTTCCCACTTGTGGATGTGTTTCAGGAGTTCAGTGTTGTTTCCACTTGCACGTAACAGGACTGTGTGTTAAGCTGGTGCGTTTTGGAACATTACGGCCACAGGCAGTGTGGTCATGAACCATGCAGATTGTCGTTTGCATTTCACTCATCTCTCTCTTGGCTTCCCAAATTCCCAAAGAGCATGATCTTGACCACTCACATGGAAGTTGGCATAACATGTTTCCTTGGTGTTTGGTATATAGGAAGGTTTTATAGTTTTATATTTAAATGAGGATTATAAGCTTAGTTTTTATACTTTTGTTTGCAATGGGAAAATTGCAGAAGACCGGTGTGATGTCATCCGGAGAAATTTTCTGATCGACACCAGGGGCCGCCCAAGATTGTATTATCAGCTGAGTTTGACTAAACCTGTTTTTCACTCTTTAACTTTTTCTCATTTTAATTATTTGTGCTAAGAAGTGAATTTCCTCTCCCACTCTTGCTGCCTTTGTAGTCTTTCATTCTCCATGTGTCCCCTGTGTTACCTTCCTCCTAGGAAACACTCCTCTTAAGCAGAGCGAAGTGCCCAGCTCACTGCCAGCCCCCACGTTGTGATCTGCATTGCTCTCTGGCCATCTTGGAGTCTCTCTCAGAGCAGGGTTTTAATCCGTAAATTCAAAGACAGAGTCTTATTCTGTTGCCTAGGTTGGAGTGCAGTGGCATGATCATAGCTTTCTGCCGCAGCCTTGCTGAGCTCAAGCAATGCTTCTGCCTCAGCCTCCTAAGAGCTTGGGACTGTGTGTGCGAGCACATCCAGCTGTGTTTCATATTACGGTGCAGATGAATCTCAGTGCCACATACCCTACACCAGCTCTGTTGAAAAAGATGAATAGGCCGGGCACGGTGGCTCAAGCCTGTAATCCCAGCACTTTGGGAGGCCAAGGCGGGCGGATCACGAGGTCAGGAGATCGAGACCATCCTGGCTAACACAGTGAAACCCCGTCTCTACTAAAAAAATACAAAAAATTAGCCGGGCGTGGTGGCGGGCGCCTGTAGTCCCAGCTACTCCGGAGGCTGAGCCAGGAGAATGGCATGAACCTGGGAGGCGGAGCTTGCAGTGAGCTGAGATTGCGCCACTGCACTCCAGCCTGGGTGACAGAGCAAGACTCCTCAAAAAAAAAAAGATGAATAGCTGAAAAGGTGTAAAGTGAAAACAGGTAAAGAAGATGGGATAATGGCTTTAAAAGAGGGAACAAGGAGAAAATGCCACTGTTAGCTGTGAAGGGCACAGCTGAGTCAGTGGGAATGCATAGCTTGAATTAATGACATTTCTTTCTTTCTTTCTTTTTTTTTTTTTGGAGACAGAGTCTCACTCTGTCGCCCAGGCTGGAGTGCAGTGGCCGGATCTCAGCTCACTGCAAGCTCCGCCCCCCGGGTTTACGACATTCTCCTGCCTCAGCGTCCGGACTAGCTGGTACTACAGGCGCCCACCACCTCACCCAGCTAGTTTTTTTTGTATTTTTTAGTAGAGACGGGGTTTCACTGCGTTAGCCAGGATGGTCTCGATCTCCTGACCTCGTGATCTGCCCGTCTCGGCCTCCCAAAGTGCTGGGATTACAGGCTTGAGCCACCGCGCCCGGCCGAATTAATGACATTTCTGTCATAATCTTTCAGCCTGTAATTTGGCCAGGTGTAGTGCCTGAAGGGCCAGCTCACCAAGTAGAAGTGGACAGACACCAAGAGGCCAGTAGGGGCTTGTGAAAGGGGATAGATTGCATAGAGGCTGAGTGGTTTTTACATGTGTGCCAAGTAGTTGATTGGTTTTCCGTGTAAGTAGGTGTTGTCATCCACACACCTGCCACCACCTCCGGCTTCATTCTGTGGGTCTTTGTGCCACCCACCTGGCATTGTTACCTAATTTCATCTGTAATTTTGCATCCTGCATTTCTAATGTAACATCACATACCCTCACCTTCACAAAGTCTAGAAATCTATGGAATGGGCCGCAAACTGTGGCCTGCGGGCCAGTTTTATTGGCACACAGTGAGGCTCATTTGTTTCAGTATTATTTGTGGCTACTTTCATGTTATGATGATGGCAGAATGGAATATTTTAACAGGCTGTTTGTCCTGCACATCTGGCCCTTTATTGGAAAAGTTAGCCTAGCCTGCCCCTGCTAGAATACATTTTAACCCAACAGTTTTTGTTTGGTTGGTTGGTTTGTTGGTTGGTTGGTTGGTTGGTTTTGGAGACGGAGTCTCGCTCTGTTGCCCAGGCTGGAGTGCAGTGGCGCAGTCTTGGCTCACTGCAACCTCTGCCTCCTGGGTTCAAGCAATTCTCCTGCCTCAGCCTCCTGAGTAGCTGGGACTACAGGTGCACGCCGCCATGCCCGGCTAATATTAGTAGAGATGGGGTTTCACCGTGTTGCCCAGTCTGGTCTCGAACTCCTGAGCTCAGGCAATCCACCTGCATCGGCCTCCCAGAGTGCTGGGATTATAGACGTGAGCCCCCATGTCCGGCCAGCCCAACAGTTTTGATCTTGTCCCTGTCAAAGTTTTGTTTTGTTTTTGCTACATGCTTCTCACAGGAACATGTTACATTCATGAATCCATCCTCCCAGATTCACCCATCAGCAACATGATGTAACCCACATGTAACAATGGACCCTTTCGGTGTACCTGAGCCACTTGTCCCTTCAGCTGCTGGCAGGTTTTGCAGGGAAAAGATGGTGCAGCATTTTCAGTGCTACTAGTTTAATTAGCCTGCTGATGAGTTTCAAAAGCAGAGAGAATGGAATTCTGGTTGATGAGATTGTGGCCTGCCCGGTTTCCTGGTCCTCCTGGCTGCAAGATCCTTGTGTGCCGGTGTCCCCTCCAGTGGAGAAGAGAGAGCGAGAGTGTGGCTCACACTCTCCCCTAGCAGGAAGGCCGGTATATCTCTGCCTTGGCTTGTCTGATTCAAGGCAAGCTGCAGGGTCTGAGGTACTGCAGAATCAAGAGGTAATGGGGCCCCACCACTCAACTGGTCCAAGAGGTGGGGGGTGGGGTGTATACACTCTGCATGAAGGAGGATTAAGGCTTCTAAGAGCTGCCTCGGCTCAAGGCCCCTGGCCCGGCTCCAGGTGGCGCAGTCTGGCTGATGACACGAGCGCAGTTCTCACCAGCTGCCTGAGCCAGTCAGATGGAAAAGTAATCCTGTTTGTGCTTCCCCACTGACACAGATTGTACAATTAAACAGGCCGCTGTCATGAATTTGAAGTAGCCACCACTGTAGCACCTAGGAGGGGAATAGACCTTCTTATACTGATGTTGTGTAACCAGCATTTCAGCAAAGATGTTTCTAGGACAAGATAAGATGTAAATTGCTGTAAATTGAATCATATTGAGAAATTACCAGGTTTTTACCAGTCAGGGTCCCTCATCCCCTTGTTTTTGTCTCCGGGCAGAATGTAGCATTCCCCCAAAATAATTATTTATACAAGAGCCTTGGAGCAGTGGAGAGGTGACCTCCTCTACCTGAAGGGTATGTGCGACTGCGAACTTGTGATTTCATGAGGGGCTGTAGTCGGCATTGGCTAGCACTCTGTATGGAATAAAACAAATTTAAGCCATGTCCCCTGAGGCATCTTACTGCTTGGGAAGCATAAGTGACAGCTTGGTGTCCCTTCCCTTTGCCCCCACACCTCATGGCTTCAGTAGGGTGGTATGTTTTAGATTTCACCTATGTGGGGTATGTCTCATTGTAAGCAGATGGCCACCTGCTACAGGGAGAGGTCTTGGCTCTGATTTGTTTAGGAGGATGAAATTCTTTGGAAACACTACTGCTAGAAGTCTGACTTAAGACCCAGCTTATGGGCCACGTGGCACTCAGCTGCTTCTGCAGAGAAGGCAGGCCACTGATGGGTACAGCAAAGTGTGGTGCTGCTGGCCAAGCCAAAGACCCATGTGGGGTGACTGGGCCTTTGCCCCTTGTGGGTGTTGCCAGTGCTTGGTGAGTGGAGGCAGCTGCGGAGCAGAGGACTTTGAAGCACATGCTGCTCCAAGTGACGTCCAGCCAACCGGGCCATCATACGCTCTGCCTCTGTCACCATGGGGATGATGATGAAGGTGATAAAGTCACAGCCTGCTTTTTAGGGTTGCTGTGTGGATAACTAAGCCAATACAGATGAAGTGCTGGATAACAGTATCAGCTCAGGAAGTGGCAGGTACCTCCTGTGGAGCTCTTCCAGGCCCTAGTGCAGGTCGGTGTGATGATGGTTTGCATAAAGCTCTGCTAAGTGTGGTTGTATGGGAGAATCAGAAAGCCTTCTGTTAACAAGCCATCGTCTTGGCGACTGCTCCTGCCTTCCCTGGCGTCTTTCTGCCTGTGTGCTCCATCACTTTAGGAGAGGGGTGAGTCTGAACAGACCAGACAGAATGAAGGCAGGATTACTGGGTTTCAGGGGGCCTGCTGGGAGGCCAGGACTTCAGGTAGAACTATACATACAAAGTATAGCTGGTCCCAACTCCCAACCCGTTGGTTTTCTCAGTGACTTGTGATGGACAGAACTGGAACTGAATCTCCAGCAATCAGCAGATTCTGGGCAGTTGTTTGTGGTCTTTCTCTTTTCCTCTCTGGCTTGCCTTTAGAGTCCCAGAACTAAGCCTGCCCTGCATGTCTGTATCTATCGCTATCTTGCTTTCTAATCTCCTTTCGTGGTCTGGAAACAGGTTGCTTGGGGCCAGGCGCTTTGTGATGAGTGGGCTCAAAACAAAGTCTGTCTGGAGACCCTGAAAGCCCCTTCAAAGGATAGGAGCTAATTGGGCCAGGCGATGAAGAGAACTATGGCTTGATGGAGGATGCCAGTGAAGAGGGCTTGCTGCCATCCACTTTGCAAGTAGGAACTCCATCATTGCAGAAAGTGTTGCAAACTTTCTGAACTGGTTTTGGATTTTTTGTTTTCTACATCTTTTGTTAGATTTCTGATTTGTCTGAACTATTGACTAGAATGTAAATAAGGTTAGTCCAAGGAAACAATTTGTTTCCTGCTCAAAGTTATAAAACATTACAGTTGTGTTCATTACAGTTAAGTACTGTCTATCCCTAAAATTTCCCCAAAATTCACTTAAATACTATGATTGCAAAGAACATCTTTGAAAACAGGCATACTTAGCCGGATGCAGTGGCTCACGCCTGTAATCCCAGCATTTTGGGGAGGCCGAGGCAGGCGGATCACCTGAGGTCGGGAGTTTGAGACCAGCCTGACCAACATGAAGAAATCCCATCTCTACTAAAAATACAAAATTAGCTGGGCGTGGAGGCACATGCATGTAATACCAGCTACTCAGGAGGCTGAGGCCCGAGAATTGCTAGAACCTGGGAGGCAGAGGTTACAGTGAGTTGAGATCACGCCACTGCACTCTAGCCTGGGCAACAAGAGCAAAACTCTGTCTTTAAAAACAAAAACAAACAAACAAAAAAAGCCAAAAAAACCCGGCATGCTTAATAAGAGGTCTATGAATTTAGAGGGAAAATTTATGTTTTTATTCTGATTAACCCAGAGATTCCCAAATTTTCTTGATTCACAACATCCTTAAACGTCTCAGTTTTTTCTATGATGCTCTCAGGCCAAAGGAAATAGCCAACAATGTTGTTTATTAGGTGGTTAAACTCAAGCAGCAGAATAAGTACCAGTGTCTCAACAACTGTGTAGCTGTCTGGAAAAAAAAAAAAAAAAAAAAGAATATATATTTTATCCTTACAAAACCATACTTTGCCTTTTATTTTTTTCCTTGGCAGAGTCTTGGTCTGTTGCC
The DNA here is from genome assembly GCF_007565055.1 of Rhinopithecus roxellana. Classification (NCBI taxonomy): domain Eukaryota; kingdom Metazoa; phylum Chordata; class Mammalia; order Primates; family Cercopithecidae; genus Rhinopithecus; species Rhinopithecus roxellana. Next base: position 1,325,758 of record NC_044556.1, read on the forward strand.
CAGGCTGGAGTGCAGTGGCACAATCTTGGCTCACTGCAGCCTCTGCCTCCTGGGTTCAAGTGATTCTCCTGTCTCAGCCTGTGGAGTAGCTGGGATTACAAGTACGTGCCATCATACCTGGCTGATTTTTTTGTATTTTTAGTAGAGATGGGGTTTTACCAGATGGGCAGGCTGGTCTCAAACTCGTGACCTCAAGTGATCCGCCTACCTCATGCTCCCAGAGTGCTGGGATTACAGGTGTGACCCACCATGCCCGGCCCATAGTTACTTTCTAATAGAGTGTGTCTGCCTGTTGGGTGCTGCACAAGTTCTCAAACCTTAGAACCAGATTGGATGTCACTACCTGCATTTCCTGTTCATGTTGATTTTTATATGACCTTTGCTTTTTTTTTTTCTTTTGGAGATGGAGTCTTGCTCTGTGCCCCAGGCTGAAGGTGACAGGGGTGGCTGACTTGTTGTTGGAGCCTAGATGCTAGGGGTCTGGGGCAGTGTGGGGTGGGGGGGGGATCCGCTGTGGGAAGAATTCACCCAAGAAGGCTGACCTCATCAAATCTGGGTCTTAGAAAAGTCGTCTGGCTCTCACATAGGAGTTCTCACTCTACCTCTCTTTCTTGCCCTATAACAGACTAGAAGTGGTTGGTTTTCCTCATGTTTCTTGTCATTGCAGTAAGAGTGGGCTCTTGAAGTTTCCCAAGCGTCTTACTTTCCTGTGGTCATGGGAAGGCTATGGGCATAGCAATAGGTCAGTATGGTCCCTTGAAGTGCAGGTGCTGTACAGGCCCAGAGTGGGTGCAGGAGTCCCAGGCGTCTTATGGTGATCCCCCTTGTGGGGCCATGGATGTCACTTTCTTTTCTTTCTTTTTCTTTTTCTTTTTTGAGACGGAGTTTCACTCTTGTTGCCCAGGCCTGGAGTACAGTGGCACAATCTTGGCTCACTGCAGTTTCCACCTCCCAGGTTCAAGCAATTGTCCGGCGTCAGCCTCTGGAGTAGTTGGGATTACAGGTGCCCGCCACCATGCCCAGCTAATTTTTTGTATTTTTAGTAGAGATGGGGGTTTCATCATGTTGGCCAGGCTTGTCTCCAACTTCTGACCTCAGGTGATCCACCCTTCTCGGCCTCCCGAAGTGCTGGGATTAGAGGTGTGAGCCACTGCGCCCGGCCAGATGTCACTTTCATTGGTTATCTTCAGAACCTCCTTAAAGAAACTCTGGGGTACTGGTAGCTCCCAGGTTTGTCCCATGTGTCGAACATGTCATACCTTCACATTCGAACAGACAACGTCCAACAGTTTCTTTCCTCAGGGACCTGGGTGTGTGTTAAGGATGGCGGCCACTGTGTCACGACCGTCTGTGTTGGACACTTCTGGTGTGTGTGTGTGCAGCTCACTAGTGAGGATTTCCTTAGTTCAGAGGCAAACTTAAACTGCCCAGGAATCAGATGCCAGGTTTTGGGCCACTCTATCTGCTTAGACCTGGTCTTCCCACTCCTGGGTCATGTACTTCTCTCTACCTTGGTGTCCCTATCTGTAAAGTGGGGATGAGGCCAGAAGCAGTGTTAGCATTTTTGAGGATTTAACTGTTACTTGTGAGCTGGCTAAGGAAGGGTGTTTTGGCTTTTGCAGTGGCTTAAAACACCAAATGAGGCAAGGTTGAAGAGTCAGGTTTTCTGTAGAAAACTGTTTTTTCCTCTTGTGAGCAGAAAATTCAGCTTCTGGCCAGGCGTGGTGGTTCACACCTGTAACCCCAGCAATTTGGGAGGCCAAGGTGGGCGGATCATCTGAGGTCAGGAGTTTGAGACCAGCCTGGCCAACAGGGTGAAACCCATCTCTACTAAAAATACAAATATTAGCCAGCCATGGTGGTACACGCCTGTAATCCCAGTTACTGGGGAGGCTGAGGTGGGAGAATCATTTGACCCCCGAAGGCAGAGGTTGCAGTGAGCCAGGATTGTACCACTGCACTCCCTGGGCGACAGACCCTGTTTCAAAAAAAAAAAGAAAGAAAGAAAAGAAAATTCAGCTTCCTTGGCTCAAGGGCCTGTCTAAGCCTGGTGAGAAGGTGAAGAAGAGTAGTCACTGGCCCAGGGCACACATGAGTTTTCATCCCTTGGCTTTGCTGGAAGTCTTTTTGGAAAGAGACAAGCATGGCCCAGCCCAGAAGTTCTGGAAGTCCTTGGCCTCATCTTGCCTCAGGGGCATTGCTTCAAGATTTCCAGAACGTCATTACTTAATGGAAAATTTATGGGGGCTGCTTCCTTTTGGGACAGCTTGGCTCTGCCCCCTGGCGGCCTGTGTCCTTGTGGCTGGGCTGCTCCCGTCCCTGCCTGCCATCACTCACCTGGCGTGTGCTTGTTGTGCAGCATCAGCTGTATGTTTCTGGAGCTGCTTTCTAGAAGAAATCTAATTGTAGAAACCAAACTGCATGGCATTCCTTGGCCTCACTCTGTGTACCTTCCATCCCGGGACCCAGGCTTCCCCAGTGCCTTTAGGCCTCCCCTCCCCCTTGGCCCCATCACACTTGTCCCCTTCAGTCACTTTGAACTTGCTGGTCCTGCCACATGGAAGCCTTCTCCAGCCGACTCCACATGTGAGTGGGGTTTAAACCCCACTGACGTGTTTCCTTGTCTGTGATGCTGTCCTTCTGCCAATACTTGTGTCCAGTCACTTCGTGTGTCCTGTAATCTGTCTATGCCTGGACCAAGACTGGTACACTGGACCCAAGGTTCCCAGCAAGCTGGTATGTGGCTGGTATCATTTGTTCCTGTGTCTTCTCCTATCTCACTGGCCTCCTATCTCCACAGCCTAGTCCACGAAATTGTTTTATGTAGCAAATTCTCCATTTGGCAATTTTAAAATAGGATTATTTGCCAGAACTACATTTACAAAAATAGTTTGTGTAATCCTGGTTTAAATAAATTACACAAAGTAATTCACTGGCAGCTCGGGTGCCTAGTGTGTGCCAGGCATAAAGCTGCTTCTGCACCCACTAAAAGTTCATTCCAGAATGATATCTCCACTGAGTTCTTACGTTTATTACTAGAGATGCTTGTTAGATGCAGTCAGCCCCGAGCTTTCAAAGTTTTTCTTACTACTGGAACTGAGTTTAAAAAGCCGACCATATATATATACTTTTTGCCAGTAGAAAAATGTCACAAAAAGGATGCAAATGGCCAGTATACATCTGAGCAAGTGCCTTTTCTCATGACTCATCAGTGTGGAAACTCAGTCACTGCAAGGGGTGGGTTGTGTTTCCAGAGGGCAATATGGCAGTAAAAACATGCATACTGGTGACCTGCAGCTATACATCTTGGGGTTTGTCCCACTGGAAAAACTGGACAGGTATTCAGAACCACCGTTGTGAAGATGCTTGTGGCAGGGTTTGCAAAGTTGGGGTGGCCTTCAGCAGGAGTTGTTCAGGTGAGGGGAGGTACCAGAGCAGGTGCTCAGACAGGCACTGACAGCAGGGACCTGTGTTGCTACTGGGGGCGTGCCTTATAGTTAAGAAAAATGGTAGGTCTTGGCCGGGCACGGTGGCTCACACCTGTAATCCCAACACTTTGGGAGCCCGAGGCGGGTAGATCACGAAGTCAGGAGTTTTGAGACCAGCCTGGGCCAAGATTGTGAAACCCCATCTCTACTAAAAATACAAAAATTAGCCGGGCACGGTGGTGACCGCTTATAATCCCAGCTACTCGGAAGGCTGAGGCAGGAGAATTGTTTGAACCAGGGAGGCGGAGGTTTCAGTGAGCCGAGATCCCGCCACTGCACTCTAGCCTGGGCAACAAGAGCAAGGCTCCATCTCAAAAAAAAAAAAAAAAAAAAAAAAGAAGAAGAAAATGATAGGTCTAGTATGGATTCATTTTTGTTTTATCGGCAGTAAACATGCAGATTTTTTTCTCAGCAAACCTGCATTATTTAAGTTACCAAGAAAATATTCTTAGTAAGTTTGTGGCTTTGCCCTGAGCACTTGGCAGTGGGCTGAGTGAACCATCCATGGGTGGGCGGACCTGGCCTTCCTGCTTCTCCTTGCCTGGCCCACCAAATGGAATTACTGACTTAGCTCGATGCTTCGTGTGTGACAAGTGCAAACAATTTTAATGTAAATGTCATATGTAGGAGTCTGCAAATCATCCTCTTCCACACTCAGGCAGCGTCTCCTAAAAGCTCACAGATAGGTAAAGGGATGTGCAGGTTTGTGAGACGTGGTGTCATTGTACCTCCTTCCCCATGATCTTCATAGTTCCCAGAGCCCCTGCTGGTTCCTAGTGGGCTCTCACCACCTCACTCTGCCTCCTGTGTTGGATTGTGGTCTCCTCCCTGCTGGAGGGTAAGTCTTTGGGGAGAGGAGATACTGGAACCCTTTCAGTCAAAGCATGGGGTGGCCCCTCTGGTCAACCTGGCCAGCTACTGCCAGGGAAGCTCAGTCCTTGGAGACCACAGCCGGAAGGACTTGTCATTCTGAGCAGTGCCCATCTGCTAACTGATCTCTCACAGGGACTCTTCTCTTCCTTTGTAGAGTGCCTGGTGAAGAATGTGATGGGATCACTAGCATGTCTGCGGAGAGCGGCCCTGGGACGAGATTGAGAAATCTGCCAGTAATGGGGGATGGACTAGAAACTTCCCAAATGTCTACGACGCAGGCCCAGGCCCAACCTCAGCCAGCCAACGCAGCCAGCACCAACCCCCCGCCCCCAGAGACCTCCAACCCTAACAAGCCCAAGAGGCAGACCAACCAACTGCAATACCTGCTCAGAGTGGTGCTCAAGACACTATGGAAACATCAGTTTGCGTGGCCTTTCCAGCAGCCTGTGGATGCCGTCAAGCTGAACCTCCCTGTGAGTAGTGTGGGCAGGGCCCAGGGCTGCCATCGTCGAGGTCTCCTCCTGCATGTCTCCTGGTCAGGACAGATCCTGGGGGAGGGTAGGAGATGCATTTGGAGTTGTGGTGAGAGCTTCACGGCCCTTGAGTGAGTGGTTTCAGCAGTTCTAATCAGTTGAAATCGGGGAGAAAGAACAAGTTAATTGGCTTAACAATAACTGGTTTCTTAGATACTGGAATCCTGGGGAAAATTGTGTAGAGGTTGAAGCAGTGGGAGAAAGGAAGGCCTACAGATCTACTTCCAGTTCCATGGTGAGTTGAAGTCAGAGCACTTGGCCATCCTGGCCCCTTCCTTTCTCAAGTGTGGACATAGTTGATCAAGGATAAGTAGACGTAGTTGATCAAACTATGCTAGAGGGGGATCGGCTTGCCGCAATAGCAGTCACCTAGCATCATCGTCACCGTCACCCAGAGCACGCAGTGGGGAAAGGTAGTGTATTACCTCCCAGGGAGCGCAAGTACATGGAGGTGACCCCAGGTGGAGAAAGGTGGCTGTGGCTGCAGCTGCACAGGCAGTGTTGCCCTCCCTCCCTCTGACTGCAGCACACTTGCTCTTGTGCTTTTTGTGAGCCCACCACTCTTCTCTTTCCCTAGAGAGTTTTCCATTTGCCCATATCCCTAGCAAACTGTTCTGCAAGCACAACTTGTATCTCCAACTGAACCTCAGGGAGCAGATGGAATAAATGCTTTAGTTTTTTTTCTTTTGTTTAAAGCACCAAGGACTAATTGTCTTTAAATTGTCCTTTACTGTTTGCTAAGTCCCGTGCACCCCCTGGCAAGTGCATTAGGTGGTTGCAGCCACTGACCCAGGCTGGTGTGTGTACACTAGAGCTACTCGGGTATAGGAGCGGCCTTAGCCTCTGCCAGGCATCCAGACTCCCAAGTTTAAAGCCATTGTGTCTGTAAGAACTGTCTGGTGCTATTGGTTCACTGAATACGTGTCGTGCACCCGGGGGAAGATAATCAGAAGAGGGCAGTATGTGTCTGGGTCTTGAGCTGGCTCAGGAAAGGTATGGAGGCAAAAGGGGCCCCACTCTCTATTGACCAAAATAAGGAGTGGAGGCAGTCAGCTGTGTTGGCCTGCGGGAGGGAGACTGTTGGGGGAGCTCACTGCACCAGTCTCTAGCCGGGCAGGGCAGGGTCCATAGTTGAGAGTGATGTTCTCAGAGCAGATGCACAGAACCAGGAGAGAAGGAGCTGGGGGCTGGAGTGGAACCCAGAGCGCTGTGAGGCCCTTAGGGGTTGGGGGGAAGGCAGAAGGCCTACAGAAGAGAGCATTTCCCCAGATTCCAACATCAGAAGCTACAGGGAGGTCAAAGAGATGAGGATTCCGACCTGACCGTCCTGTTGACCTTTAGGAGGGCATTGGTGACCTTAGGAAGACGTGACACAGAAGTAGAAACCAGATTTGCGACGGTGTGAATGCAAAGGTGAGGATGTGAAGCCACCATTTCAAGAAGCTTGGCTTTGAAGGGAAATGCATCAGTGCCAGAATAGCAGAGGGGTCAGCTTGTTACAAGAAAACACAGTGGGAACTGAAGCAGGGAGGGCTGAGAAGGTGAAGACAGGAGAAGGAAGGGCTGGGCGACTTGAGATTGCCGGGAAGCAGCAGCATCCCAGGTGAGGCTGAGGGAACAGTGCTGACCAGCAGGTCAGACAAATATGGGTGGTTGGTTAGGCCATGGGGTTTGGGAGTTCAAGGTCAGTCTCTGAAGTGCAGGCCAGAGAGTGGCCAGGACATTCTTGATCCGGGCAGAGTGTGAAGCTACCTGTCCCTGTGACTGTTGACGTTGCCCTCATTAGCTCTGACATAAGAGGAAGGGACTGATCCATGGTGGCTCTGATCTGATGTCTTCAGAGATGGGAGAGTGAGGAGCTGAGGAGGGAGCTTGCTGGATGAGAGTGGTCTCAGGGCGTTTGGTGGGGGCTGAGCCAAAGGGGATGCTTGATCAGGAGCATCGTCATGCTAAAGCTGTTTTCCGGGGACTTCCTTCTTCAGGAGATGTTAAGGCCACCCCAAAAAGTATTCCTTGTCTGTTTTCTGATGCCTTCTAGGTCTTCACCCGCATTTTTTGTTTGTTTGTTTGTTTGTTTTTGAGACGGAGTCTCGCTCTTTCGCCCAGGCTGGAGTGCAGTGGCCCGATCTCAGCTCACTGCAAGCTCCGCCTCCCGGGTTTACGCCATTCTCCTGTCTCAGCCTCCCGAGTAACTGGGACTATAGGCGCCCGCCACCTCGCCCGGCTAGTTTTTTGTATTTTTTAGTAGAGACGGGGTTTCACGGTGTTAGCCAGGATGGTCTCGATCTCCTGACCTCGTGATCCACCCGTCTTGGCCTCCCAAAGTGCTGGGATTACAGGCTTGAGCCACCGTGCCCGGCCTTCACCCGCATTTGATCTCCTGTCATGCCCCTAAACCTTACTATCCAGGCTGGCAGTTCCTCTTCCTCCACTGTTCTCTCTGTCTTCACCCCAATTCCTCTTCACTGTTCTGTTTGCCCTTGAGCCATGTGACACACTGTGGCCAATTCAGTGGCCTTTGGCCATAGAATAAAATCTAAATTTCCACTGTGATAGATCTATTCAGACTTGGTTCTCTTGGTGAAGGAGGTCAGAGCATAGACAGTGGTGTCGATAATCTGCTTCCAGTCTCCCCTCTTCACCACTTGCCTAAGGTACCCAGGTGTGTACTTGTAGCCCCCACCCCTAGGGGAGTTCCATGACCTGTGCCAAACCCTTACATGTAAGCAGGTGGCCCTTGTCTCTTTCTCGTGGATGTCAGAACATCTCAAAACCCCACACCCATACCCTGTGCTGGCCTTTCCAACACTCTCCACTACCATTCCCGAGCAGGGCCTTGGTGCTTGCTGTTAGCACACCTGCTCTCTCCTCCCTGCAAGAGCCTCTCCATCTGCAGCCTGTGCCTCTACCTTGGGACTCCACTTGGATTTGGTTCTGATACGCCACTCAAACTTAATTACGGGAGCACCTCTCCCCAGTCAGGGTGATGGCTCAGAAAGTTTGGCTCTCAGTGGGTCGGGCCATCAGCCTAAGCTGGTCTAGTTATCGGGGGCTTGCTGTCTGGGTGCAGCCCCCTGCCTGGCCCTCTGTGATTCTCACACCTGGAAACTCAGGCACTGCTTAATCTGTCCCCACATTCCTTCTGTGGTTGTTTTTAAAAATGAACTTAGTTTTAGAATAGGTTTAGATTTAGAGAAAAAGTTGTGAGAATGATGCAGTTTGATTTCAGGCACTTTAAGACATTTACATCTGTTATCTGGCTCCTTCTATTTGGCACTTAGAGAATAAGATCTGAAGGTTTGAGGGTTGGGATGGCGGATTTTTTTTTTTTTTTTGAGACGGAGTCTGGCTCTGTTGCCCAGGCTGGAGTGCAGTGGCGCAATCTCGGCTCACTGCAAGCTCCATCTCCCGGGTTCCCGCCATTCTCCTGCCTCAGCCTCCCGAGTAGCTGGGACTACAGGCGCCCGCCACCACGCCCGGCTAGTTTTTTGTATTTTTAGTAGAGACGGGGTTTCACCGTGTTAGCCAGGATGGTCTCAATCTCCTGACCTCGTGATCCGCCCGTCTCGGCCTCCCAAAGTGCTGGGATTACAGGCTTGAGCCACCGCGCCCGGCCTTTTTTTTTTTTTAAACTAAGGATTGTAAAGGCTGTCCAGATTTGTCATTTGGCAGTTAATCTGGTCGTTCAACTGTATCTGGATACTAAAGAATCCTTAGTGGTAGACTGTGCAAGTGAAAGAAACATGAGTCCGGTGAACTTGACTAAGGGTGGAAGCTTATGCTCTGCAGCTCTTCATGGTGACAAGGAGGCAGGAGTGCCAGGGCCAAGGGTTAAGAGTGGGCTCCAGCATTGACGCCAGGGGAATTTGCATTTTATGGACATGTAAAGTTTCAAATGGTGGGGACAAGTAGGACGTGCCATGGATTGTCTTACTAGGTGAGAATTGCTTTTTAAAAGGCTGCCTGGTTTTCCCCTTACTTATTAAAAGTAAAAGAATATTTTAGCATCTATAAAAAGAAAAAATCTGCATTTCAATAAAGGCAACCTGTTCTAAGGTAGAGCAGTTGGAAACTTGTATGTTTCCCTCTGAATTACTCTCCAGCATTTAGGAACCCTTCCCCGCTCCACTGTGTTTTGGTGTTCCCCCTCGAGATCACTTGCTGATGCCAGTAGGAGCTGTGGTTCCCGTGGATTTACCTGTGCAGCAGCCAGGGGTGAGGTCCCCAGGCCAGCCTGGCCAGCCCAGCGTTTGTGCTGCCTGGCTGCCTAGGTGACACTGGACTTTTGCTCTCTGCTCTCCAGGATTACTATAAGATCATTAAAACGCCTATGGATATGGGAACAATAAAGAAGCGCTTGGAAAACAACTATTACTGGAATGCTCAGGAATGTATCCAGGACTTCAACACTATGTTTACAAATTGTTACATCTACAACAAGGTGAGATATGGGGGTGGGTGTCCAGCTGCCCTGGGGAGAGTGGAGGAGAGGCGACGGCAGTGGGCATGTCAGGAGCCCGTGGGCAGGGGTGTTGGGTGTGGCTGGGCTTCGAGTCTGGCAAGAGGAGACCCTTGGAGGTAGAGGTAATGAGACCTGTGGTTGTGCCTGTGGCTGGGTATGGGCTTTTTTGCTGGGAGGAGGGTGCTGGCCATGTTGAACTTGCAAGCCGTCCTTGTTAGCCTGAAGCATGTGCTTCTGGTGCCCTTGGGATTTTGGTTCCTGAGCATGTCTAGTAGAGAAGGTGTGAGGAGAATAGTGGCGACTCATGACAAAGTCCATTTGGGTGATGTAAATTGTTAGGAAAGAGCCTGCTAAAATGTAGTTGTGCAGAGGTGTGCCCAAACAGACCTCCACGTGAGAGAGGGTGTGATGGGGCCGGCGCAGAGCTCAGTTGCTCTGTGGGTGATGGTCTGCTGGAACTGTGGACATGACTGTCGATAACTCTTGGCCATAGATGAAGTGTCCCCCCGATCCTACATGTAGACCTGAAGGTCACTTCCTAACCCCGTAGCCAAACCTTTCGGCTCGGCTGTGCCATGAAGCCAGATCATTTGTTTACAGTTCAGACCACAGATGTGATTAAAATCAACCCTTTCAAATAGAACGACTCTGGAGGGAGACACTATACAGAACTCAGCTTTTGACCTCTGCTGGTGTAGTGGGTAAAAATGCCCAGAAGAGATGGGTAGGTGAGTTTCTTGAAGTTTACTGTGTTTTTTAAAGTTTCAGCTCTCACCACTTAGGTTTGAGCAAAATGTGCAGACCAGGCTCTCAGTTTAGAACTGAGTGGGAACAGCATGTTATAGATGAGGTGACAGAGTGGGAGCCCTAAACTAGTGTGAGATGTGCAGTGCCCAGAGTCCTGGTAAGCTGCCATGGGGGTACATTGGGGAGCATTGCTGGGGCCCTGCTAATGTATCATGGCAAGAAATCCTGTGTCATTCAAGTATTTCTGGTGAAACTGAATTGTGTCAAAGGAGGGCCCCTTTCAGTGATTGGCTGAGCTTGGCAGATGCTCAAGGCATTAGGATGGCTTCTCAGACAGGCCAGAGCTTAAAAGATGAGGGAGGTGTAGGTAGACAAGTGTAGGCTCAGCACACCTGTGGGAACACAAGCCTCTGTGATACCTGGTAGTGTAGCCATTGTGGCTCCTTTGGGTGCAGATCGGGGAAGGACCCGGAATACGACGCTTCATGCTTTGGGGGCAGGGGGTGGCATGGGGTGCCCTGTCTACAGAGGTGGGGAGGGGAGGGCCCTCTGACTCTACCCCTGTGTCTCCTTATCCAGCCTGGAGATGACATAGTCTTAATGGCAGAAGCTCTGGAAAAGCTCTTCTTGCAAAAAATAAATGAACTACCCACAGAAGAAACCGAGATCATGATAGTCCAGGCGAAAGGAAGAGGACGTGGGAGGAAAGAAGCAGGTAGAGTACTGAAATAGCAAGTAAACTGACTTTCTCCCCGACCTTTGTCCCTTTTCCAAGTTCAGTGGGGGGCTGGGAGTGGCAGGAAGATGGTGACATTATATACTGCATGCCGTGTTTGGACATGTGAGATTGGGTTTGGTGTTGGATCCATCCCACAGGGTCATGTGGCCCTGTGGCCTCTCGTAAGCAGAAATAATTGGGCCCTGCCTTTTCTGAGGGTAGGTGATAGATTTATGATAAAAAGAAAGTGTAACTTTTCAAAGCACTTTGACATTTTTTGAACACTTGACTCTACCAGTATCATAGGTGGTTTTTACTTTTCCATTTTAAGGACATTAACATGACCAGAAATCATTTTAACTAACATCTCAGCTCTAAACCTTGAGGTTGGAAATTGGAATTACCTTAATGCACTGGTGTCAGAGCTATCCCTGCTTCTTCTGATGCTCAGTCATCTGAAGTGAAAACCTTCCGCATCCATTTCTGCCTGTCACCACCCCCAACTGACACAGGGTTCCAGGGGCCAGCTGGCAGAGCTGTGCACTCCAGGAAATTACTCTGTCTAGGAAACTAGCAGCTACTGTCCACATCTTGTCCTTTGCAACTCCATGCTGCAGAAGGGTGACATTTGCAAGGTGGTCCCTGAGTGTGAGTTGTTTGCTTTTCTGAGCAGCAGCCTTTCACCTGGCCTCCCACGCTGTTCTGAAGTGGTGGCAGAAAGGGGGTTGCTGCATCCCCTGCTGCACGCAGAGGTAAATAAGGAGAACTAGTCTCACGTGTCATCCTGTGGCTCTTGTACGTATCAGATCACATCCCTGATCCTCATATAAGTCACATCCCTTATCCTTACATGAGGATATTGGTCCTCACTCCCTGGGACCAGGGGTTTGGGCTGCACGCTGGGCAGACAGACATGGTGGCACCTCCTGTTCCAGTCTGGGAGAAGCCCAGCAGTTGTGCCAGGGGAATGAGAATTGGGAAACTCAGTGGAATCTCACCCTTGCTCCTTGAGATGCACAGAGAACATGGGTGTTGCTTGAGCTGGTAGATGAAGGCACTGGGTGTCTTTGTCCGTTTTCATGGCAGCGAGCATGCACACGAAGGATGTGGTGACCCAGGTTATGCTCCCAGACATTCGCACCCTGGTCCATCTGCTCTTGTTAGAGCTCTGACCTTAACCCCTCATTTTTTGCAGCTGGTTGGGTGAGCCACGTGACCATTGTGTGTTTGGACTCCCTGCACAGCTGCTGGGAGGCAGCGCCGGAGCCAGTCATGAAGGGCAGCAGTCCAGCTGCCCCCTGTGGCTCGCGGAGGTGGGGGTCTGCCAGTTTTCAGAAACTTTGGCAAGGGTGGCTACTGCCGGCTCCCTGCCAGAAGCTTTTACTCAGAAGACAGTGCTTCTGGGAACAAGGGCAGCTGTGCCTGGAAGCTCTGAGTGTTTTCCTGCTCTCTGTCCCCTGTCAGCCTGTGCTTCCTGCTCCTTCAGCCTGGGCCTCCAGGCTTCATGAAGGGGTCTTTGTGCCTGAGTTGGGAGTCGCAGCCAGGATGCCCTAGGAAATGAGAAGTGCGGTTTTCTGCTGTTCTCTGAGCCCCAGGGACAGGTGGACGGGTTTGGCAGAGTGGAGTCTGGGATGTTCATTTCTCAGGCAAATGCAGCACGCAGATATGCGCTCACTGTGTGTGGTGTGTGTCCCCATAAGGTCAGCCAGCATGTGGACGTTAGCATGGCCTCTAACTCCCTGTCTTATTATGATTCGTAGGGACAGCAAAACCTGGCGTTTCCACGGTACCAAACACAACTCAAGCATCAACTCCTCCGCAGACCCAGACCCCTCAGCCGAATCCTCCTCCTGTGCAGGCCACGCCTCACCCCTTCCCTGCTGTCACCCCAGACCTCATCGTCCAGACCCCTGTCATGACAGTGGTGCCTCCCCAGCCACTGCAGACACCCCCGCCGGTGCCCCCCCAGCCACAACCCCCACCCGCTCCAGCTCCCCAGCCTGTACAGAGCCACCCACCCATCATCGCGGCCACCCCACAGCCTGTGAAGGTGAGTGTCCTGGATTCTGGAGGGCTGCTGTCACCAGGGAGGAGAGCAACCCTGTCCTTGCCCGTGCTTTACACAAAGCCTGTCCTGGGTCCCGGGCAAGGGTGGGTGTTTCTGGGAAGATCTTGCTGTGTTGAAATTGCAGCCCAGAAGCAGCTGCCCCACTGACTCAAAAGATCCCATAATTGTGTCACACCTCCTAGTGGGTTCTTGCCCCGCCCCCCCCGTCCCTCTCTAATTTAGACTGTGCATATTGCAGATGTGCCATCTAAATAGTCTCTGAATTGTGCCTCTCCTGGGCACTTGGGGGGAGGCCCTGGTGTTAGGTAGTAAGCAGCCTCCAGAGGTCCCTTGGCTTCCAAGTGAGCACACAGTTTTATGCTTTCTCCTGCCACAGGCAGGTCCTGTCCCAGCTGCAGAGCAGAGTGGTGGAACACCGTCTGCCTGTCCTTGGCCCTTTGCCTGTGCAGTTATCTTTGGGTCCATCCTATATGAATGTTGGGGCCCTAGACAGGGCATGGCTTTGGGGGTGACCCTGAGGGCAGCTGTGCTGGCTGCCACTTCTGACTGTGCCTGTTGGCATCCGTGTTCTTGGCAGACAAAGAAAGGAGTGAAGAGGAAAGCAGACACCACCACCCCCACCACCATTGACCCCATTCACGAGCCACCCTCACTGCCCCCGGAGCCCAAGACCACCAAGCTGGGCCAGCGGCGGGAGAGCAGCCGGCCTGTGAAACCTCCAAAGAAGGACTGTGCCCGACTCTCAGCAGCACCCGGCACCAGAGAAGAGTAGCAAGGTCTCAGAGCAGCTCAAGTGCTGCAGCGGCATCCTCAAGGAGATGTTTGCCAAGAAGCACGCCGCCTATGCCTGGCCCTTCTACAAGCCTGTGGACGTGGAGGCACTGGGCCTGCATGACTACTGTGACATCATCAAGCACCCCATGGACATGAGCACAATCAAGGTGAGTGGGATGTGCCTGAGCAGAGGGACAAGGTCAGGCACATCAGAGCCTGACCCTAGCCTTTCCGGTCCAAGAGGAGGCCTAGGCCTGGAACGGTGGCTGCGTGGGCTTTTCCTGCTAACTCGAAGAAACTGAGCGCCCCCTGCTGGCCGCTGTGGGTCATGCTCTGAGACCCCGTGCTTGGCCATTGTGGCTGCGGATGGCTGTGCTGCCCCTTCCCCTAGTCTGAGGAAAAGCAAGACAAGCCCTCTGGCCTTGGGGGCCCAGGGCCCCGGGTACCTTGCCCACACAGTAGATGCTCCATGAGAGTTTGGGACTTGGCAGCCTTGCCAGCCTCTTTCTGGTGGGGAAGGCCTTGCTATCTCTTCTGTGTGGGAGGCACGCTGTAAGTGCCAACATTTTCACCATAGTGTTTTGAGACCTTTTTGGTTTTAAAACTTACTACGTGTGTCTTCTTCTGGGAGTGGAGTCCCAAACATGGGGCAGGCAGAACAGGGAACAGTGCTGTGTCCGTTTGACGAGCTCCTGTACTGTGTCATCACGATGAGCTGGGCCCAGCCCTCTCCATCACTTCTCCCCCTCAGTTCTGGTTCAGGCTCCACCTCCTGTGGGTTCTGAGTCTACCTGCTTGTGAGCCAGGCAGGTAAGCTGGGATGCTGGCAGGGCCAATCCCAGCCCTGAGGCTGAGAACTGGGGTGATGGCCTGTCCCCCACTAGAATCTTGACAAAACTGAGAGCCAAGAAACCAACTTGCTCCTCTAGGCAGCCCTTTCATCTGCTGCCAGCTACTTCTCCATGGTCACTTGGGCAGACACAGCTGACAGGGACCTGTCTTGTTTTCCAGTCTAAACTGGAGGCCCGTGAGTACCGTGATGCTCAGGAGTTTGGTGCTGACGTCCGATTGATGTTCTCCAACTGCTATAAGTACAACCCTCCTGACCACGAGGTGGTGGCCATGGCCCGCAAGCTCCAGGTGAGGCTTGGGGGAGGGCACAGCCACCCTCAGCAGAGCGGGCTGAGGTCCTCGTGGGAGCAGACCTCTGTGGGCCTTGGCAGTTTTTTTTCTGTCACTTTCCTTGGGATAATGCCATGTTGCTTTAGAAAAGTGCCTAAACTCAGCCTAGTGCACACATTTTAAGTTGAGATTATTCAGTTAAAGTAGAGTGGGTGTTCCACTGCAGGCCCCCTTCCCCATCCTCCACCAGCTCTCATTTGCTTTTGGCTGAAAGAGCGGGTGTGTGTTGTGCATGGCCCAGTCTCTCCTACAAAACACACCTGTCTCAAGTGGTTCGGGGGTGGGGGGCACTCTTGCCAAGTAGGCTCTGTCACAGTTGTGAGCTGAGGACATCTGCACTGTGGACATCTTTCCACCAGAGCCTTAAGAGCCTTCTAGCTGCAGAATGGTTGTTTTTCCACATGGCCACAATTCTGGTGGGGGATCCTGGGCCACTTCCTTCAAGTTGAGAGCCTGGGTGGTGCACAATGTGAAATACACGTGTGGATGGGGAGGGGAGATTATAGCATAGACGTGTGAACTGTTATTTTTTTAAGAAAGGAAAAATATTTAGGTTTAAAAAACGGCTTTCTTTGGTTAATAAGATTGGGTTTAAAATTTTGGAGAATAAAGTCAATATTTAGTACTATCAATCATCTTTTTCTTTCTTTCTTTCTTTTTTTTTTTTTTTTTTTTTTTTGCGGGGGAGGGGGGGGTCTTAATTATTGGAGACAGGGTCTCGTTCTGTCACCCAGGCTGGAGTGTAGTGACACAATCATAGTCACGGCAGCCTCTGCCTTCCAGGCTCAAGCAATCCTCCCACCTCAGCCTCCCGAGTAGCTGGGACTACAGACTTGCACCACCATGCCCAGCTAATTTTGCCTCTTTTCTTTTCTTTTTTTCTTAAAGAGGTGGAGTTTTGCCATGTTGCACAGGCTGTTCTGGAACCCCTGGGCTTAAGTGTTCCACCTGCCTCGGACTCCCAAAGTGCTGGGATTACAGACCCATCTTCTTTTTTAAATTATTTAAAACTGGCCGGGCGCGGTGGCTCAAGCCTGTAATCCCAGCACTTTGGGAGGCCGAGACGGGCGGATCACGAGGTCAGGAGATCGAGACCATCCTGGCTAACACGGTGAAACCCCGTCTCTACTAAAAAAAAAATACAAAAAAATTAGCCGGGCGAGATGGCGGGCGCCTGTAGTCCCAGCTACTCGGGAGGCTGAGGCGAGAGAATGGCGTAAACCCGGGAGGCGGAGCTTGCAGTGAGCTGAGATCCGGCCACTGCACTCCAGCCTGGGCGACAGAGCGAGACTCCGTCTCAAAAAAAAAAAAAAAAAAAAAAATTATTTAAAACTGTAGATAAATGATCATAAAAATTCCCAGCCTTTTCTCCCCAAGGCCATGGGTTGCTTCGGTTCTCAGGGTCAGAGCAGGCTGTGTGCCGGGCCACCTGCCATCATGAGGTGCTGATGTGCTCATTGTAGGCCTCAGCAGGCTTCTGCACTCCTGGCTCTCACAGCCATCTGCTTCCAGGGCAGAAGTGAGGACTTGGAAAGCCTTTGGTGACCTGCAGATCTGTGCCGGGCAGAGGTCACCAGAGCCCCACTGTCTGCTTGCCTCCCAGCTGCACTAGTTCCTCGTGTTGTCCCAGACTCCCCACCATAGCACCCCATACCTGCTCCCACTGGACCTAAGGCACTGTGTGTCTCCTGTTCTCTGTGGATCAGGGGCTGCCTTGACTTCAGAGGACATGTGCTCAAACTCTTGAGGTAGGGTAAACACTTTCCTTGTGAAGTTTGTTGGGCTTTTTCTTACTAGTATGGATGTGTCTCTTGTTATTTAAATGCGTGCTCAGGGCCGGGCGCGGTGGCTCAAGCCTGTAATCCCAGCACTTTGGGAGGCCAAGACGGGCGGATCACGAGGTCAGGAGATCGAGACCATCCTGGCTAACACGGTGAAACCCCGTCTCTACTAAAAAATACAAAAAAGTAGCCGGGCGAGGTGGCGGGCACCTGTAGTCCCAGCTACTTGGGAGGCTGAGGCAGGAGAATGGCGTAAACCCAGGAGGCGGAGCTTGCAGTGAGCTGAGATCCGGCCACTGCACTCCAGCCTGGGCGGCAGAGCGAGACTCCGTCTCAAAAAAAAAAAAAATAAATAAATAAAATAAATAAATAAATAAATAAATGCGTGCTCAGGCTTGGGGCTTTTTATTTCTTTTTGTTAGGGTTTTTTTTTTTTGGAAACGGGGTCTCATTCTGCTTACTGCAGCCTCAACCTGCTGTGCTCAGTTGAGCCTCCCAAGTAGCTAGGACAGTAAGCGTGTGCCACCATGCCTGGCTAATTTTTGTATTTTTTGGTAGACATGGCGTCTCATTGTGTTGCCCAGGCTGGTCTCAAACTCCTGGGCTTAGGTGATCCACCCACTTCAGCCTCCCAAACTTCCAGGATTACAGGTATGAGCCACGGCACCTGGCCTGTTTCTTAGTTTTATTTTCTGTGACTTGGGGAGTTGTTGCCCTCTCTTCACTTTGGTGGTGTATGTGTGCCTTCTTCACAAACAACATTGCCCCTTCGTCATTCATGTTTGCATTTCCCATCCTTGAAGGAGTTGAGGCTTTTTAATTTCTTTCCTTTTTTTTTTTTTTTTTTTTGAGATGGAGTCTCTTTCTGTCACCCAGGCTGGAGTGCGATGACAAATCTCACCTCACTGCAACCTCACCCTCCTGGGTTCAAGCAATTCCCCTGCCTCAGCCTCCTGAGTAGCTGGGATTACAGGCGCACACTACTACACCCAGCTAATTTTTGTATTTTTAGTAGAGACGGGGTTTCACCATATTGGTCAGGCTGGTCTTGAACTCCTGACCTCGTGATCCGCCTGCTCAGCCTCCCAAAGTGCTGGGATTACAGGCGTGAGCCACCATGCCCGGCCAGGCTTTTTAATTTGAATGCAGTTTTTGTTCAATGCCACCCGGTGGCAGTGGCGCCCTCAGATTTGTGCCTTAAGCTCCTCCATCGCTCCCTCTCTCCCACTCTCTTGAGAAGACGGGCACAGCTTTTGCCCACACTGCTCACGTTGATACCCATGCCCTTCATCTACCCTCACAGGAAGAACTCAGCAGAAACAGATTCTCTCCCAGCACCAGAGGTGACTGTTTTGAGCTACTTTACTAAGAGAAAGAAAAGAAAAAGCACCTTCTGATGCATTCTATCCCTTCCTTCCTCATTTTAATCTCATTTTTCCTGTCCTCTCCTGCACCCTGGAGCCACCTCCTTTTCACAGATATTCTCCAACAAAGATTTTTGGGACTTAAGTGTTTTTTGCATTTTTCTCCTTCTGGGAAACCTGCCTGAATGTAGAGTTTACCAAGGCCACTGGGATGTGTGTCACACCACAGACCCTGCAGCAGAAGAGTTTCTTCTACACACAGGCTACAGGTGCTGAACTGGAGTAGACACAGGCCTCACTCTTAAGGGGGTCCCAGTGCAGGCCAAGGGGTAGGGGGTGCTTGTGGGTGGGCTGCCTCTGGCCCAGCCTGCTTTGCCTGCCCTTGGGAGGGGTACCTCTCTGCCAGTGCTTGGCAGAGGTGTTTCTCTTTGAGCAACAGAGTTGATGTGGAGGGTTCCAGGGCAGGCTTCTCTTCAGTGGGCAGTTGTGTTTGTGGCATTTCAGGCTTTGTTTTTCTTTCGTCTCTCTACTTTCTCTGCATCAACATGGGGTAGAGAGCAAATTCTCCATCAGAGAAGGGGAGGGACAAAGCCCCAGCCCTTGCTCACCTCTTCAAGACCTGTTGGGACCTGCTTAATTGAGTCTCTTAATTGGGCTGGGCCCAAGAAGTGGGATTTATCTGGAAAGTTACTTGGAAAAGGAGCCACTTTATTTTTCTCTCAGCCTCTGAATTCTGAGGTCCTTGAGAAAACCTGTGTTCCACAGCCTGACAGCCAAGATACTTGTCTGAAACCAGTGGGGTGTGCTGAAACTGAGAAGCACGACCTCGGAGCCAGACCTCCAGAGGAGTGGGGTGTAGGTTATGGGATGCCGGGCAGGGGGCTGGGCGTCAGCTGGGTCTCTGTCAGTCCAACAGAATGCTTGCGCTCCGTGTTCCATGGTGGGTGCTGGTGCGTGCTACCCCTCACCATCACCATCCTCCCTTGTGAGAGGCTTGCCCTGGGTGCATCTTGAATCGGGTTTTACTGTCCTCTTGCTGGCTCCACAGCATCCCTGACTGTGTTCTTTCACTCTTAGGTCTTTTTTTTTTTTTTTTTTTTTTGAGACGGAGTCTCGCTCTGTGGCCCAGGCTGGAGTGCAGTGGCCAGATCTCAGCTCACTGCAAGCTCCGCCTGCTGGGTTCACGCCATTCTCCTGCCTCAGCCTCTGGAGTAGCTGGGACTACAGGCGCCCGCCACCTCGCCCGGCTAGTTTTTTGTATTTTTTAGTAGAGACGGGGTTTCACCGTGTTAGCCAGGATGGTCTCGATCTCCTGACCTCGTGATCCGCCCGTCTCGGCCTCCCAAAGTGCTGGGATTACAGGCTTGAGCCACCGCGCCCGGCCACTCTTAGGTCTTAGCACACTTCCAGCTCATGGCAACCCATTGCTGCCCATGTATTCATTCACTTTTCTCTTTCCAACTAGAGTGTGAGCTCCTTGAACAGGGAACTTGTCATTCCTGTTTATCATCAAGCTGTTACTTGGGGACATGTGACTGTTGCAGCCACACAGCAAGGTTTTCCTACAACAGCCCTGGGCCCACTGGCTTGTGGGTTTCCTAGGGTGCCCCCACTCAGGCTACAACAACAGTTCTCACGTCCAAGAGACGATGAAGGATGACGGGGTCACGCAACTGGACACGCCAGGAAGCTGGCAGTTCCCAGTCCCGCCAGTGTTAGTTTCTCATCCCAGCTGGCTTTGTGTCTTATATTCTTTGCTCTTTGTTCCTGGGGCCTTTGGAGAGCCGCCATGGGCACCCAGGGAATGGAAGGAGGCCTCAGAGTGAATGCCACGTGCCCCCACCCCACCATTTACTCAGCAGTCATCACCTGGTGGGGAGAAACGAGGACATCCTCATGTCTCGAAGCTGGCCCAGCCTTACAGACTAGTTCACTACAGTAGCTACCACTCAGTAGAGGGCACTCCCTCTCTCCTGGGAGGCAGAGCTGATATCTCCCTTCATGATGTCCTGACACTTCTGAGGCCCACTTCTCTAACCTGCTCCCTGCTGCTTGGCAGCAGGCCTGGCTCTTCCAGAAGCTCATGTGGCCCCAGCTGCCTCTTGGAATCATTTTGGGACCTGAGACCACCCACATCCAGAACACTACCCACCTGGCACATAGCTGGGTGCTGCAGGGCTAGGGATCTGTCTTATTCTCTCACTAGGGCCTCCACTCTGATGTGAATCCCCCCACCTTTTCCTCCCTGGGCCGTACTCCTGGCAGGCTAACTGGTGATGGTCTCTGGTCATCCCTTCTTGTGTATCTTCTTCCTTGCCTCAGACCTGCTCAAGGAGTTATTTCTGAATAAAGTTATTTGCTGGGTACAGTGGCTCATGTCTGTAATCCCAGCACTTTTCACTGTAGGCCTCAGCCTACATTCTAGGCCACCTTGTGGGAGGATCCCTTGATCCCAGGAATTGGAGACCAGCCTGGGCAAGATGGCAAAAACCTGTCTGCACAAAAACTTAGCTGGGCATGGTGGTCTCAGTTACTCAGGAGGCTGAGGCAGGAGGATCTCTTGAGCCCAGGAAGATGAGGCTGTAGTGAGCCATGATTGAGCCACTGATTGCATTCCACCCTGGGCAACAGAGCAAGGCCGTGTCTCCAAAAAGAAGATGGAAGAAAGAAAGAAAAAGTTATTGGGCCAGGCGCAGTGGCTCACGCTGGTCATCCCAACATTTTGGGAGGCCGTGGCAAGTGGATCTGTTGAGGTCAGGAGTTGGAGACCAGCCTGACCAACATGGTAGAACGCTGTCTCTGCTAAAAATACAAAAATTAGCTGGGCGCGGTGGTGTGTGCCTGTAATTCCAGCTACTTGGGAGGCAGAGGTTACAGTGAGCTGAGATTGCACCACTGCACTCCAACCTGGGTGACAGAGTGAGACTGTCTCAAAAAAAGAAAGAGAAAAAGTTACTGGCTAAAGGAAGTCATCCTCCTGGTGGCCTGGAGGGGAGGGAATCAACACCACAGTTATATGGGATGCCTGCTCCAGCAGCATGGGAGAGGAAGCCTCAAGAAGTGTTTCCTGAGCCATCAGGAGGGGATTCCAGGGCTATGGTCCTCCCTGAAGCATTGACACACATTTGGGGGAAGGTGCTTGCCATGGTGTGTTTCCACGATGATCAGTTTATTCCTGGTGTAAAGCAGGTCCCAGAATTCTCCTGGGAAGCCAGGCCTGTGCTTCTGCCTCTGTCCTGAGCCATCACTGGATTGAGCACAGCGCCCCCAGGGTAGAGCAGGGACTTGCCAGCTGGCTGGCAGTATGTGTGGTCTATGTGTGGCTGCTGTTCCCTGAGCTACATGACCCCATGTGGTTCCATCTGATTGCTGGATCTTAGGGTCTCCTGCGCACAATGGTTCCCTCCTGCAGCCTGTCCTCAGTGCCCCACACCTGCTGCCTAAACTTCTTTTACCTTGTCCCGCGTACGCTGGAGGTGCCTCCTCCAGTGGTGCAGCCCTGCTTGGTTAAGTGCTCCAGGGACGATCTGAGGAATGAGGAGACCAACTTAGAGCCGTGTCTGCTACAGCAGAGCCTGGTCCCCTAGAGGAGGTGTGTTTGTGGCAGGCACACTCCCACTGGGGACCTCTGCACGTGCTGTGTCCTCTGCCTGGAACACCCTCTCAAGCCGCAGACTCCTGCTCCCGCCACGCACCTGGCGGGAGCCTTGGCTGTTTTGCGGTTTGGGGGTGCCCTTGACCAAGCACCCCCAGACTTCAGTGGGCTGGCTGCCTTGGTGGCCTGGGTCTCACGTCCTTACCTTGGCTGTGTCCTCCAGGGAGTAAGTGTCTGGCTACATCGGGACCACCTTGCTCTTCAAAGTGAGATTTGAGAGAAGAGTGTTGCAAGAGTTGTTGGAGGCCCTTGCCCCTGTCTTGGCGGCAAAGAGAGGATCACCATCCTCTTTCGCTCTCGGTTGGTTTCTGTTGAGTTGGCCCCAGCAGCCAGTGAGGCCAGGTGATGCTAGGCCGTGGCCTGGGTACCCAGCAGCCCTCACAGCGTGTCTTTCTCTCACCAGGATGTGTTCGAAATGCGCTTTGCCAAGATGCCGGATGAGCCTGAGGAGCCAGTGGTGGCTGTGTCCTCCCCGGCAGTGCCCCCTCCCACCAAGGTTGTGGCCCCGCCCTCCTCCAGCGACAGCAGCAGCGATAGCTCCTCAGACAGTGACAGTTCGACTGATGACTCTGAGGAGGAGCGAGCCCAGCGGCTGGCTGAGCTCCAGGAGCAGGTGAGGGCGTTGGTGGCTCCATTCTTAATCCCCAGAGTCCATGGACCAGGGCGGCCTCCCCAAAAGTTTCTAAGAGAGATTCTTGGCTCTGAATTCCCAAGGGAGCAGAATTTTCACTGGACCACCTATGGCCTTTTCCCCTCTGCTAGGTCAAGTGCATGTTGATCATGCACGTATGTGTGATATTTGTGTTGAGCTTGCAGTTGGGGATAGGGAGTGACGTGGCCATTTTCTGGGCAGAGAGGAGGTGGCTTGATCCTTTCAATGTCTGGAAGGGGGAGGTTGAGCTAGGATGTTTGTCTCTCCTGGGGCTACCTGGTTGCTCCTCTCCCTATAGCCAGTCATCAGGCCCTTCGTGCCTGACGTGTCTGTATGCTCTTACTTAGCTTCTTAGGGGCCCTCCTTCTGGGATCAGGATGGCTGTGAGACTTAGTGTCTGTCGACTTGATCGGCTCCTCTGTTGAGGAGGACACTGGCAATCTTTGGAGTTGAGGGAATGGGTGGGGATAGGCTTGTTAGGAATCTGGTTAACATGACAGGTGCAGAGCTGGGGGCCTTCCCTCCCCCTGCGTCCCCTACACACCCTGATGCCCCAGGTGCATGTTTTTTGGAGCAGTCGCCTGGGTCTTGGGTGACAGGAAGGTGGTCTTAGCCCTGAGTGTGTGTCTTGCCTGTCTGGTCCACAGCTCAAAGCCGTCCACGAGCAGCTTGCAGCCCTCTCTCAGCCCCAGCAGAACAAACCAAAGAAAAAGGAGAAAGACAAGAAGGAAAAGAAAAAAGAAAAGCACAAAAGGAAAGAGGAAGTGGAAGAGAATAAAAAAAGCAAAGCCAAGGAACCTCCTCCCAAAAAGACAAAGAAAAATAATAGCAGCAACAGCAGTGCGAGGTCTGTGTCCCCTGAGTTTGCCCTGGGTGGGGACCCTCCTTCCAGGGCCTGTTCTGAGACTGTGTGGGCCACTGCCCCTCCCCGTCCTCATTGGGTGCGGAGGCTGCCCATCTGCAGCGTGGCTCCACAGGCCAGGCTGGTGGCCATTTGCACACAGGACTTAGCTGCACTGTCTCTGCCCCTTTCTGTAGGATGAGCCTTCGGAGCTCACCATGTTTGGTTGGGGGGGATAGGCGGCAAGGATGGGGCTGTAGCACAACCCCCACTCAGGCAGCCTGCAGTCACAGTTTACTTTCAGTCTCCACTGGGTGCTCCCAGAGATTGAGTTGCCTATGCTCCGTTTCCTGTGAAGGCCGGTGGGTGGGGGATATGGGAAGGGCACCCCCGGCACCCCTTCACCCCAACATACATGTGGAGGAATGAGTGCCTGGCATCCTCAGGGGGCCCGTTCTTGATGATGTCTGCATTGTCCCTTCATAGCAAGAAGGAGCCAGCGCCCATGAAGAGCAAGCCCCCTCCCACGTATGAGTCGGAGGAAGAGGACAAGTGCAAGCCTATGTCCTATGAGGAGAAGCGGCAGCTCAGCCTGGACATCAACAAGCTCCCCGGCGAGAAGCTGGGCCGCGTGGTGCACATCATCCAGTCACGGGAGCCCTCGCTGAAGAACTCCAACCCCGACGAGATTGAGATCGACTTTGAGACCCTGAAGCCGTCCACACTGCGTGAGCTGGAGCGCTATGTCACCTCCTGTTTGCGGAAGAAAAGGAAACCTCAAGGTGTGCTTGGGCCCTCTGGGCATGGAAGTCCTTCTGTGGGCACCCTTAGTAACTTCCCTCCTTGCTCAGTCTACTCTCTGTGCGCTTTTTCTTTCCAATTACAATGTTTGTGTTCTTGACACAGAAATCTCTGAAAGGTTGTGACATCACCCTCGGCCCTAGGCTGTCAGTGCCTTTCTAGATCTCTGACTGGTGGTGTCTGGGGCCCCTCTGCACCTTGTTGTCTGAAGCTGTGTTCTAAACCAGAGCTGCTTTCAACCCAGGCTGCCTGCTGCTGAGTCTCCCTCTGGCCTCTTTGGGGAAGGAGGACAGGCGGGTCTGCAGGGTCCCAGGACCTGTGTACCAATGGTTAATGCAGCACTGAACCGCCCTTTGTCCCTCTAGCAGGGACAGTTAGGTGTGGCATCCTTTCTGGACTCTTCCAAGCAGCTCTTTTGTGTCACACAGCTCATCTTGGCCTATGGCTTTCCTCTGAGGACTTAGGATCCGGTGTCAGGGCATTGCACAGTCTTTGTCCTCAGCCCAGACTGGCTCTTGGTGTCCTTGGGCCCCTACCTGGGGCACACCACATGATGATTCCGGCGTGTGTCTGAACAGCTGTGTTGAGAGACCCCCTGGGGTCTCTCCCTGCCTTGCCTTCCCTCTGGGCAGCATGTTCCTTTTGGATCCTCTTCTTCCCCTGTCTGAACAGTAACTGGGAGAATCCAAGCCTCATGCCCAGCGGTACCTTGTGTTAGGAAATTACCCCTCTGCCTGGTCTCTTGAATCCCTGATAAACCCCCCAAA
This sequence comes from Rhinopithecus roxellana, assembly GCF_007565055.1. Lineage (NCBI taxonomy): Eukaryota > Metazoa > Chordata > Mammalia > Primates > Cercopithecidae > Rhinopithecus > Rhinopithecus roxellana. Next base: position 1,350,464 of record NC_044556.1, read on the forward strand.
GGGAACTTGGAGAGATTGAAGGAACCTTGAAATCCCAATGTCCGCAGTCTACCCATGGGAACTGTGGGGCCACGTGGGTTCTGGGAGTGGCAGCTGGCAGGAGCAGCCCCTAGGCCCACCGTGCACAGGCTCCTCACTGGTCCTTTCTCCAGATGGATGGGGTGTGCCCATGGCTCAGAGCGGCCTCCTGGGCCACGGCCTCGCCTGACAAGCTCCCATTGCTTGGGTTGCAGCTGAGAAAGTTGATGTGATTGCCGGCTCCTCCAAGATGAAGGGCTTCTCGTCCTCAGAGTCGGAGAGCTCCAGTGAGTCCAGCTCCTCTGACAGCGAAGACTCCGAAACAGGTTAGGTGACTTGTGTCCTACGTGTCTTACCAAACTCCTCCCACCTGTGCCCAGCACCAGCTCAGTCCTGTGTCCAGGATGCTAGAGCCCAGAGACGGCCATCCCAGAACTTGCTCAGTTCCTCTGTCTGCCTGTCTCTGTGTCGTCTCCCAGGGGCCATGGATAGCCTTGCATTCTGTGCAGCAGTGTCCATTCTCTCAGCCTGTCCGTCATGCTGTCCCTGCCAGGGGCTGGTCATGGAGGGCAAATGGCCAAAGGCGTTGACACTGCGGAGCCCTGGATGGTGGGTGGGGAGGCTGGGCCATGAGGACTGTGTGCATGGGGTCCCAGGCTGTGCTGTTGACCTTGAGGTGACTGCACCCAGCTTTGTGCCCCAGAGGAGACTTCGTGTCCCTGGGGCCTTCCCCATATCACATGCAGTGCGGCAGCTTCAGGGAGACACTTTGCTGGTTTCTGGTGGATGTGGAGCAGACTGCAGCTGGCCAGCCGCATGGCCAGTCTGCTGCTGGCCCCTGCCATCACCTGGGCCCCGGCCATTGCCTGCTCCTCCCCAGAGTGTGCTCGTTGCTGTGTTGGCTGCTCTTGAATCTGCCCTAACTCCACACACACCTGGACTTGGTGTGTCTCTCCTGCAATTCTAACTAACAGTCCCTTCTCTTCAAGCCCTGTGGGCCTGCACGTCGGACCCTGGGTTCCGCCTTAGAGCCCACTTTCTGAGCAGCAGCCTCAGTGGGAGGTGGAGGCAGGTAGCGATTCTGGGTGCCAGGTGGGAGTGGAGAGGGTCTGCTCTCCTCCAAGTGTGCACTTTCCTCATTATTCTCAGGGGCACAGATGCTCAGGCTGGTGCAGAGGAGAGGATAGGGAGGGAGCCATGGTGCCCAGGAGGCCTGGCAACCAGCCCCTGCTGAGCGATGGAGCTAACATCCTGTGTTTATGGCCAGCGGGGTTGCCGCTAGGCTGGTGCAGCTGCTTCAGTGAGCTGGCGTGCTGCAGACCACCTGAGAGCTGGCCCTAGGGTCTCAGGCAGGCTGGTGAGTGGGCATCCACAGTGGGAAACCTGTGTTTTGGCAGTAGACTCCTGCATGTTTTCCCACGGGCTTGTCACATCCCTGGGATTTTATTCTAACTAGAAATAAATGCTAACCGTCAATAATCAGTGCATGTAAATAACTTGATCGTGCCAAGGAAGATTGAGGACCCCTCACAGCAGCTGGGGAGAGCCATGTTGCTCTGAGGTGTGTGCGCACAGATGGGGCGGGGGCAGGTGGCACCTCGGGTCTTGTCAGTATTCCTTTTCGCTTGGACAGCCTGGTGCCCTCTGCTTCCCAGGTGAGTGAGGAGACTTGCCTTGAAGTGGGCTGAAAGACCCTCTAGGACTCCAGATGCCCACATTCTCTAGCACAACTGTGCAGAATGCCCTAGGCAGCTCACTGGTCCTGGCCTTCCCTGTCGCCATCCTTCACCCTTTCATCTCTAACCAGCACTCTCCCCACACTGCTTTTGTAATCCATCAGCCAGCAGGAGGCGCTGCACCCCATGGCTGCCCAGGATAGGGCTGGCTCTGCCACCCGAAGCTAGGGCTCCCACTCGCCGCACAGTGAGTGGGGTGAATGGCTGTATTCTTGGATCCAATTAGCATTCCTGGTGGCCGCTGACTTTTCACTTCCGGTGCCAGCCAAGCCTCCAGCTTGCCTTCCTCTGGGTTTTTGCACCTCCTGTTTTCTAGCTGACTGCTCCTACCGGAGGTTTTGTAGCCTTTTCATGTAAGGATCTGAGTGACCAAGTGGAAACCCCAGATGCTGAAATTGTCAGGGGACCCGATTAACTAAAATGACATGGCATGGTTGGGGGGGCGGGGGGTTGCTATTTTAGCCCTCACAAGACAAGACACCTTAGAGGGCTTGTGGACATCACATCCTGATTTCCAGTCTGTGGTCGTGGCCTTTGCCCTTGGCCTCTGCGTCCCTCTTCTGGGCTCCTCTGCTTTGGGAGAGGAGTTGGGAACGCTTCTGGCTTCCTGAGTGAGTGCCCCACACCCATCCTGCTGCTGCTGAGATTTTATTATTTTTTCACTCCCCCACTTTAAAAAAAGTGGAAAGATTGTGCAACAAGTAATCTGAGAGTCCTGGGAACAGCTGTCCTGGCGGGAAGGAGGGCGAGATTTACAGTCTCAGAGCCTCTGGCTCCCAGGCTCCCAGGCTCCCAGGCTGTGGCAGTCCAGCCCTGGCCGCTCGCGCAGCTGCCTGGGCTCTGGCCTTCCCCTCTTCCCAGACGCCCTCCCCACCTTGGGTTTTGCCTGGCTCCCTTTTGTCTTCGCAGTCCTGACCAGCAGGGGCTTTCCTTTGCCTTCTGTGTGCACTGAGTGAGCTCTGTCGTGGGCCGGCAGGGTGCTTCTGCTCTCAGGCGGGGCTGCTGTGAGGGTTTTGTACGGCAGATCCCGAAGCGGGAACCCACACCCTGGCACCAATAAGTGCAGCCTTCTCCTGCCCTGTCCTGCACAGGACTCTGCATTCTCAGGGCGGGGGAGCAGAGGGGGCGTAGCTAGCTCCTTCAGCAGCTGCTCTCCTGGGTCCAGGAAGTCCAGCAGCCCTGATGTCCATGGCCAGTTACAGGCAGCTCTGCCTTAGTGGAGGAGTGGATCAGGGTGGGGGAACATTATTTCCCTTTGGTATTTTGGGGCCTAATTGATTTGCAGCTCCCCCCAACCCCCCTTGTTCTTGTGTTTCCATTTGGATTGGAGCCGAAATTCCTGAAAGGGCCTATTTTTGTCACTTATACTACGGGGTTAGTTCCGCTGACACGGCCCTGAGACATGAATCACCAAAAGAAACCAAACAGAGTCACTAGATTGAGGCTGGGGGGTGTGATACTGAACACCCCTCCTGGCAGCTATCCATAGACCAGGATGCTGTAGACTGATGCAGGCGTGGGGTGGTCCTCTGCGGCCAGGCTCCAGTTCAGGAAACCACGGAACACAGGCAGGAGGAGGATGGTGGGGGTGGGTGCTGCTTTCCTAGCTGGGTCCCAGGCTACCATGTATTCCCCACCCTCTGCCCCGGCAGCATGCAGTGCAGTGGGCCAGCCCTACCACTTCCTCTCATTCCAGCTAGTGCTTGGGCTGTGGTCTTTCATTGAGCTGTGATTCCAACTAAAGCCTGGAGCTGCTTGAGGGTTCTGTATTGAGACAGGCAGGGGTAGGGCACAAATGCCACCCTCCCACCACCCCTAGGGCATCTGCAGACCTGGGGGGGTCAGACTGGAGGAAGATACTGTCCCAGGTGGGCTGTGGACAGCACTGTGGCTTTGCTGTCATTAGCAGTGGGGTTAGGTCTGCCCAGCATATGGGGCAGGGCATGTCCTAGGAATCTCCTAGCTTTGACTTGTCACATTGCTGACATCTGGCTCTTCCCAAGTGTCACGCACAGGTCTTCGTGAGCTGAGGTGTCTCCACAGCTTATATTCCTCTTAGGGGATACCCCCTTCACCTCCGCTGCCTGGGCTGGGACAGGGTTTCAGGGAGGTGTGAGAGATCCTCCTGGGCTTTGGTCTGGTCTTCTAGTAGGAGCGGGAGCGCAGTTCAGCTATTTTAGTCTCCTGGCTTCCTTTTCCCAGGATTGGAGCATGTGGGTGTTTCTTAATGGCTCCAGGGGAAAAAGGAATGCTTGATGTTTTGGAAAGATTCGAGCTGGGAAGTGCAGACAGAGGCTATGGGGCATTCTTACCACACAACCAGCCTCAGCTTCCTGACCCCCAGGGTCTTTGAGGCACTTAGTCGCATCTCCAGGCCTGCTGCTTGCCTCTTCCAGAGTGTGGCGCTTACCTAGGGGAAGAGTGAGGACCCTGAAGGTGGGGGAATAGGAAGAGACTTGAAGATGGGGCAGTAGCCTTTCCGTCTGCACAGCCAGGTGACTCCCCTCTACACACCCAGTATTTGCAGCTGGAGGGATTCTGGGGCTTCATGGGCGGGTGAGGGTGAGCCTTGTGGAATGTGGCCTGGAGTGAGAGGCGGCCAGTGGGCGGGTTTTTCCCATGCCCGCACTCAGGGGCCAGGGAGTAGCACGTCGGTTGCATCCGTGACTCCAGCAGAGGCATCTGCTCTGCTGCGTGGGTGGGAACAAGCCCAGCGCCCCTCCCTGGTCCAGGGAGCCATGTTGGATGCCCCAGAAAAGGAAAGAAAGGACAAGACTTTATTCCTTGGCGTATTTCTTTTTCTTTTTTTCTTCCTCTTCAACAGTGTATATAATAGGTTTTGCTTTTTAGAGTTTGAACTTTTTGTTTGGGGGATCTGGAGGAATGCAGAGATGAGGCTGTTTGCTCTTTCCCCTCCACAGGGGATCCTGCATTCGGGTACCTCCTTTCTTAGGGACCCAGGTGGAAGGGCTGGCATTGCCTCCCTGAGAATAGACAGTGCGCAGCCCCTGGATGAGATGAGCTCAAAGTCAGCAGGGGCCTAGTTGGTTTGCCACACCTGTCTGGTGGGACAGGGCAGGGGTACCACTCAAATTCAAAAGAAGCCGCTTGAGGGCAGTAAAGGAAATGCCGGCGTGTGCTCAGCAGGCAGGGCACTCGTGGAGCTTGGTAGTGGGGGCCAAAGCCACTCTGTGGAAGCTGAGCAGGCTGGGGGTGGTTTACGAGGCGTTCATGTGTTCTGCCTCTGTGACCTTTCTAAGGGGGTGGTGGGTCTGTCCCTACCTACGGTTAGCCAGGCACGGGGCAGGGCTCCAGTCTCCAGTGCTGTTCTTGTGCGCATCAGCCACCAGGGCGCAGGAGGCTGGCTCGGTCTGCAGTTCTTCTGTTCTTGTGACTTAAATGGTACATTCCACACCATTTCTCTCACACTGGTTTCTCTCTCCCTCTACGTAGGTCCTGCCTAATCATTGGACACGGACTCTTAATAAAACGGTCTTCAGTTCCAGATTCCTTCCCAGCAAGCTATAGCTTAAGTCCATTTTCTTCCGTGAAAGGGACAGGACTCCATCAAGTTATGGAATTCCTCAGAGCCCTGGGCCTGTCCCCCGGGGTGGATTAGTCATGTCCAGCAGCACATGCCTAGTCCCGCCTTCGGGAAGGCTGCCTGCCTGGCCAGCAGCCCGGGCCTCCCCGTGTAAAGACTGCCTGGCTGTCCTGCCCAGCCTCCCTGGTCCTCTGGGGTCCTCTGGGTGGGTGGCATCTCCTGGAGGGTGATGACAATCCCCCACACATGCATTCATGTGGTGCTGCTCTGTGTGCAAAGCCAGACCCCAACTATGTTTTCTCTCTTTGTCCCATCCCTCTTTTTCTGGGACTTTGGACCCTAACTACTTCCCTCCTGAACCTCGCAGTGACATTAGTCCAGGAGAGCTCTTGTTCAGTGTGCGGAAGAACACTCTGACCTCTAGAGCTGTCCCAGATAAGGAGTGGGAGCTTTAGAGGCAAGGCCTCTAGACCCTGGAAGGCTCAGTGAGGCTCTTCCCACAGCATGCTTCTCACTGATACCCTATAAGGCTCGAGCCACCGCTGACTCTGAACCTTTTGGAGTCTTTCCTCCTCCGTCTCCATTGTTCCCGTGCATTTCCAAAAGCTTAAGTTGCCTGGCGGGCATTTCCCCAGTTTCTTTGGCCTCCCTCTTCTCAAGTCACATAGGGAAAGTACCTCCTGGAACCAGGCTGCAGTGTGCAGGACCTGCCGGGCAGGCACTGGTGAAGGGCCTTGGGCCCATCATTCCCCAATCCCACCTAACCCCACCCACCTCCTCTAGTGGGGCGATTCTGGGCTGGTGGACCGGAGAGGGTGTCACAGACCCTCAGGGACTGCCCCATGGACACCTCTGATTGGTGTTAACAGTGTGAACATTTTCCCCCGTCTTCAGTCACTTAGAATAACGACAGCCTCTGGGGTTGGGGCAGGCAAGGGTGGCCACATCATCCAAGCCCTCCCAGAGGCACTAATAGGCTTTTTTGCTCTAAAAATAAATACCGGCCCTTTTTTGGTCACAAATCCAGCATCTCAGCAGAAAACTGCCTGACGTGAAAAGTCCCCTAAGAAACTGCGTCTGCGTTTCAGGGGCTTTTCATTTTTTCTTCTTTTTTAAAGTGTAGATTGTGGGTGCTTCCTAAAGGCCTGCCTTCTTCTGGAACTGGAAGTGGGCTGTCGCCATGGGCAAGCCCTCGGGTGCCGGCTCCCCGCCCAATGTGGGAGCCCTGGCAGCTCTCCTCAGCTCCCTGGGCTTGAGCAGCTGTAACTGCCCCAGATTCGCTGTGGAAGCAGGGGCTAGCCCTGGCCTCACCAGAGCCTCCCGGGGCCTGCATTGATGCTCAGGAGTTCCTGGGCTGCTCTTGATCTTCTCTGGGCATCCAGCTTCCAGTCAAGCTCCGTTTGCCAAACAAACTATTCTGAGCTGCCCTTTGGCCTGCGCCTGTTGTGTTCCTGTTGCAGCCCTGCCTGGCTGAGATGGGAGCAGGCGGGAGAGCCTTCATGCCCAGATTCCCACAGGACAGTTGGGGAGCTGCTGGCATTGTCTTTCTGGGAAGATTGTGCTTTCTTGGACCAAATGGCAGCCTGGATTCCCAGTGTCAGGCCTGCATGCTGCCCCTGGCCCCCCCCCCCCCCACTGCGCATGCACACACAGTGTACATGGGCCATAGCCACAGGCCAGCTCTCCTCCAGGGTCCTTTCAATCTCACTGTCCAGGGACCCTCTCCTTCTTGCCCATGGGGCTTCCATCTGGCAGAGAGCGCTCAGGGCTTGTTGAACTTGAAAGCACATTAGACTTAAGCTGTCACCTGTGCTTGGTGCCCCAGGAACAGCCAGAGAGGACAGTGCCCACTCACTTCTCCTTGTTGGCAGCCTCCTGTGCAGGAAGTGCCAGCCGGGCCTCAACGCACCAGCTGGCTTATGGGTCCTGAGGAGGAGCCGGAGGCGGCCGCTCAGTGCAGGCGGGGACTCCTCTCCTCTGCCCTGACCTTACCTTCCATCCTGCCTCCTTTATTGGAGTGGGGCTGGGGGGTGGGCGGAATCAGTGTTTTAATCGGATTTTTAAAGAACATTTTATTTCTTTGTACAATTACCATCCTATGTAAAGATGAAATTTGTGTTGAGTTGAAGATTGTCATGGAATAAAGATCACACCGTACTTGAGGCCATCTTCATGTAACCCTTTCTAGAGAGTTTTGTGTGGGGGTGTCTTGGGGCTGGTGTGTTGTGAAGCTGTGCACTTCCTGTCTTGTCTTTTACTGGTAACTCCAACACAAGGCTCAGACCATGTGGGCCAGATGGGGCTACCTCTACCACCAGCCCCTTTAGTCATCTGGTCCTGGGGGTCTGCCGTGTACCTCTCACCTTCTCTCTCCCCCACTTGTTAGTCCTGCCTTGCCTGGGGGCCCCAGCACTTGCAAGGGGCCCTGGAGACAAGTCCCCAGGATATTACCTGTGGCCTTTCCAAGGCAGCTGAGACATGCCCCCTGGAATCCCCACAGGCCCTGCTGCACATTATCCCTATATCTCCTCCTATGGACCTCTGCTCACAGCCCACAGGCTGTGAGGTGTTAGAGTAGCTATCCCTCTTTTACAACTGAAAAAACAAGGTTTCTTCCAAGGCCACAAGACAATAGGCGAGCCCCAGCATGTCCTTCCCTTGCACACACACTTTCTCCCTCAACTCTGCATCTGGACACATCCCTGAGGCTTCTCCTAGTCAGACTTCACAGGGTGGCCCTGCTGCTTCCCACTACCTTCTGCCTCCTGCCCCAGGTCCCCTCCGAGGTATGCCTAGCATGCCCCTAGACACCATGGCTCCATCACCTCCTCACACCGGGATTAGTGCTGGGAGAGAAGCCGTGGCCTTTTCTTCCTGCTTCCCTAGTGTGCAGGGTCCCACTGGTCCTGTGTCCGCCAGCCTCTGCAGCCAGTGTTCCTCCCACTGCACCACAGCAGTCAGACTCCCTGTTGCCCTGACACTGCAAATCTACCCAAGCTTTCCCTTCTGGCATGTCTCACCCACAACAGTATCTCTCTCACCAGATGTCATACTCTGACCCAGAGCGTCCTGAGCCCTGTATGCAGGTTTGAGGTGGGGCCCCAGGTTCCCCCGTGTCCCCATTTGCACCCCCTGGTCATTTGTACAAGGACGTGTGTCTGTAGCTGCTGAGGTCTGTGTCTGTGTCTTGTCTCGCGTGGAGTGGTGAGCTCTTACAGGGCACAAGGTCTTTCCCCATCCCTTTTGGTGTCTTGCTGCACTGAGGGCCACGAGCCTCACAGAAGCTTAGCGTGGCCCTCCACGAAGCAGATCCAAGTGGAAGGAGCCTCGATTTGGGCAAAGCATGTGTCCTCCAACACCAGCAGCAAGAGGCAGCACCCTGGCAAGGAGCTCAGGCGAAGCCAGGCAGTGCCATGAAGTGCTTCTCAGTGACAGGAATCCAAAAGGCGCCATATCATGGGCCCGGCCTCCAATCTGGTGGCTGGCGACTGTGTGACCTGCCAGCCCGTGAGCACTGGCCAGGGCTCATGTCCCCCACTGGGGCTTGTACACCATCCATGTTTGGTGAGGGGACATCCAGCTGGCCGAAGTCCCTTAGTGTAAATCTCTGGAGTGGGGACAGAGGTGGGCACGCTGGCTCTCGAGTACACCTCCTAGGGGCAGACATACCCTGGACCCATCCACCCCACTGTGGTGCCAAGCTGTCGGCCCACAGGAACAAGGGCACATGCCGCCTTCTGTCTGCAGCATGGTGACTGTGTCCCAAAGCAGGGACTTCTGAGGTCCATCTACCTCTTTAGTTGCTGGTCATTCCCAGGGGGCCAGCCTGCTCCTTTTTTTCTTCCCGGAGTGGGCTCTCTGCATTCTCCCTTGCCGATATGTTCCTCACCGTCCTTTGGCTCTCGCCCCAGCTGAGCCTCTCTGCTTCCCCTTTGAGAATGGAAAGGAGTGGGCCTCAGAGGGCCATGCAGTTGGAAGCCCCTGTGAAGCTGTTTTTTAGCCATGTGACCCTAGACAAGTCCCCTCCCTTCTCAGAGCCCCTCTTTTCTCAACTGTCAGATGAATGTGACCGTTGCAGCCATCACAAGTTGTTGGAAAACTGAGCAGGTTGCCGTCCAGGCCATGCACTCAGTCCCTATAGTAAGTGACTGACCCTTGAGTAGTGGGAGGCGTTGGGCAAGCTCTCAGCTTCCAGTGCGGCTGTGGTGATCTGAAGCTTGGCAGGGGAAGCTTTTTCAGGCACAGTCCCTGCTAGGAAAAGCAGCAGGCAAGTGGGTAGGTGATGCCTCGCATGTCTCTCACTCCCCCGTGATGACCAACTTATCCCGCTTCGAACCCGCTGCCCTCTCTCAGGGTCACTGGTCCTTCTCCTGAACGTGCCCTGTTTTTTCCTCTTTCTCCATCCAAGGCCAGCTCACTCACCTTCTCCCCCAGAGCCTCACTACCTTCTCTTTTCCTCTGCAGAGATGGCTCCGAAGTCAAAAAAGAAGGGGCACCCCGGGAGGGAGCAGAAGAAGGTACATGGGCTCAGGGGGCATCCTCCATTATGTGGGACATTGGGTCTGGCCCTGGCCAGTTCTGCCTGCCTGACATCAGCCTGTCTGTCTGTCTTTCTATCTGCAGCACCATCATCACCACCATCAGCAGATGCAGCAGGCCCCGGCTCCTGTGCCCCAGCAGCCGCCCCCGCCTCCCCAGCAGCCCCCACCGCCTCCACCTCCGCAGCAGCAACAGCAGCCGCCGCCCCCGCCTCCCCCACCCTCCATGCCTCAGCAGGCAGCCCCGGCGATGAAGTCCTCGCCCCCACCCTTCATTGCCACCCAGGTGCCCGTCCTGGAGCCCCAGCTCCCAGGCAGCGTCTTTGACCCCATCGGCCACTTCACCCAGCCCATCCTGCACCTGCCGCAGCCCGAGCTGCCCCCTCACCTGCCCCAGCCGCCTGAGCACAGCACTCCACCCCATCTCAACCAGCACGCGGTGGTCTCTCCTCCAGGTGAGCCGTGGCCCATCCCGGTGTGGGCTGAGACCCCTTCCTGTCTCTGTTCGCCTCAAGACAGGTCTTGCATGAAGTTATTAACACGTTGATTCAGAAGATTTTTGTTTTTGTTTTTTAAACACCTGAGACATTTGAGTAACAATCTAGATGATTTTGACTTATTTCTCCTGCTGGGCCAGGCGTCATGTTAGATGAGAAAAGCTGCGACCCCTCTGCAGCTTTTCTAATCGGGGTTGGGGGATACACTCATGCAATGGGATTCCTCCCGTGGAACCTGGACAGCACTCACCTGGGGGATATGGGGACAGGGCCACCTTCTTGGGGGCCTGGGCAATGGCCAGGCAAGTGGGGGACTAAGCTCTGCACTGAGGTCTGAAGGGCCATTGTAAGCATGGGGAGCAGGAGCTGGGGACACAGCATAGGGCAGGACAGCACTGCCCTAAAGCCCTCTCTGGAAGCTGTTTGCTGCTCTGGAGTTTGTGGGAGACCACGGTAGGTGGGGAGGGAGTGCCGGTTTGAGGGAGGCTAGGAGGAGGCCACTGGAGTCCAGATGAGGTCAGGATGGAGCAAAAAGGCCAGGCTGGGCCACAGGTGCTCAGGCCTCACCGCCTCGGTATTGTGTCCTTCCAGCTTTGCACAACGCGCTGCCCCAGCAGCCATCACGGCCCAGCAACCGAGCCGCTGCCCTGCCTCCCAAGCCCGCCCGGCCCCCAGCCGTGTCACCAGCGTTGACCCAACCACCCCTGCTCCCACAGCCCCCCATGGCCCAACCACCCCAAGTATTGCTGGAGGATGAAGAGCCACCTGCCCCACCCCTCACCTCCATGCAGATGCAGCTGTACCTGCAGCAACTGCAGAAGGTGCAGCCCCCTACGCCGCTACTCCCTTCCGTGAAGGTGCAGTCCCAGCCCCCGCCCCCCCTGCCGCCCCCACCCCACCCTTCTGTGCAGCAGCAGCTGCAGCAGCAGCCGCCACCACCTCCGCCGCCCCAGCCCCAGCCCCCGCCCCAGCAGCAGCATCAGCCCCCTCCACGGCCCGTGCACTTGCAGCCCATGCAATTCTCCACCCACATCCAACAGCCCCCACCACCCCAGGGCCAGCAGCCCCCTCACCAGCCCCCGGGCCAGCAGCCACCCCCGCCACAGCCTGCCAAGCCTCAGCAAGTCATCCAGCATCACCATTCACCCCGGCACCACAAGTCAGACCCCTACTCAACCGGTAAGTGGCCCTCACCTATAGACTCTAGGGAGGCTGGTGCTGGGCCTGTAGTTTTGTCCTCAGGAAGCCGGAAGGGTTAACTCATGCTTTAGGCTGCAGTGGGTTCAGAGCTGAGCCTCAAAGTCTGGCTGTTTGGAGGGGGACTTGGAAGGGTCATTGGTGTTTTCTGCAGCGTGTTTATCAGGTGTCTGTCTTGCTTGTGAGTCGAGATCACCCAGAATAAGGCCCCTCTGGTCCCTTTTAGAACTTAGAGTCAGGAGCACGACAATGCTAGGTGACTTCTTGCTAGGTGGGGAAGCTAGGGGCCCAGGGTAGGCACCTGATCCTCCTCGAGGGGGTCAGGATATGCTTCCAAGAGGCAGTGATCACAGACAGGTAGCAGCTAACTTAGAAAGCAGAGTGAGTAGTGAAGTTCAGGGAGAGCCAGAACCATGGTGAGGAGCACTGAGCTGGAAGCTCAAAGGCAGCTCAGAGCCTGCCTGGGACCTGTCCTCGTCACCTGTTCCCAGCCTCCAGCCCAGTCCAGGCCACCCTTTTCCCATTGACAGCATTGGTCAGGCCACACCCTCTCTCCTTTTCTGGGCACTTAAGTGTCAGTAACTAAAATGTCCTGGCGGGCTCTGGCAGGGGACGTTCTGGTCAGTGCCTCCTGATGTGGTGCTGCAGGGTTAGGGTGGAGGGTCCTGGCCTCAGCAGTGTAGATGGTGCTGTCTGTCTTGGGTGTGTACCGGGTGCTACCTGCAAATCAGCAACAAGGCAGGGCTGTGATTACTCCTAACTCAACAAAAGCTGCTGGGTGCAGGCCGAGTGTGGTGGCTCACGCCTGTAATCCCAGCACTTTGGGAGACCAAGGCAGGTGGATCATCTGAGGTCAGGAGTTTCAAGACCAGCCTGACCAAGAAGGTGAAACCCTGTCTGTACTAAAAATACAAAAATTATCCAGGCGTGGTGGCAGGCACCTGTAATCCCAACCACTCGGGAGGCTGAGGCGGGAGAATCGCTTGAGTCTGGGAGGCGGAGGTTGCAGTGAACTGAGATCATGCCACTGGACTCCAGCCTGGGTGACAGATTGAGATTCCATCTCAAAAAAAAAAAAAAAAAAAAAGCTGCCAGGTGCCAAGTGGATCGCTGCGTGTCCTGAGCCAAGAACAGCTGCCTGTCCTCCCTGGGAAACACTGGTGTTGGGCCTCGCAGCTGTGCGGCTGTGCCTGTTCTCACATGAAGCAGGGCCAGGCTCCTGTTGGGGGTAATAGACAGGATGCAAGGCATTTAGTGCCAGCACTCGGGTGCAGTGAGCGCCTACCAGGACTGAGGCAGGTCTCCTCTAGCCAGCTATACTTCAGGTCCCTGACCCTGACTCGAGCCCCAACAGGCTAGGATGGGGCATCAAGAGGAGTGTGGATTGGGATCCTGCTGGGAGCTTCAGGTCAAAAGCCAAGTTGTTAGACTCCAAAGAGACTTAACAGGCATCCCTGGGCACCCTGCCAGCTTTCAGGAGCCATCCGTGAGCCACCCTCTGAACCCACCAGCAGGCAGGTGGTTTCTATAAACCACAGCCCCTGGAGCCTACTGTTGCCCAGGTCAGACTCAGCAGGTGCTGAAGGCGCTGCCCTAGGTGGGTGGGAAGCTGTTGCAGTCGTGTGCCTGTGGATCCCTGGCAGGCCAGACCTGGGGCCCTCCAGCACTTAATGGAGATGGCAGTGCCCAGAGTGGTCCCAATGTGCTAGAATTGAAGGAGACGTCAAGGCCAGGAAAACGAGCCACGCAGGGCAGTGGGCTGCGGGGACAGGGTGGGCCTGGCCACCATATGGGCTCCAAGCAGCTGCAATGTCTTCTGGCATTAGGAGTGGGTCCTGGCTCTAGAGAGGCAGGAGAATCGACCACACCTGGGGCATTGTGGTTTGCTCCAGGCCTATGAAAATAGGTGTCTCCAGCCAGCAGGACTCCTGGAGAACCCAAGGGTGCCTGTGCTGGCAGACGGTGGAAGGAGATGGGCGTGAGGCTAGGCTGGGAGCAAAAGCATTGCAGAGAGGCAACCTCCTTTGTGGACAGTGTGGCTTGTCCCGAGCTGGAGCTAGTCAGTGGGCTGTGAGGCCCCTTGCCTGCAGGGATTCCAGCAGAGAGAGGCCACGTGTTGGATGGGCAGGACTCAGCTCCTCCAGCTGCGCAGTCCTGAGGTGCTGGCTTACTATGATTCAGAGCCCAGTAGTCCCTGTGGCTGCTGGATCCTTCCCAGCCTTGGGTTGGATGCAGATGGCAGGCTGGTCTGTTTCCTAAAAGAGACAGCTCCAGGCCCTGTTCTGCCTGCTCCCCACTCGGCCCAGGTGGAGGCCAATTCCAGGCTTCCCTCTTCTGTGGGGCGTGCAGGCTGAGTGGGGAATTAGGACCATGGGGAGGGTCCTGAGCATCCCTACCCTCAGGACTGAGTCCTGCACCCTCTGCTGTCATCCACGTGGGCCAGGCTAGTTGGCAGGAACCCAGGCTGAGCTTTGTGGGGTTAAAAAGTATTAGGGCCCAGGCCCTGCCAAGCCCACATGTGTCAGGATCTGTGTTTGCCACAGCGTCCCAGATGGTTCTGATGCACACAGGAGGGTCAAACACCAGGACTGGTGCCACCAGGCTCCAGAAAGCCCTGCTGCACACTGAGTTATTCCCCACGTGCAGGGAGACACAGGGCACTCAGCCCTTTGGGGGAGCGGTCATGTCCTCACCAGGCCCAGTCACTTGCATGGGTCTTTACCTTCTTGAGCTGGGCTGATGGACCCTTGTCCCAGGGCCTGGGTGGCATGTGTAGGTTCTCCATCCAGCCCATCTTTTCCTTCCCGACAATTTTCTCAGGGCCCAAGTGGCCCAGGGCCAGCAGCTCTAAGCCAGCCCCTTGACACATTCCTTGTCCCCTCTCCTAGGTCACCTCCGTGAAGCCCCCTCCCCGCTTATGATACATTCCCCCCAGATGTCACAGTTCCAGAGCCTGACCCACCAGTCTCCACCCCAGCAAAACGTCCAGCCTAAGAAGCAGGTAACGGGCAGGGCTGGGCCATAGTCTCCAGGGCCAGGCGTGGACCGGGGCCGGGGGTGCCTGCTCACCTCACCAGCTGCTGTGCCTGTGCCATCCCAGGAGCTGCGTGCAGCCTCCGTGGTCCAGCCCCAGCCCCTGGTGGTGGTGAAGGAGGAGAAGATCCACTCACCCATCATCCGCAGTGAGCCCTTCAGCCCCTCGCTGCGGCCGGAGCCCCCCAAGCACCCGGAGAGCATCAAGGCCCCCGTCCATCTGCCCCAGCGTGAGTGCCCTCTCCGCCCACAGCCAGGGCTCAGGCCCCCAGGCCTATGTTGGACTTGAGCTTGCTGTGGGGCTGGTGGACTGTGCCCCGACGTGGGCCTGGGCTCATGGGCTGTTTATGTTCCAGGGCCGGAGATGAAGCCTGTGGATGTCGGGAGGCCTGTGATCCGGCCCCCTGAGCAGAACGCACCGCCACCGGGGGCCCCTGACAAGGACAAACAGAAACAGGAGCCGAAGACTCCGGTTGCACCCAAAAAGGTCGGGATGGAGGCCCATGGGTGTCACTTGCCCCTTGGCCATGAAAGGTGCCATGCTGGGCATGCCCCCTGCTATGCCCTTTGGGGACAGCAGACCCCTCACCCACTCCAACCTCTCTGTTCTGCAGGACCTGAAAATCAAGAACATGGGCTCCTGGGCCAGCCTAGTGCAGAAGCATCCAACAACCCCCTCCTCCACAGCCAAGTCATCCAGCGACAGCTTTGAGCAGTTTCGCCGTGCTGCTCGGGAGAAGGAGGAGCGTGAGAAGGCCCTGAAGGCTCAGGCCGAGCACGCTGAGAAGGAGAAGGAGCGGCTGCGGCAGGAGCGCATGAGGTGGGTGAGGGCTCTGGGCGGGGCATGGGGACTCCTGGGGCCACACCAGTTCCCAGGCTGACTGGGACCCTCTGCCCAGGAGCCGAGAGGATGAGGATGCGCTGGAGCAGGCCCGGCGGGCTCATGAAGAGGCTCGCCGGCGCCAGGAGCAGCAGCAGCAGCAGCAGCAGCGCCAGGAGCAACAGCAGCAGCAGCAGCAACAAGCGGCTGCGGTGGCTGCCGCAGCCACCCCCCAGGCCCAGAGCTCCCAGCCCCAGTCCATGCTGGACCAGCAGAGGGAGTTGGCCCGGAAGCGGGAGCAGGAGCGAAGACGCCGGGAAGCCGTGAGTCTGGAGTCCTGGTGGGGACCCTGGCCTAAGGGTTAGCTCTTGGGGGAGCTGGGAAAGGGGTACTGGAGCCTGGACAGGGAGGGGCAGCAGGGGAGCCCAGGCCCTGCTGGTCAGCGTGTGGTCATCTGGGCTCAAATGTAGGGGCCTGAGTGCTGTGTGTGAACGGGATGGGCGCTGTGAGGGGTCAGCCCTGGGGAGGGCAGTGGGTGTGAGGACTTGGAGCTGCAGGGTGGCTAGGTCACCTTCCTGACTCCCTCCTTCCTTTCTCCAGATGGCAGCTACCATTGACATGAATTTCCAGAGTGATCTATTGTCAATATTTGAAGAAAATCTTTTCTGAGCGCACCTAGGTGGCTTTTGACTTTGATTTTCTGGCAAAACATTGACTTTCCATAGTGTTAGGGGCGGCGGTGCAGGTGGGAGCAGTGGCCAGGGGATGCCTCAGGGCCTGGCCCTCCTGCATGCTGTGCCCGGGGCAGGCCTGACGGGCAGCTGAGGATTGCAGAGCCTGTCTGCCTTACGGCCAGTCGGACAGACGTCCCGCCACCCACCACCCCGCACAGGACGTCTGCTCAGCGCACGCCTTGTTACAAGCAAGTGCCGGCTGGACCCAAGCCCTGCATCCCCATGTGCGGGGCAGAGGCCCTTCTCTCCGCCAAATGTCTACACAGTATACACAGGACATCGTTGCTGCCGCCACCGTGACTGGTTTTCTGTCCCCAAGAACGTGACGTTCGTGACATCCTGCCCGCCAGGAGTCCTTCCCCACACCCCAGCAATCGCCGCCCGCTCTCAGGAGGCCAGGGCAGGCCTGCGTGGGCTGGAAGCGGGCGAGGCCAGCCCACCCCCTCGCTGGCACTGACTTTGCCTTGAACAGACCCCCCCGACCCTCCCCCACAAGCCTTTAATTGAGAGCCGCTCTCTGTAAGTGTTTGCTTGTGCAAAAGGGAATAGTGCCGTGGAGGTGTGTGTGTCCATGGCATCCGGAGCGAGGCGACTGTCCTGTGTGGGTAGCCCTCGGCCGGGGAGTGAGGCCGCCAACCAAAGTCAGTTCCTTCCCACCTGTGTTTCTGTTTTTTTTTTTTTTTTCTATATATATTTTTTGTTGAATTCTATTTTATTTTTAATTCTCTCTTCTCCTCCAGACACAATGGCACTGCTTATCTCCGAAATGGTGTGATCGTCTCCTCATTGAGCAGCGGCTGCCACCGCGCTGTGGGTAGTGTGTGACCGTGGCTGTACTGTATAGTGAACATAGTTGGCATACCTTTGTTTGAAGTTTGTTGGTGACTCCACCAAACTGGTGTAAAGAAAAAAGCTCAAAAAAATCCACAAAAAAGACAAAACACACAAAAAAATCCTGCCTATATTTTACTCAGTTTCAAACTTTATTAGTCTATTTTTAATTATAAAACCAGAAAGCTGCGATTTCTTTTCCTTCCCCTCCCCCACCCCACCCATTTGTTGGCTTTTTTGTTTTTTAATGTCAGATCTGTTGAGTTGGTTTTTTTTTGTTGTTGTTGGTTTTGTTTTTTTACTGAGAAAGGAAGGGCCAAGGGATGAGGTGGGCACCAGACCCTGGGGGCGCCACAGACTGCGACTCCCCCACCTGGCGCCCAGCCCTGACCAGCTGGCCGTTCCTGCCTGTGCTTTCTTTTTTTTTTTTTTTTTTTTTTTTAATTTTATAATTGGACCCCTTGGTGAGGTTACGCGTGCCATGAGAACCCACTCTACACCACGACGCTGGTGCCTCAGTGTTGGCCAAACTCTGGAGTCACTGACTGGTTTGACTTTCATACGGTGAATATGCATTTGGTCTGTACTGATCATGGAATAAACACATCTCTCTTTTTTAATGCTGGCGTCTCCCTGACATTTCTTTGTGAACTGTTGCCTAGGCTAGGCCCAGGGGATCCCCTGGACCCCAGACCACCTCTGTACAGGATCTACCGCCAGGGGTTACCTAGCCCCTCTCCTGTGACCTGTCCCTGTCTGCCCTGGGCAGGAGCCATGCAGGGTCATACCAACCACCCCAAGCTGAAGCTGTGACACAGAGCCCAGTACCCATCCTTGTAGACCCTGGCCGAGGTGGAGGGTGTACTCCAGCAGAACCCTGGCCAAACTCCAGACAGTATTCTTCCCCTCCACGCTACTCCATCCTGTCTCCCATTCACCAAAGGTCTTGGGCCACTTCTACCTTGCCTGCCTCAACCTAACTCCTCCTTTCATTTAAGCTCAGGGTTAACCAGATATTCTTAGATAAGTCTACGTCCCCCAAAATAGAATCCTAACCCCCCATGCATATACACACACACGTGCACATTGCTGCCCCAGAACGCCCACAGGTGGCCACCCTGCCTGTGTGCCCACCTGTGTATGCACATGCCCCAGCCACAAGGCACGGGTGACGGCCAAGAAGAGCCCCTAAGATGTAAGATACAAGTATATAATTTATATGTATGTAGAGACAAACTGAAACATTTCCAGCACTGTTTATTAACCTACATCCCCTCTTTTTGACCTTTCAAGGTCCTTTATTGTCTTTGGATCTGCCAAATCTCCCTGTGAGGGTGTGGTTCAGGCATCCAGCCAGAGGCCCCCCCACTTCCTCTTTGTCCCTGCCCACTGAGGCACTTCCTCATATACCACTGTGCCGCTTCAAGTGTGACGTATTTAGGTTCTTTGGGGTTTCTTCCATCTCATCCCACCCCCTCAATTGTTGTTCCTTGTTTTGTTCAGACACTTCCCCAGGCTGGGTCCAACTGCTGAGCTGGATAGTTTTCTCTGCACCTTCCTGCTGAAGATTTAACTCTGCCATGGCCTTCTCCACACCTCCCTGATGGGTGTCTCTCTAACTGGGTTGTAATTAGAACTGGGATCTATTTAATTTCTCCAGCCATTTCCCAACCCTTCCCACAGTACTAGAAATCTTAGTCCTATACCAGAGTAAGAGGTGTGTACAAGCCCCCACTGTACTGTATGCACGGATCGCTTGGCCAATAATTATGTCAGTGAATCTGAGACTTGTATTAAACACTTTAGACATTTGTAGAAGGGAATTCATAGAGTTTTCACTTATATACGAAAGGTTTTTTTTTTTGTGCAGTTCTCATTGCAAAAATAAACATTTGTACTGAATATAAAGTTACTCTCCTGTGACGACTGCTGTCTTTTTGTTTGAGGGTAGACAGGAGAAGCGGGGGAGGTGAGGGCGGGGGGTCAGTGATGTGTAGCAGAGGAAGGGAGATTCCCAAGACATGCACCACCCATGTGGCCAGATTAGCGGAGTCAGGAGGGAGAGATCCTGGGAACATCAAATTGTGAGAGAATTGATTTAATGGAAGGTATAAAAGAAAAAGCTGCCAGGCACGGTGACTCACGCCTGTAATCCCAGCACTTTTGGGAGGCCGAGGTGGGAGGATCGCTTGAGGTCAGCAGTTAGAGACTAGCCTGGCCAACGTGGTGACACCCCATCTCTTGAAAAATACAAAAATTTAGCTGGGTGTGGTGGCACACGCCTGTAGTCCCAGCTACTCTGGAGGCTGCGACAGGAGAATCGCTTGAACCCTGAGGCGGAGGTTGCAGTGAGCCGAGATCATCACACCACTGCATTCCAGCTTGGGTGATACGGTGAGACTCCCAACTGGGAAAAAAAAAAAAAACGCTTTGATAAAGCTTTGATGTAGGCTAATCACACAACAAAAGAAAGGTAGTGGTTAAGTAGTCCAGGGAGAACAAAAGTTTGTACACTATGGATAATGTAATCATACAGGTCTATTCAGCTCTGAGATGCGTTGTTTACTGAGGCAGAACATAAACCACTATTCACCTTTAAGTAGCAACTTCATGGACTTAATTATGGTCCCAGGACAGTAATGTTTAGCAGCCTTGACAGTTCAAAGGTATATGGATAAAAGTGGGAGGTGGAAAGGGGCAAGAGGTGACAAGTGGAGTGTTTTTAAAGGAAACTAATAGGGAAACAAAAAACAGCATGTCCAGGGGTAGTGATGTGAGCAAGTCGTGGCTAATGTCATACACTGATTAAGTCAAGAAATAGAGGCGGGGCATGGTGGCTCACATCTGTAATCCCACTTTGGGAGGTGGAGGCTTGAGGATCTCTTGAGGCCAGGAGTTTGAGACCAGCCTGGACAATATAGCAAGTCCTCTCTATGAAAAGTTTTTGAAAAATTAGCTGAGTGTGGTGGCACAGGCCTGTAGTCCCAACGACAGGTTGTAGTGTTTGAGCCCAGGAGTTCGAGGCTGCAGTGAGCTATGATCGAAACCCCATCTGAAAGAAATAAAATGCTAAAAACGTTCCAGTGGCTGCTTCCGGGAGGAAGGGTAGGTGTAGCCACAGATTGCTGCCTTTTTCCCCTACATCTTTATGGATGGCTGTTTAACAGGATGTATGTCTTAGGCAAATGACTTCATCCTCGAATTTCAGGTTCATGATCTCCAGGGATGTGATTATGCTACTTAATAGGGTTGCTATACGGGTTAAGTGATGGGTGTCCCTAAAATGTTCAAGAATATCGGGAGAAGGTTGCAAAATAGGCGGAAGAAGCTGGCTGTTTTTTTTTGTTTGTTTTTTGTTTTGTTTTTTTTTTTTTGAGTCGGAGTCTCGCTCTGTCGCCCAGGCTGGAGTGCAGTGGCGCAATCTCGGCTCACCGCAACCTCTGCCTCCTGGGTTCACGCCATTCTCCTGCCTCAGCCTGCCGAGTAGCTACAGGCGCCGCCGCCACGCCCGGCTAATTTTTTTGTATTTGTTTGTTTGTTTAGTAGAGACGGGGGTTTCACCATGTTAGCCAGGATGGTCTCGATCTCCTGACCTCGTGATCCGCCCGCCTCGGCTTCCCAAAGTGCTGTGATTCCAGGCGTGAGCCACCGCGCCCGGCCAGAAGCTGGCTTCTTGCAGGGACAGCAGGGCCGCAAGGCTCTGTGACTCTAGGCCCCATCACACCCGGCCCTGTCCCACTTCCTTTTTCGGCCAGAACCCCAGAACCCCAGTCATTCAATAGGTCGGGTCCTCCTCGGGGGAACCAGGCCTGCCCTCTAGGAATCAGGGTATCCCCGCCTCCTTGGCCAGCTCTCGGAGCCTGGGACTCAACACCTGCCGATTGGCTCCCGGGCCAGGACCTGTCGCTTGGGCATCAGTGGCCGCCGCCGTCCAATCACAGACGTACAGGGGCGGGCGTGAGGGCCTGTTGGACCAGCAGGAGGACGGCGACGGGCCGAGGCCGCTGGACCCGCCGTTGGAACCACAGCTGGGTGAAGTCAGTGCCGCTAGGTCTGTGGAGCCAGACCCAGGGGAGAGTCGCGCGCTCCGGGGTGGGGAGCACCAGGCGGGCGTCGGCCGGGCCTCCCGAAGCCTCCTCAAGCCGTTAATACCGCCCGCCCCTCCCTCCTAGTCCTACATCTGGCATTGCCTGTTCCTCTTTTTCGGCTTCCAGGCCCGCCCGATCCGCCATATTAGGTCCCGGCCTCGCCCTCCGTCTCATTGGCCCCCCCCAACCCAGGCCGACCCTCAGCTCTTTGGCCCAGGCTCCCGCCTTCTCCGCCCAACGTTAGGCGTCACCTTCTCTAGGATCAACCCTCTCCCCGCCCACCTGCATAAGCCACGCCTACCACTCAAACTCTCTGGCTTGTAGGCCGCACCTACTCTGCATATGCCCCGCCCCTCACTCCAGGTGCCGCCCACTTAACTGAGGATCCAGGATCCCCTCCTTAAGGTTTGGGCTCGGAATTGCCTTTATTTTTTCTTGAGATGGAGTTTCCCTGTTGTCACCCAGGCTGGAGTGCGGTGGCGCGATCTGAGCTCACCGCAACCTCCACGTCCCGGGTACAAGCGATTCTCCTGCCTCAGCCTCCCAAGTAACTGGGATTACAGGCGCCCACCACCACGCCCAGCTAAGTTTTGTATTTTTAGTAGAGACGGGTTTCACCACATTGACCAGGCTGGTCTCGAGCTCTTGACCACAGGTGATCCGCCCGCCTTGGCCTACCAAAGTGCTGGGCTTACAGGGATGAGCCACCGCGCCCGGGTCGGAATTGCCTTCTTTAGACCCTCGCCCACCTGCTGCTGAGTCCTCCTGGGCCCCGCCGCAGTCGTAAGCCCCGCACACGCCCTGCTAGGCCCCGCCCATTTATTTCCCCCCTTTCCAACCCCTTCCTCCCCAGCCTCCGCACCCTACCCTTGTTTCCTGTCCCTGTCGCGCCCAGGTGTTTACCTGGCACTCAGGTGAGTCGTGTGCTCGGGCGGTTTCGGTCGGAGCCGCCCGCCTCTTCCCTCAGTGCGTCCCACAAACCCCGACGGCACGGAGGGGCCCCAGGCCAAAGGCGGTGGGCCCCTGAGCCCTGACACCGCCCTGCCACTGCTGCAGGTGACCCCGGCCGGCAGCGCCGCCGTGGTCCCGGAGCGCAGCAACATGCCCGAGCTGGTGGTAACCGCGCTGCTGGCGCCGTCGCGCCTGTCGCTGAAGCTGCTGCGCGCCTTCATGTGGAGCCTGGTGTTCTCGGTGGCGCTGGTGGCCGCGGCGGTCTACGGCTGCATAGCGTTCACGCACGTGCTGTGCCGGCCCCGGCGCGGCTGCTGCGGACGCCGTCGGAGCGCGTCCCCCGCCTGCCTGAGCGACCCCTCGCTGGGCGAGCACGGTTTCCTGAACCTCAAGGTGATCGCACGGGGGCGCTATCGGGGCTGCGGGGTCGCGTGGGGTCGAGACGGTTCAAGCCTCGGGAGGGGGGGGTTCCCTAGGCTTCAGGCCGTGCCCTCCCCCTAGAGCTCGGGCCTGCGTCTGCACTATGTCTCGGCTGGACAAGGCAACGGACCCCTCATGCTGTTTCTGCACGGCTTCCCTGAGAACTGGTACGTCTGGGGCCCAGGGGCCTGAGGCGCACGGGACTCCGGGGGCAGGTGGAGCTTGGGTTCCCAAGAGTCAGGGGGAGGGCTGCGTAGATCGGGACAAGCTGAACATAGATGGGGACAGGGGTACTGGCCAGCATACCTAGGATCCCTAGGCCCTGAAGGGACAGGACAAAGGGGTATTGAGGTTGATTGAGGCTCCCTGGATTCAGGGTGTAGTTGGCTTCAGCCTCAGGCTCTGCCTCTGCCTGGGATTCCTCATCCTCCTTTTAGGGGAAGTTTAGAGCAGGAAGGAGGGGTTGCCAATGGTTGCTGATGGGCGTAGGGTGCAGGTGCAACCTGAGGGCCCTGACTCAGCCTCTCTCCCCCACCCGCCTGGCAGGTTCTCCTGGCGTTACCAGCTCCGGGAGTTCCAGAGCCGCTTCCATGTTGTGGCTGTGGATTTGCGAGGTTACGGCCCCTCAGATGCACCCCGGGATGTGGACTGCTACACGATCGACCTGTTGCTGGTGGACATCAAGGATGTCATCCTAGGCCTGGGTGCAGACATACCCCCATCCTAGGCGTGGCCTCCCTCATCCTGCACACACACATACCCCCACTTTCTCCTTGCTGGAACCTACTTCCCCCACCCCTGCTTCAGTCCTACCAGGCACCTCACTTATGCCAGCTCCTTGGATTCCCACAGGTTACTCCAAGTGCGTCCTTGTGGCCCATGACTGGGGTGCCCTCCTTGCCTGGCATTTCTCCATCTACTACCCATCCCTGGTCGAGCGGATGGTTGTGGTCAGTGGTGCCCCCATGTCGGTGTACCAAGGTGTGTGTGGGAGTCTGGGACACTGGGATGTACTTGTGTGCAAGGGGGCAGGTACATGTGTATGTGTTTGCAATTCTCTGTATACCTGTCAACACATCAGGGGCCGAGGGTGCAGCAATCAACCCAGGTCCCTTCCGTTGTGGAGCTCCTCACTCGGAAATTAATGACACGCTAGACCCAGTGGCTCACACCTATAATCCAAGCCCTGTGGGCCGCTAAGGTGGGAGGATCACTTGAGGCCAGGAGTTCAAGACCAATCTGGTCAACATAGCAAGACCCCAACTGTCTCTCCAAAAAAAAAAAAAAAAAAATTGGCATTGGTGGTGCACGCCTGTAGTCCCAGCTACTCGGGAGGCTGATGCAGGAGAATCTCCTGAACCCAGGAGATGGAGGTTGCAGTGAGCTGAAATCATGCCATTGCACTCCAGCCTACGCAACAAGAGCAAAACTCCATCTCAAAAAATAAATATAGGCCGGGCGCGGTGGCTCAAGCCTGTAATCCCAGCACTTTGGGAGGCCGAGGCGGGCAGATCACGAGGTCAGGAGATCGAGACCATCCTGGCTAACACGGTGAAACCCCGTCTCTACTAAAAAATACAAAAATCTAGCCGGGCGAGGTGGCGGGCGCCTGTAGTCCCAGCTACTTGGGAGGCTGAGGCAGGAGAATGGCGTAAACCCGGGAGGCGGAGCTTGCAGTGAGCTGAGATCCGGCCACTGCACTCCAGCCCGGGCGACAGAGCGAGACTCCGTCTCAAAAAAAAAAAAATAAATAAATAAATATATAAAATAAAATATGGTCAGGCATGGTGGCTCTCGCCTGTAATCCCTGCACTTTGGGAGGCCAAGGCCTGTGGATCGCTTGAGCCCAGAAGTTCAAAACCGGCCTGGCCAACATGGTGAAACCCCGTCTCTACCAAAAATACAAAAAATCAGCCAGGCATGGTGGTGCACACCTGTAGTCTCAGCTACTCGGGAGGCTGAGGTAAGAGCATCGCTTGAACCTGAGAAGTGGAGGTTGCAGTGAGCCAAGATTGTACCACTGCACTCCAGCCTGGACGACAGAGTAAGACTCTGTCTCAAAAATAAAATAAAATAAAATAAAATAAAATAAAATAAAATAAAAATCAATCACAATACACTTAGGACTAATCCACATTTTTTTATAGCACTTACAGTAACAAGGAACGTGCACACAGTAACCTACTTAAGGCTCCTGGGCTTGTGAAGGTTGTGTTATCCCCATGTTCCAGCTGGAGGAAACTGAGGCTGGGGAGGTTAACAATGTCTATCATATCACCTGATGTTAATACTCAGCATTGTGGTCATAACTGTGCTCTCTCTCTTTCTCTCTTTTGTTGTTTTCTTTCCTTTTCTTTTCTTTTTTTTTTTTGAGACAGAATCTTGCTCTGTCACCAGGCTGGAGTGCAGTGGCGTGATCTCAGCTCACTGCAACCTCCGCCTCCCAGGTTCAAGCGATTCCCCTGCCTCAGCCTCCCAAGTAGCTGGAATTACAGGCCACCACACCAGGCTAATTTTTTGTATTTTAGTAGAGACGGGGTTTCACCATGTTGGCCAAGATGGTCTCAATCTCCTGACCTCATGATCTTCCCAAAGTGCTGGAATTACAGGCATGAGCCACCATGCCCAGCAACTCTTTTTTTCTTGAGTTGGAGTCTCGCTCTGTGCAGTGCAATGGCACAATGTCAGCTCATGGCAACCTCCACTCACGGCAACCTCCGCCTCTCAGGTTCAAGTGATTCTCTTGCCTCAGCCTCCTCAGTAGATGAAACTACAGACGTGTGCCACCATACCCGGCTAATTATTTTGTATTTTTAGTAGAGACGGGATTTCACCATGTTGGCCAGGCTGGTCTTGAACTCCCGGGCTCAAGCGATCTGCCGGCCTTGGCCTCCCAAAGTACTGGGATTACAGGAGTGAGCCGCCATGTCTAGCAACCTCTACCTCCTGGGTTCAAGTGACTCTCCTTCCTTAGCCTCCAGAGTAGCGGGGACTACAGACACACGCCACCACGCCCGGCTAATTTTTGTATTTTTAGTGGCGATGGGGTTTCATTATGTTGCCCAGGTTAGCGTCTAACTCCTGACCTCAAGAGATCTATCCGCCTTGACCTCCCAAAGTGCTGGGATTACAGGCGTGAGCCACCGCGCCCGGCCTCCATATATATATATATATATTTTGGTAGATACAGGGGTCTCCTTAAGTTGCTTTAGGATGAACAGAGAGTTTTGTCTGCGTCTTTCACTGCTGTATCTAGAACAAGGCCTAGCATGCAGTCGTTGCTCAATAAGTGTTAGCTGAATAAAGCAGAAGAAATGCACCCTGGCGGCCGGGCGCGGTGGCTCAAGCCTGTAATCCCAGCACTTTGGGAGGCTGAGACGGGCGGATCACGAGGTCAGGAGATCGAGACCATCCTGGCTAACACGGTGAAACCCCGTCTCTACTAAAAATAAAAAAAAAAAAACTAGCCGGGCGTGGTGGCGGGCGCCTGTAGTCCCAGCTACTCGGGAGGCTGAGGCAGGAGAATGGCGTGAACCCGGGAGGCGGAGCTTGCAGTGAGCTGAGATCCGGCCACTGCACTCCAGCCTGGGCGACAGAGCGAGACTCCGTCTCAAAAAAAAAAAGAAATGCACCCTGGCCTGGGCAGGGGAAGCACACCAGTGGATATGGGGGTTCCCAGGAGATGCCCCCATCCTGTGGATAGTGAAACATGGCAGGAGAGAATGTAGCTGGTGCCCATGCCAGGAGGGGTGTCTGGTACCTTCACAGACCCAGGCAGGCAGCAGTGGCATTCCTGAGGCTTGTGTGCCTGACCTGGGTGTGTGTAGGGGTGCAGGTGTGTGGGGCCATCCCAGGGGCAGGCCTTACATCTCTCCCCTAACCCTTCTATCCCAGACTATTCCCTGCACCACATCAGCCAGTTCTTCCGTTCCCACTACATGTTCCTGTTCCAGCTGCCCTGGCTGCCCGAGAAGCTGCTGTCTATGTCTGACTTCCAGGTACAGAGGGTACAGGTTGAAGGGAGGAGGGAAGCAGGTCAGGGCTGGGCAGACTGGGCACCGAAGCCAGAGTCCTGCTGTGTACCTAGATTCTGAAGACCACCCTCACCCACCACAAGACAGGCATCCCACGCTTGACCCCCAATGAGCTCGAGGCCTTCCTTTATAACTTCTCTCAGCCTGGTGGCCTCATTGGGCCCCTTAACTACTACCGAAACCTCTTCAGGTAAGACCAGATGCCAAGCATGAACTTGGGAGATTTGCAGGGGCTGGGAGTGGGGGTGGGAGGCAGCCATCCTTCTGCCTATCTGTCTGCCTGTCTGTCTGTCCTGGCCACAGGAACTTCCCCTTGGAACCCCAGGAGCTGGCCACACCCACATTGCTGCTGTGGGGGGAGAAGGACACTTACCTGGAACAGGGGCTGGTGGAAGCCATCAGCAGCCGCTTTGTGCCAGGCCGCTTGGAGGCCCACATCCTGCCAGGCATGGGGCATTGGATCCCACAGAGCAACCCCCAGGAGATGCACCAGTACATGTGGGTCTTCTTACAAGACCTGCTGGACTAGTGGCCCTTGCTGGCCTGCCCAGGAGGCATGGATACTCAGGAAGGAACACACATATCTGCGTGTGCCTGGGAGTCCATACAATGTCCATACATGGGTGGACTCTTGAATCGCTCATACGTATGGGACTCCTGGATCTCACACAGGTGCACCTATGGGTGCCTTGGGACACACCAACCCCTGTACTCACACACAGGCATGGATGCATGCATGTGTAAAATCACTTCGACCCTCGGAACTGGGTATACCTCTCCTCCAGTGGAGCCAGATGCCAAGGGGCCTCACTCTGCTCTTTGCCAAAGTTGGTTCTCTGCCATAGCTGCAAAAACCTTAAACCCTGACCTTCCTGTCCCTGCCTTCCACCTCCTGCCTGGGTCTTCAGCTCAGTGCTACTCTAAATACGATACTGCTGACCACATTTGGCTACTTCAACTTAAATGTATGTTAATTGAAATGAAATACAATGAAAATGCAGTGCTCAGTCACACCAGCTGGATTTCTTTTTTTTTTCCCCTTGAGACAGAGTCTTGCTCTGTTGCCCAGGCTGCATGGAGTGCAATGGATGCAGTCTCGGCTCACTGCAGCCTCCACCTCCTGGGTTCCAGCGATTCTTGTGCCTCAGCCTCTCGAGTAGCTGGGACTACATGTGCGTCACCAGGCCTGACTAATTTTTGTATTTTCAGTAGAGATGGGGTTTTACCATGTTGGCCAGGCTGGTCTCGAACTGCTGATCTCAAGTGATCTGCCCACCTCGGCCTCCCAAAGTGCTGGGATTACAGGCGTGAGCCACTGTGCCTGTCCACACCAGCTGTATTTCACGTGCTCGATTGCCACATCAGTGAGGAAAGTTCTGTGTGGCAGCGCTGATGAGGGTAATCCTAGTTTAGGAGCAGGGGTCAGGGCCGGCCGCAGTGGCTCAAACCTGTAATCCCAGCACTTTGGGAGGCCGAGGTGGGTGGATCACGAAGTCAGGAGATCAAGACCATCCTGGCTAACATGGTGAAACGCTGTCTCTACTAAAAATACAAAAATTAGCCAGGCATGGTGGCAGGTGCCTGTAGTCCCAGCTACTCAGGAGGCTGAGGCAGGAGAATGGCGTGAATCCGAAAGGCAGAGCTTGCAGTGAGCCGAGATTGCGCCACTGCACTCCAGCCTGGCAACAGAGTGAGACTCCGTCTCAAAAAAAAAAAAAAAAAAAAAAGAACAGGGGACCTCCCTGCCTGGCCCCTGGCAACCTCCCCAAGGGCAGACCCTCATGAACAGGCAGATGGGTGTGCAGATTCCTCTCCAGCCAGTCCCAGGAGAGCTCCCGCAAGCCCTTTCCCTCACACCCCCGTCATGACCCCAGGCTTGGTCAGGTCAAGTTCTCTTGCCCTGGCCTGGGCTGGCCTGCCTCAGATCCCTGGGAAAACAGCTCTTGTCTCTGTTAGGACAAGTGAGATTCTGGATTCAGGGCAGGAAGGGACCAGCTCCCAGAGCAGCCATCTGGGATCTGAGGCCTGCCTCTCCAGCTCCTGGAAACTTCTGCTCCAAATTAGCCACAGTTTCCGCTGACTCTGGAGCCCTCTGGGGTGGGGGTTACATGTGGAGGGTGTACCACCCAGCCCCAGGCTGACCATAGCATCTGCTTGTATCTCCCTGGCTTGTGCCTGGCTTTTGGGGGACGTTACCATCATCACCTGTACTATGAGGACTGAGGGGCCCTGAGAAATACATTCTCCTGTCTCTGAGATGGGCCTGCCTGCTGGTCATCCACCTCCCTTATCCCCAGCACAACATCCTCTGTGTGTGTGTGTGTGTATGTGTGTGTGTGTGTGTGTGTGTCAGAGAGAAAGAGAGAGAAAGAGAGAGAGAGAGAGAGATGGAGTCTTGCTCTGTTGCCCAGGCTGGAGTGCAATGGCGTGATCTCGGCTCACTGCAACCGCCTCCTGGGCTCAAGTGATTCTCCTGTCTCTACCTCCTGAGCAGCTGGGATTACAGGCGCCTGCCACCACATCCAGCTAATTTTTGTATTTTTAGCCGAGATGGGGTTTCACCATGTTGTCCAGGCTGGTCTCAAATTCCTGACCTCATGATCTGCCTACCTCAGCCTCCCAAAGTGCTGGGACTACAGGCGTGCGCCACTGCGCCCAGCACAACTTCCTTTTACTCAACATAGGTGTTATAGGTCCTAGTGATAGAGTGTGAGCCGGAAAGAGTTTAAGGAGGAGAGAGCTGACAGGACTCAGGGAAGGCTTCCCTGAAGACCAGCAGGTGGGACCCTAGCTGGGGGATGCACTTATTTATTGTCGTTTTGAGACAGAGTCTCACTCTGTTGCCCAGGCTGTAATGCAGTGGTGTGATCTTAGCTCACAGCAGCCTACACCTCCTGGGCTCAATCAATCCTCCTGCTTCAGCTTCCGGAGTAGCTGAGACTATAGGGGCATGCCACCATGCCAGGCTAATTTGCATTATTTATTTATTTATTGAGAATGGAGGCTTGCTCTGTTGCCCAGACTGGAGTGTAGCAGCATGATCTCAGCTCACTGCAACCTCCACCTCATGGGTTCAAGCGATTCTCCTGCCTTAGCCTCCCCAGTAGCTAGGATTACAGGCGCATGCCACCACACCTGGCTAATTTTTGTAATTTTAGTAGAGACGGGGTTTCGCCATGTTGGCCAGGCTGATCTCGAACGCCTGACCTCAAGCCATCCACCTGCCTCGGCCTCCCAAACATTTTTTATAGAGACAGATGTCTCACTATGCTGCACAAGGTGGTCTCAAACTCCTCGGCTCAAGTGATCCTCCCACCTCGGCCTCCCAAAGTGCTGGGATTGCAGGCATGAGCCACCGTGCCCGTCTTGGGATGCACTTTTTTGGGAAGTGGGAAGTAGTGACTAGAAAGGTCCCAGGCGGGAAGAAGCTTGGGTCATTGGAGTCACAACACGCAGGCCAGGGGCTTGCTAAGGCACAGTGAGTGAGGAGGCTTCAGAGAAGAGGCCACATAGCCAGACCGCCAGGGGCTGCGAGGAGCTTGGATTCGATTCTCAAGGCGAGCCAGGGGAGGGGTTTTCAGCAGGGGAGGGACATGGCTTGCATTTTGAAGAGCTCCCTGTGGCGGTCGGACAGTCCCACGCAAGAGTGCGAGCGCCGAGGTCTGTGGGGGACTGCGCGCAGCCACAGCACAGGGCGGTCCCACTGTCCCGACCGAGCAGGGACTCCAGGGCCCGGCCCAACCCGGGGCCCCCCTGCCGGGGTGGGAGCAAGGTCCCCCGCCCCGGGGAGGCGAGAAGACAGGCAGAAGGAGGAGGGAGCCACTGAGACGTGGGGCCCCGGGACATCGGAGCTCACGGCGTAGGTTTGGGGCGAGGAGGCCTGTGGACAGGACCAGGACGGCGTCCAGGGGGCGGTGGGTCCAGTGACGGTTGCCGGGGTGACGAGGGACGGGTTGATGGTTGACCGGAACGGGTAGCGGTTGTCCGGGTGACCGGAGGGGCCCAGGCAAAGGCTGACGGGAGGCCTGGGACAGTTGCCCTGGCGACGGGGTTCCGCTGACGGTTGCTAGGGCGACGGAAAGGCGCCTTCTTCCGCCTGCGCGGCTGCAGGCGGGAGGGAGGCGGGGTCTTCTGGAGAAGGCGATCGCGTCGATTGGGCATAGTCCTGGCTAGTGAGCCAATAGAGACTCGTGTCTCTCCTAGACCCGCCTCCCCCAGCCTGAGCCAATCCCGGCCCGCTTTTTTTTTTTTTCTTTTTCTTTTTCTTTTTTTTCCTGGCCCAAGGGCTTGTAGCGCGCATCTTTTAGGGCTGGAGCGAGACCTCGGGGGCTTGGCCTGGGGTTTCTCCCATGATCGGCCTGTCCCTCTCCCTGCCTGTAGTCCACTTTCCATCACTCACTCTCTCACTCCTCACTCATTCAGAGGTCTGCATTGATGGTCCAGTAGTAGAATTCTCACTTCCCATTCATTCATTCATCCATTCAACTGTCCCTGCCACCAGTTCTAGAAGGGATGGTGGGAGACAAAGCCGGGCTCTGACACTGCCAGCAGGGTGTGATCAGGCCCTGGTGGAATGAGAAAAGGGAGGAGCACTTACCTGGGGGGAGGGAGGGAAGGCTCCCTGGAGGAAGCAGTCTTGGAGCTGAACCTCGTAAAGCTGGGCTCCGACCCACAGAAGCCTCCCACGCAGGGATGATTTAGCATTTCCGTGAGACTGGGAGGAAAGTTTGGGATCGGATTGGAACTGTAAAAGGCTTCACATGCCAGCAGGGGAGGGTCTCGGACAGATCCGTGTGTCTGGAATGTCACTTGGGGGATGGTGAGAAGGCGGACCAGAGGGGCAGACGGAGGGTGGGGAGGCCTCAGAGGAGGATGGGCGTGGTCCAGGCAGTGGAGAACGAGACTCAAGTCCAGGCACTGGAAGAGGAGCAGATACGATGGGAAGGTACAGAGGCAGGTTTGGGATATATTCAGTCTGACGGGGCTGGATCCCAGGGTAGGGACCTAGAAGCATGTTATGGGCTAAAGACAAAAACAGCCCAGCAAGCATCGGTGTATTGTGCGGCAGAGAGTCTCTGAAGCTGGGAGGGAGGGTGAAGTCTCCCTAGAGGAGAATGGACGCAAGACTGAGCCCTGAGGACCCCCAACACTTCAGAGACAGGCAGAGAAGAGAGGCCACAAAGGTAGGAGATGAGGCCGGGCGCGGTGGCTCACGCCTGTAATCCCAGCACTTTGGGAGGCCGAGGCCGGCGGATCACAAGGTCAGAAGATCAAGACCATCCTGGCTAACATGGTGAAACCCCATCTCTATCAAAAATACAAAAAATTAGCCGGGCATGGTGGCACACGCCTGTAATCCCAGCTACTCGGGAGGCTGAGGCAGGAGAATCACTTGAACCTGGGAGGCAGAGGTTGCAGTGAGCCAAGATCATGCCACTGCACTCCAGCCTGGGCGACAGAGGAAGACTCCACCTCAAAAAAAAAAAGAAAAAGAAACGAAAAGAAAAGAAAGAAAGATCCGGCACAGTGGCTCACGCTTGTAATCCCAGCACTTTGGGAAGCCGAGGCGGGAGGATCACAAGGTCAGGAGTTGGAGACCAGCCTATCCAACACAGTGAAACCCTGTCTCTACTAAAAATACAAAAATCAGCTGTGTGTGGTGGCGGGCGCCTGTAATCTCAGCTACTCGGGAGGCTGAGGCAGAAGAATTGCTTGAACCCAGCAGGTGGAGGTTGCAGTGAGCCGAGATCGTGCCACTGTATTGCAGCCTGGGCAACAGAGCTAGACTCTGTCTGAAAAAAAAAAAAAAAAGGATAGGAGGTGAACCAGGCAAAAGTGGTGCCCCAGCAATGGAGGAGGGAGGAGTGTCAAGGAATAGAGATGTAGTTCCTGGTGTCAAAAGCTGCTGAGAGACAAGCGTGGTGGTTCATGCCTTTAATCCCAGCATTTTGGGAGGCTGAGGAGGGAGGATCACTTCAGACCAAGAGTTTTAAGACCAGCCTTGGAAACATTGCAAGACCCCTTGTCTCAAAAAAAAAAAAAAAAAAAAAAAAAAAAAAAAAAAAAAAAAATTTAAACTGCTGGGCATAGAGGCTTGTGCCTGTAGTCCCAGCTACTCAGGAGGCTGAGATGGGAGGATTGCTTGAGCTTGTGAGGTAAAGACTACAGTGAGCTGTGATCATGCCACTGCATTCTAGCCTGGGCAACAGAGCAAGACCCTGTCTTAAACAAACAAAAATCCAGGCCGAGCGCAGTGGCTCACTTGTGTAATCCCAGTACTTTGGGAGGCCAAGGTGAGCAGATCACTTGAGGCCAGGAGTTCAAGATCAGCCTGGCCAACATGGTGAAACTCTGTCTCTACTTAAAAAAAAAAAAAAAAAAAAAAATTAGCTGGGCTTGGTGGCGGGCGCCTGTAGTCCCAGCTACTCAGGAGACTGAAGCATGAGAATTGCCTGAACCTGGGAGGTGGAGGTTGCAGTGAGCTGAGATTGTGCCACTGCACTCCAGCCTGGGAGACAGAGCGAGACCTTGTCTCAAACAAAAAGGAAAAACAACAACAACAAAAAAACAGGCCGGACGCGGTGGCTCACGCCTGTAATCCCAGCACTTTGGGAGGCCGAGGCAGGTGGATCACCTGAGGTCAGGAGTTCGAGACCAGCCTGACCAATATGGAGAAACCCCATGTCTACTAAAAAAAATA
Organism: Rhinopithecus roxellana; assembly: GCF_007565055.1. Classification (NCBI taxonomy): domain Eukaryota; kingdom Metazoa; phylum Chordata; class Mammalia; order Primates; family Cercopithecidae; genus Rhinopithecus; species Rhinopithecus roxellana. Next base: position 1,383,605 of record NC_044556.1, read on the forward strand.
CAAAATTAGCCGGGCTTGGTGGTGGACGCCTGTAATCCCAGCTACTCGGGAGGCTGAGGCAGGAGAATCGCTTGAACTTGGGATGCGGAGGTTGCGGTGAGCTGAGATGGCGCCATTGCACTCCAGCCTGGGCAACAAGAGTGAAACTCCGTCTCAAAAAAAAAGAAAAAAAGAAAACCCAAAACAAAACAAAAAACCAACTGCTGAGATAATCAAGCGAGAGCCATGGAAATCTCCAAGTTATGAGGAAGGAAAGCCAGGAGTGAGACTGAAGGCAGAGGGCTTGGCTGCTCTGAATGAGGTTAAGCAGGGATGGGCAAGAGAATATTGGAGGCTTGGGGAAAAACAATGGAATACATTCAAACAGAGTAATGCGGTCAGGCACCCAGGCTCACACCTGTAATCCCAGAGCTTTGGGAGACTGGGGAGAGAGAATCGCTTGAGTTTAGGAGTTCGTGACCAGGCTGGGCGACACAGTGAGACCCAGTCTCTAAAAAATAATAATAATAAAAAAAAGACAAACCGGAGAATTTGAGGCAGGTTTGCTGCAAGGACTATACACAGAGGCATGGGCAGAGTTTGGGGAAACCAACAGGAGTTGGTGAGACACCCAGGGCAAGCATCCTTGGGGATCCTTTATCATTTTTGGATGCTCCCGATGGGGCAAGGGGAAGGATGTTAGCAGAGCCTAGGGAGAGAGTCGTGTGGATGATGGACACAGCCAAGTTGAGGCGACCCTGCAGGGAAGGACCCAGGAGGATTAGTGTCCCCTATTCACTTTCCTCTGACTACTTTTTTTTTTTTTTTTTTTTTTGAGACAAGTTGTCCGTCTTGTCGCCCAGGTTGGAGTGCAGTGACGTGATCTCAGCTCACTGCAACCTCTGCCTCCCAGGTTCAAGTGATTCTTCTGCCTACGCCAAGTAGCTAGAATTATAGGCGCCCGCCGCCATGCCCAGCGATTTTTGTATTTTTAGTAGAGATGGAGTTTCACCATGTTGGCCAGGTTGGTCTCAAACTTAGGTGATTCAGCCGCCTTGGCCTCCCAAAGTGCTGGGATTAGAGACATGAACCACCATGCCTGGCCAATTTTTGTATTTTTAGTAGAGATAGGGTTTCACCATGTTGGCCAGGTTGCTCTCAAACTCCTGACCTCAAGTGATGTGCCCTCCTCGGCCTCCCAAAGTACCGGGATTACAGGCGTGGGCCACTGCACCTGGCCAGATTTTCACTTCATCATGGTAGAGATTTCAGCCTATGGCTAAGGAAGAAGGTAATGAAAGCCTAGGGGAGGAGCTCCCCTTCTCTCATGTAGGAGGGAAGGTAATTGGGACAGTGGGGACAAGTGCCACCCCTACAGGAAGGAGGACAAACTTCTGGGGCCAGGGAGGCAAAAATGAGCAGTAAGGGCAGGGGTCCCCAAACCTCAGGCCACAGAGAAACGGGGCCGTACAGCAGGAGCTGAGTGGCAGGAGAGCCAGAGAGGCTCCATCTGTATTTACAGCCCCTCCCGCTCCGCACATTACCACCTGAGCTCTGCCTCCTGTCAGATAAGCAGCAGCATTAGATTCTCATAGGAGTGCAAATCCTACTGTAAACCGCGCATGCAAGGGATCTAGACTGCATGCTCCTTATGAGCATCTAATGACTGATGATCTGTCACTGTCTCGCATTGCCCTCAGATGGGACCGACTAGTTGTAAGAAAACAAGCTCAGGGCTCCCACTGATTCTACATTATGGTCGTATCATTATTTCATCTATAGTGTAATGTAATAATAATAGAAATGAAGTGCACAAAAAAATCTAACGCGTTTGAGGCTGGTCGTGGCAGCTCATGCCTGTAATTCCATCACTTTGGAAGGCCGAGGCAGATGGATCACTTGAGAACAGGAATTAGAGACCAGCCTGGCCAACATCATGAAACCCTATCTACTGAAAATACAAAAACTAGTTGGGCATGGTGGCGCATGCCTGTAATTCCAGCTAATCAGGAGGCTGAGGCACAAGAATCACTTGAACCCAGGAGGCAGAGGTTGCAGTGAGCTGAGATCACGCCACTGCACTCCAGCCTGGGTCACAGAGCGAGACTCTGTCTCAAATACATAAATATAAATAAAAATGTAGACCAAGTGTGGTGGCTCATGCCTGTAATCCCAGCACTTTGGGAGGCCGAGGCGGGCAAACCACCTGAGGTCAGATGTTCGAGACCAGCCTGGCCAACATGGTGAAACTCTGCCTCTACTAAAAATACTAAAACTGGCCGGGCGCGGTGGCTCAAGCCTGTAATTCCAGCACTTTGGGAGGCCGAGACGGGCGGATCACGAGGTCAGGAGATCGAGACCATCCTGGCTAACACGGTGAAACCCCGTCTCTACTAAAAAAAATACAAAAACTTAGCCGGGCGAGATGGCGGGCGCCTGTAGTCCCAGCTACTCGGGAGGCTGAGGCGAGAGAATGGCGTAAACCCGGGAGGCGGAGCTTGCAGTGAGCTGAGATCCGGCCACTGCACTCCAGCCTGGGCGACAGAGCAAGACTCCGTCTCAAAAAATAAAAAATAAAATAAAAATAAAAATAAAAATACTAAAATTAACTGGGTGTGGTGGTGCATGCCTATAACCCCAGCTACTTGGGAGGCTGAGGCAGGAGAAATGCTTGAACTCAGGAGGCAGAGGTTGCAGTCAGCCGAGATTGTGCCACTGCACTCCAGCCTGGGCAACAGAGTGAGACTCCATCTCAAAAAAAAAAAAAAAAAAAAAAAAAAAAAAAAAAAAAAAAAAAAAAAGGGGGGTTGTGTGGGCCAGTGGCCAGTCATGGCTCTCATCTGTAATCCCTGCACTTTGGGAGGCCAAGGCAGGAGGATTACCTGAGGTCAGAAGTTTGAGACCAGCCTGACCAACATGGAGAAACCTCATCTCTACTAAAAATACAAAATTAGCCGGGTGTGGTGGCACATTCCTGTAGTCCTAGCTACTCGGAAGGCTGAGGCAGGAGAATCGCTTGAACCCGGGAGGCGGAGGTTGGGGTGAGCCAAGATCACGCCACTGAACTCCAGCCTGAGCAACAAGAGCGAAACTCCGTCTCAAAAAAGTAAAAAATAAAAAAAGTATCACTTGAATCATCCCGAAACCACCCCCTACCCCGGTCTGTGGAAATATTGTCTCTCACAAAACCAGTCCCTGGTGCCAAAGAGGTTGGTGGTCACTGAGTTAGGGGACATCAGAACATCACAATTCAGAGGTGAGCAAGGGGAGATAAGATCCAGGGTGAGGCCATGGGCATGGAGGGTTGCTGAGGTCCAGAGCCCAGGGCCTGAGAAGACAGGACAGAGAACAGGGCATCAGACACAATGGAAGGTTCTGGGGTGGGGAAACCAGCACCCCCAGAAGGGGTTGAGAATGACCTCCCCTCTACCCCTCCCCAGAACCACAGAGCTGCAGATGCTGCATCAAAGTGAATTCCAGGCTAGGCTTGGTTGCTCATGCCTGTAATTCCAGCACTTCGGGAGGCTGAGGCAGGAGGATCACTTGAGGCCAAGAGTTCAAGACCCCATCTCTACAGAAAAAAAAAAAAAAAAAAAAAAGGCTGGTCACAATGGCTCATGCCTGTAATCCCAGCACTTTGGGAGGCCAAGATGGGCAGATCACAAGGTCGAGAGATCGAGACCATCCTGGCTAACACGGTGAAACCCCGTCTCTGCTAAAAATACAAAAAATTAGCCAGGGCGTGGTGGCAGGCACCTGTAGTCCCAGCTACTCGGGAGGCTGAGGCAGGAGAATGGCATGAACCCGGGAGGCAGAGCTTGCAGTGAGCCGAGATCGCACCACTGCACTCCAGCCTGGGTAACAGAGTGAGACTCCTTCTCAAAAATAAAAAAAAAATAAAATAAAATAAAGACCAGGCGCAGTGACTCATGCCTGTAATCCCAACACTTTGGGAGGCAGAGGTGGCTGGATCACCTGAGGTCAGAAGTTCAAGACCAGCCTGGCCAACATGGTAAAACCCCGTCTTTACAAAAATAAAAAAAATTATCTGGGCATGATGGCGGGTGCCTGTCATTCCAGCTACTTGGGAGGCTGAGGCATGAGAATTGCTTGAACCCAGGAGGTGGAAGTTGCAATTAGCTGAGATGGTACCATTGCACTCCAGCCTGGGCAACAGTGAGACTCCGTGGGAAAAAAAAAAAAAAAAAAAAAAAAAAAAAATATATATATATATATATATATATATATATATATATATGGTGGGTTCGGTGGCTCATGCCTGTAATCCTAAGCACTTTGTGAGGCCGAGGCGGGCGGATCACCTGAGGTCAGGAGTTCAAGACCAGCCTGACCAACATGGAGAAACCCCATCTCTGCTAAAAATACAAAATTAGCCAGGCGTGGTGGCTTATGCCTGTCATTCCAGTTACTTGGGAGGCTGAGGCAGGAGAATCGCTTGAACGCGGGAGGCAGAGGTGGCGGTGAGCTGAGATCGTGCCATTGCACTCCAGCCTGGGTGAGAAGAGTGCAACTCCGTCTCAAAAAGAAACCCAAACAAACAAAAAGCGACTTCTCTTCCTCCACTTCCTTTTCTTCTCCATCAGTTCTCACACCCCAACACCCCAGTCTTTTCCTCTGACCTAGCCCCTGATCCAGTGGGGTGTGGATATGTCTATGCGCATACAGAGGGTCTCAGGAAGTCTCGAGGGCTGGCCCTGGACACGATCAGGTTCCCAACTCCTAATTTATTCATTCATCCAGCTGAAAATGATTTCACTTACTGTGCTTCAGGCTCTGTGCTGGATGTTGGGGACTCGGCACTGACCAAGACAGATGCTCACCTAGCTCAGAATCTGACGGGCCAGCCAGGCAGGATCACATGGAGTCATCAGAGCCCTGATGGAGGCTGTGTGAAACCTCAGGGAAGGCTCCCTGGGAGAAGAGAATGACAGGCCTTCCAAAGCGATTCTTTTCGACCAGGCGCAGTGGCTCACGCCTGTAATCCTAACACTTTGGGAGGCCAAGGTGGGTGGATTGCTTGAGCTCAGGAGTTTGAGACCAGCCTGGGAAACATGGTGAAATCCCGTCTCTACTAAAATACAAAAAAATTACCCCAGGTGCAGTGGCTCATGCCTGTAATCCCAGCACTTTGGGAGGCTGAGGTGGGTGAATCACTTGAGGTCAGGAGTTCAAGACCAGCCTGACCGAACTCCTGACTCTACTAAAAATACAAAAAATTAGCCAGCTGTGATGGCGGGTGGTTGTAATCTCAGCTACTTGGGAGGCTGAAGCAGAAGAACAGCTTGAACCCGGGAGGTGGAGGTTGCAGTGAGCAGAGATCGTGCCACTGCACTCCAGCCTGGGCAACAAGAGTGAAACTCTGTCTCAAAGAGAGAGAGAGAAAAAAAATTACCTGGGCATGGTGCTGCGCGCCTGTAGTCCCAGCTACTCGGGAGGCTGAGGCATGAGAATTGCTTGAACCTGGGAGGCAGAGTTTGCAGTGAGCAGAGATCGTACCACTGCACTACAACCTGGGCGACAGAATGAGACTCTGTCCCCAAAAAACCAAAAAAACCCAAAATGATTGTTTGTAAACTAAATCAGATCAGCTTCTTGTGCTAAAACCCTCCAGTGGCTTCACCTTCACTGTGCTTGGGCTAGAATCCCAGACCCTCTGGCCCCTTGGGAGTCAGCCCCACCCGCTTCCCTGACCTCCTCCCCTTTGCTCATTCTGCACCCGGCACCCAGGCTTCCTCACTGGTCCTCTCATCCACCCTCTCCTTCCTCCTCTGGGCCTTTGCACTTGCTGTTCACTGTCTGGAACACCCTAGCCCTGGATGTTTGCCTCGCAGGCTCCTCTTCTCCTTTGGGTGACTTCCCCGCTCTCCCTCACATTTAACCATCTTGTCTCAATGGCTCTGTTTTGGTTTCTTTTCTTTCTTTTCTTTTTTTTGAGATGGAATATCCCTCCGTCACCCAGGCTGGAGTGCAGTGGTGCGATCTCGGCTCATGGCAACCTCCACCTCCCGGGTTCAAACGATTCACCTGCCTCAGCCTCCCAAGTCACTGGGACTACAGGCGCCCGCCACCATGCCCGGCAAATTTTTGTATTTTTAGTAGAGACGAGGTTTCACCATGTTGACCCAGGCTGGTCTCCAACTCCTGATCTCAGGCGATCCGCCCACCTCAGCCTCCCAAAGTGCTGGGATTACAGGCATGAGCCATTATACCCAGCCTCTTTATTATTATTTTTTAAAGACAGGGTCTTGCTCTTTTGCTCAGGCTGGAGTACAGTGGCACAATCATAGCTCTCTGCAGCCTCAAACTCTGGGCTCAAATGATCCTCCTGCCTTAGCCTTGGAAGTAGATGCACCACCTATGCCTGGCTAATTTAAAAGATTTCCTTAGGCCAGGCGCAGTGGCTCACGCCTGTAATCCCAGCAGTTTGGGAGGTCAAGGCAGGTGGATCACGAGCTCAGGGGTTCGAGACCAGCCTGACCAACATGGTGAAACCCACATACACACACACACACACACACACACACACACACACACACACACACACAAAACAAACAAACAAAAAAAAAACAAAAAAAAACTAGCTGGGCATGGTGGCGCATACTTGTAATCCCAGCTACTCAGGAGGCTGAGGCAGGAAAATCGCTTGAATCCAGGAGGCGGAGGTTGCAGTGAGCGGAGATGGTGCCACTGCACTCTAGCCTGGTGACAGAGCGAGACTCTGTCTCAAAAAGAAAAAAAGAAAAAATTCTTTCGAAGAGACAGGTGGGGTCTCGCTATGTTGACCAGACTGGTTCTGAACTCCTGGACTCAAGTGATACTCCTTCCTTTGCCAAAGTGCTGGGTCTACAGGTGTGAGCCACCGCGCCCGGCCTTGATGGTTCCGTTTGCCTGTTTGTTTCTTGTCTGTTTCCCTTCTCAGGGCAGGAACTGGCTCTGTCTTGGGTCACCTCTGTCTACAATAAGGCCTGGCACCAAGTAAGTGTCCAGTAAATGTTTGTTGAACCACTGAATGAAGGTGAGAAGAGCTGGAGGGTCAGAGTAAGCAGCCAGGTGAAAGGAGCCTTTGTGGTATGAGAAGCATGTTCCTACCAGTGGGAACTTTGCAGGCAAAGGCTGGCAAGGCCAAGAGGCAGGGAGATGGAGCTGATGAGGTGGGGAGGAATTGCGTTACTTCAGGCAATGGGGAGCCATGGAAGGTTCAAGCGTCGGAGTGTCCCAGGGAAGCAGTGTCCAGGGGACACGGCTGGGTCCAGCCTCCCCACACTTGCCGAAGGCCCACACTCAACTGCCCTCACCCCTGCTGGTTCTCACTAGGCTCCCACAGCCCACTGCCTGGCTGGAGAACCTGGCCCCAGCTTCTGGGCAGAAGGCGGGACTGCAGTCCCAAGAGGAAAAGCCAAGGGCACATTCTCAGGTTCCTGGTCAGCGGGCCGGCAGCTGTGTCTTGGCCTGGCCCCAGGTCCCGCATCCCCAGGGACTGAGCTCATGGAGGAGAAATGCAGTCCCCAGCCAAGGCAGCCAGCAGGAGCCGGAGAGGGGGCTCAAGCCCACCCCCGCCACATTGGGAACTGTGCGGCTGCAGGCTGCAAGGCCATGGGAAGGGTTGCTCCGACTGCCCCGTCCCCTAGGGATCTGGACACCTTGGGTGGGTCCCACCACCGTGGCTGGAGGGCAGTGGCAGGAACCCGCAGCTGAGACCCCATCTTTGGCTGAGCGGGTGCTCTGTAGATATGTCTTTCTTCTTTTCATTTGAGACAAAGTCTTGCTCTGTTGCCCAGACTGGAGTGCAGTGGTGCAATCTCGGCTCACTGCAACCTCTGCCTCCCAGGTTCAAGTGATTCTCCTGCCTCAGCCTCCCAAGTAGCTGGGATTACAGGCGTCTGCCACCAGGCCTGACTAATTTTTGTATTTTTAGTACGGGTGGGGTTTCGCCATATTGGCCAGGCTGGTCTCAAACTCCTGACCTCAAGTGATCCGCCCATCTCAGCCTCCCAAAGTGCTGGGATTACAGGCATGAGCCACCGCTCCTGGCCAGGTCTTTCTTCTTTTAGTCTGTATTCCCCCGTGCAGTCCTCTGCCTGTGTTTTCACCATTACTGCCCCCTCTCCCACAGACCAGGGTGTGCTGTATCAGCAGTCACAGACTCTGAACTTCCCGCCTAGTGAAATGTGTGTCCAGGGTCCTTGGTTGCGCCTAGTGATGAGGGGCTCAGCACCTCCTACAGCATCCATTCCAGCAGGAAGCCCTTTCTCAATTGTTTGAACACAGGAGGTGGAGTTGCAATGAGCCGAGATCGAGCCACTGCACCCCAGCCTGGGTGACAGAATGACACTCTGTCTCAAAAAAAAAAAGAAAAAAAGAAAGAAAAGAAAAGAAAAGAAAGAAAGAAAGAAAGAAAGAAAGAAAGAAAGAAAGAAAGAAAGAAAGAAAGAAAGAAAGAAAGGCCCTTCTCAGATGGGCCAAGGGAGGAGCTGACCTTCCTTGAGGGCCCTAACTTTGCCCCTCAATCCCTAGACTCTTCTGTGGAACCATAGTCCATCCCTGCCTGCAAAATTATACTGAATAGAGTGGTTTGAGGTCCCCAAAGTTGCTTTTTTTGGGGGGGGGACGGGGTCTCACTCTGTCACCAGGCTGGAGTGCAGTGGTGCAATCTTGGGTCACTGCAACCTCCACCTTCCGGGTTCAAGCAATTCTCCTGCCTCAGCCCCCCGAGTAGCTGGGACTACAGGTGCATGCCACCACACGCGGCTAATTTTTTGTATTTTTAGTAGAGACGGGGTTTCACCACTGTTAGCCAGGATGGTCTGGATCTCCTGACCTTGTGATCTGCCTGCCTTGGCCTCCCAAAGTGCTGGGATTATAGGCATGAGCCACCACACCTGGCCCTGAAGTGGCTCTTCTGGGCTGGGCTTCTCAGCTCCTTCAGCACCTTCCTGAGTCACCAAACTGTCCCATGTCACCTGCTTTGTGCTTACCCCATGCTGGGGGATGCTGGGACCCTTGAGAAACCTCATCCTCTGTCTACCTCAGTCTTTTGTTTGTTTGTTCGTTTTTTGTTTTTGTTTGGAGACAGGGTCTCAGTCTGTCACCCAGGCTGGAGTGCAGGGGCACAATCTCAGCTCACTGCAACCTCCACTTCCCAGGCTCAAGCGATCCTCACACCTCAGTCTTCCGAATTGCTGGGACTACAGGTATGCAGCAGCATGCCTGGATAATTTTTGTGTTTTTTGTAGACACGGGGTTTTATCATGTTACCCACGCTGGTCTGAAACTGTTGCCCTCAGGTGACCTGCCCGCCTCGGCCTCCCAAAGTGTTGGGATGACAGGCGTGAGCCACTGCACACAGCCAACCCTTAGTCTTTACACAGGGGACAAACCAGGGTACAGACACCCCCAACCCCTTGTGAACAAGGCTGAGCCATGGAGAAAAAGGGCACCAGAAGAGCAGGGGTGTCGGGGAGACAGGGGTGCAGACTGAGGGGCAGGGAGGACTTCCCGGAGAGGTATCCTTGAAGAATGGATAGGAGGTAACCAGAAACAGAAATAAGGGGCCAGGCACAGTGAGTCAGGCCTGGAATCCCAGCACTTTGGGAGGCCAAGAGCGGGAGGATCGCTCAAGCTCAGGAGTTTGAGACCAGCCTGGGCAACATAGCAAGACCCCCATCGCTACAAAAAATACAAAAATTAGCAGGGTTCGTGGTAAGCACCTGTAATTCCAACTACTCAGGAGACCGAGGTGGGAGGATCACTTAAGCCTGGGAGGTCAAGGCTGCAGTGAGCCGTGATCACACCACTGCACTCCAGCCTGCACTATAGAATGAGACCCTGTCTCTATTAAAAATAAGTAAATAAAATAAAGAGGCCGGGCGCGGCGGCTCAAGCCTGTAATCCCAGCACTTTGGGAGGCCGAGACGGGTGGATCACGAGGTCAGGAGATCGAGACCATCCTGGCTAATACGGTGAAACCCCGTCTCTACTAAAAAAATACAAAAAACTAGCCGGGCGCAGTGGCGGGCGCCTGTAGTCCCAGCTACTCCGGAGGCTGAGGCAGGAGAATGGCGGGAACCCGGGAGGCGGAGCTTGCAGTGAGCTGAGATTCGGCCACTGCACTCCAGCCTGGGCGACAGAGCGAGACTCCGTCTCAAAAAAAAATAATAAAATAAAATAAAATAAAATAAAATAAAATAAAATAAAGAAATAAATAGAAAGAAAGAAAGAAAGAGAGCAAGCAGGCCGGGCATGGTGGCTCACGCCTGTAATCCCAGCACTTTGGGAGGCTGAGGCGGGCAGATCACTTGAGGTCAGGAGTTCGAGACCAGCCTGGCCAACATGGTGAAACCCCATCTCTACTAAAAATACAAAAATTAGCCGGGTGTGGTGGCGGACACCTGTAATTCCATGGGAGGCTGAGGCCGGAGAATCACTTGAACCTGGGAGGTGGAGGCTGCAGTGAGCCGAGATTGCGCCACTGCACTCCAGCCTGGGCGACAGAGCGAAACTCCATCTCAAAAAAAAAAAAAAGAAAGAGAGTAGCTTGAGCAAAGGGGCGGCCTTTCTGAGAACTGTGTGAGAAACAGCGGAACATTCCCTCTAGCTGGAAAAAAATGAATTTTCGAAGAGGTCACGCTGGCTGTGGGTTCCTGCTTGGGGAGGAAGCAGCTGGGTGTCTCTGGCAGAGGGAAGCGCCCAGGCAAACATCATGCAAGGCCTGCTGGGTGCAGATGAGGTTTGACATGGTGTGACGATGTTGTTTTTTGTTTGTTTGTTTTTGCTGGGGGGTTGGTGGGGAGGGTTAGGAAGGAGAGGGTCAGTCCCGGTCCAAGGGGCCCGAAAGCAGGACGGTCTTGGATTTCCTTCCTGGGTGGTGGGCATGACGCAGGACTAGATCTGTGTCTGCCCCCACGGGCCTGTTGACTCAGCACAGTCGCCGTGAGTCAGCGTGTACCCCTTCTTAGGCAACTTTTGTCTATTCCTCTGCCCAACCCCTACCCTGCCCCTGTACTCCATGTGGCCAGGAGTCACTGAGACCCAGGTTCTTTTTTTTTTTCTTTTTCTTCCTTTTTTTTTTTTTTTTTGAAACAAGGTCACTCTGTTGTCCAGGCTGCAGTGCAGTGGTGTGACCATGGCTCCCTGCAGTCTGGAACTCCTGGGCTCAAGTGATCCTCCTGCCTCAGCCTCCTGAGTAGCTGGGACTACAGGTGTACACCACCACATCCTGCTAATTGTTTCTTTTTTGTTTTTGTTTTTGTAGAGACAGAGTCTCACTATGGCCCAGTCTGGTCTCAAACTCTGAGCTCAAGTGATCCTCCTGCCTCAGCCTCCCAAAGTTCTGAGATTACAGGTGTGCTACACTGTGCCCAGCCAGGTTATTTTTTCTTTTTTTTTGAGGTAGTCTTGCTCCAAGGCTGGAGTGCAGTGTCATGATCATAGTTCACTGCAGCCTGGAACTCCTGGGCTCAAGTGATCCTCCTGCCTCAATCTTCCTAGTAGCTGGGACTATAGGCGTGCACCGCAATGCCTGGCTTGAGACTTAGCGTCAAACCTCAACTTTTTTTCCAGAAAGGCTGCAGTGAGTCACTGTCTTTTTTTTTTTTTTTTTTTTTTCTTTTTTGAGACGGAGTTTCACTCTTGTTGCTCAGGCTGGAGTGCAATGGTGCGATCCTAGCTCACTGCAACCTCCTCCTTCCAGGTTCAAGTGATTTTCCTACATCAGCCTCCTGAGTAGTTGGGATTACAGTCACCCGCCACCATGCCCAGGAAATTTTGGTATTTTTAGTAGAGATGGGGCTTCACCATGTTAGCCAGGCTGGTCTCGAACTCCTGACCTCAGGTAATCCACCCACCTCAGCCTCCCAAAGTGCTGGGATTCCAGGCGTGTGCCACCGTGGCTGGCCTGTCTTCTCTAAGTTATACAGCTGCACCTGTAAGATGGAAATGGTCAAATATCTTCACCTCCTGCCCTCTCAGAAGCCAGGGCAAGACCAGGGGTTGTCAGTGATGCTAGATGCTGGTCAGTCATTCAACTTTCTTTGTTGTTGTTGTTGTTGTTTTGAGACAGAGTCTCGCTTTGTCACCTGGGCTGGAGTGCAATTGCACGATCTTGGCTCACTGCAACCTCCACCTCCTGAGTTCAAGCGATTCTCTTGCCTCAGCCTCCTGAGTAGCTGGGATTACAGGAACATGCCACTAAGCCTGGCTAATTTTTGTAATTTTAGTAGAGGCAGGGCTTCACCATGTTGGTCAGGCTGGTTTCGAATTCCTGACCTTATGATTCGCCCGCCTCGGCCTCCCAAAGTGCTGGGATTACAGGCATGAGCCACTGTGCCCGAGCTCAACTTTCATCCTTAGCACTCTCTCTCGCTCTCTCTCTCTTTTTTTTTTTTTTTTTTTTTTTTTTTTTTTTTTGAGACGGAGTCTCGCTCTGTCGCCCGGGCTGGAGTGCAGTGGCCGGATCTCAGCTCACTGCAAGCTCCGCCTCCTGGGTTTACGCCATTCTCCTGCCTCAGCCTCCCGAGTAGCTGGGGCTACAGGCGCCAACCACCTCGCCCGGCTAGCTTTTTGTGTTTTTTAGTAGAGACGGGGTTTCACCGTGTTAGCCAGGATGGTCTCCATCTCCTGACCTCGTGATCCGCCCGTCTCAGCCTCCCAAAGTGCTGGGATTACAGGCTTGAGCCACCGCGCCCGGCCAGCTCGCTCTCTCTTTTTGAGACAGCTCTGTCACCCAGGTTGGAGTGCAGTGGTGTGATCATAGCTCACTGCAGCCTGGAACTCCTGGGCTCAAGCAATCCTTCCACCTCAGCCTCTTTTTTTTTTTTTTTTTTTTTTTTTTTTTTGAGACAGAGTCTTGCTCTGTCGCTCAGGCTGGAGTGCAGTGGCACAATATCAGCTCACGGCAACCTCCGCCTCCTGGGTTCAAGCGATTCTGCTACCTCAGCCTCTGAGTAGCTGAGACTACAGGCACGTGCTATCATGCCTCACTAATTTTTTGTATTTTTAGTAGGGACAGGGTTTCACTGTGTTAGTCGGGATGGTCTCAATCTCTTGACCTTGTGATCCTCCCACCTCGGCCTTCCAAATGGTGGGATTACATGAGTGAGCCACCGCACCTGGCAATTTTAAAATTTTTTATAGAGATGGGATTTCACTATGTTGCCCAGGCTTATCTGGAACTCCTGAGCTCAAGCAATTCTCCCATGTCTGCCTCCTAAAGTGTGATTATGGGCGTGAGCCACCGTGCCCGGCTGTCTCCTCTCTTTGACAATCCTTCTGTGTCTCATTTGCCTCCTTCTCTTTCAGCCTTTAAAAATCATCCATCTGGCCGGGCGTGGTGGCTTACACCTGTAATCCAGCGCTTTGGGAGGCTGAGGCGGACGGATCACAAGGTCAGGAGTTTGAGACCAGCTTGGCCATTGTGGTGAAACCCTGTTCCTACTAAAAATACAAAAAGTTATCTGGGCATGGTGGTGTGCACCTATAGCCCCAGCTAGTCAGGAGGCTAAGGCAGGATGATCTCTTGAACCCGGGAGGCAGAGGTTGCAGTGAGCCGAGATTCCGCCACTGCACTCTGGCTTAGGTGGCAGAGTGAGAGTCCATCTAAAAAAAAAAAGAAAAAAATCCATCCAGCTGGGCACGGTGGTTCATGCCTGTAATCCCAGCATTTTGGAAGGATGAGACGGGTGGATCACAGGATCAGGAGTTCGAGTCCAGCCTGGCCAAGATGGTGAAACCCTCGTTTCTACTAAAAATACAAAAATTAGCCAGGCATGATGGTGAGTGCCTGTAATCCCAGCTACTTGGAGAGCTGAGGCAGAGAATTGCTTGAATCCAGGAGGCGGAGGTTGCAGTGAGCTGAAACCACTCCACTGCAGTCCAGCATGGGTGACAGAGTGAGACTCCGTCTCAAAAAAAAAAAAAACCATCCTAAGTATCAATGGACGACTGGATAAGTAATGTGTGGTATAGCCATTCAATGAAATATTACTTAGCCATAAAAAGGAAGGAAGGCCGGGCACAGTGGCTCATGCCTATAATCCTAGCACTTTGGGAGGCCAAGACTAACCTGGTCAACATGGTGAGGGTCTTCTAAAATTACAGAATTTTTGTATTTTTACAAAATAACTAGAATTATTAACTATTAAAAATACAAAAATTAGCTGGGTGTTGTGGCAGGTACATGTAGTCACAGCTGCTCAGGAGGCTGAGGCAGAAGAATCGCTTGAACCTGGGAGGCAGTGGTTGCAGTCAGCCCGAGATCGTGCCACTGCACTCCAGCCTGGGTGCAACAGAGTGAGACCCTGTCTCAAAAATTAATAATAATAATAATAAATAATAAAATAAAATTAAAAGGAAGGAAGCCTGGATCCATGCTACAACACAGAAGAACCCCAAAAACATGATGTTGAGTGACAGAAGCCAGACACAAAAGGCCACATAGTGTATGATTCCATTGATATGAAATGCCCAGAATGGATAAATTCATAGAGACAGAAAGTGGATTAGTGGATTTGAGGGCCTGGAGGAGGAGAATGGGGAGGTTTCTGTTTGCAGGGATGGAAATGATCTGTAACTAGAGGTGATGGTCACACAGTATGAACATACTTTAAACGGTCAATGTTTAATTTTATGCTATGTGAATTTTACCTCAATTAAAACAAAAAGCATCAGAGAAGGCCCAGGAGTTGTGGGGTGTGTTTGTAGTTCCAGCTACTCGGGAGGCTAAGGCAGGAAGGCCACTTAGGCCCAGGAGTTCGAGGCTGCAGTGAGCTATGATTGTGCCACTGGAACCCCGCCTGGGAAACAGAGCAAGACACTCTCTCAAAAAAAAAAAAAAAAAAAAAGTAAAAAAATGATCAGGAGAGGCCGGGCGCGGTGGCTCAAGCCTGTAATCCCAGCACTTTGGGAGGCCAAGACGGGCAGATCACAAGGTCAGGAGATCGAGACCATCCTGGCTAACACGGTGAAACCCCGTCTATACTAAAAAAAAAAAAACAAAAAACTAGCCGGGCAAGGTGGTGGGCGCCTGTAGTCCCAGCTACTCGGGAGGCTGAGGCAGGAGAATGGCGTAAACTTGGGAGGCGGAGCTTGCAGTGAGCTGAGATCTGGCCACTGCACTCCAGCCTGGGCGACAGAGCAAGACTCTGTCTCAAAAAAAAAAAAAAATTGATCAGGACAAATAATCAAAAGATGCTAAAATCCACAGGGGAAAGCTCAATGGGTACTAGGATATTCACACGGTCTCAGTGTATCTCCTTATAGGATTAAGTGTTCTGTGATGCTAGCCCCTGGTCAGTCATTCAACTTTCATCCCCCTTACAAACGGGGAGGATGGAAAGGGAGGAAAATGGCACCCTTATAGCAAGGAAACTTGACCAACTTTGCCCTGATGATGACAGCTGAACATCGCCAATGCTGGGAACTGACGTCAGGAACCTCCAGATATGATGCACCGGGTGGCATTGCTTCTGTGGTTTCTGCCGAAGACGCACAGCCTGAACCTGATCACAAGGAAATGGCAGGCCCGCTGGCTGCTGGCCATTCTGCACAACTGACCTCAGCTCTCCAAAAATGTCCATGTCATGAAAGACAAAGAAAGGCTGAAGAACCAATTCAGATTAAAAGAAATCAAGAGATATAAGGATTAGAATTAGCCGGGTGTGGTGGCTAGCTACTTGGGAGGCTGAGGCAGGAGAATCTGTTGAACTTGGGAGGTGGAGGTTACAGTGAGCCAAGATCATGCCACTGCACTTCAGCCTGGGTGACAGAGCGAGACTCTGCCTCAAAACAAAAGGATTAGATGCAACTCATGATGCAGCATTAGATCCTGGGCCAGCAAAGAAACATTGCAATAAAGGATTCAATTTTTTTTCTTTTCTTTTTTCTTTCTTTCTTTCTTTTTTTTTTTTTCTTTTTTTTGAGACTGAATCTTGCTCTTTCACCCAGTCTGGAGTGCAGTGTCACGATCACAGCTCACTGCAACCTCTGCCTCCTCGGTTCAAGCTATTCTCATGCCTCAGCCTCCTGAGTAGCTGGGATTACAGGCACCCACCACCATGCCCAGTTAATTTTTGTATTTTTAGTAGAAAAGGGGTTTCACCATGTTGGCCAGGCTGGTCTTTTTTTTTTTTTTTTTTTTGAGACGAAGTCTCGCTCTGTGGCCCGGGCTGGAGTGCAGTGGCCGGATCTCAGCTCACTGCAAGCTCCACCTCCCGGGTTTACGCCATTCTCCTGCCTCAGCCTCCCGAGTAGCTGGGACTACAGGTGCCCACCACCTCACCTGGCTAGCTTTTTTTGTATTTTTTAGTAGAGACGGGGTTTCACCGTGTTAGCCAGGATGGTCTCGATCTCCCGACCTCGTGATCCGCCCGTCTCGGCCTCCCAAAGTGCTGGGATTACAGGCTTGAGCCACCGCGCCCGGCCCAGGCTGGTCTTGAACTCCTGACCTCAGGTGATCCGCCAGCCTCGGCCTCCCAAAGCGCTGGAATTACAGGTGTGAGCCACCACGCCCAGCCACTGTTTTTTTTTTTTTTTTTTTTCCCTACAGGGTCTTGCTCTGTTATCCAGACTGGAATGGAGTAGCATGATCACAGCTCATGGCAGCCTCAACCTCCTGGGCTCAAGCAACTCTCTCACCTCAGCCTCCTGAGTAGCTGGGACTACAGGTACGCACCACCATATGCTGCTAATTTTTTCTAGTTTTGTAGAGTCAGGGGTCTTAGTATGTTGCCCAGGCTAGTCTTGAACTGTTGGCCTCAACCAATCCTCCCTCCTTGGCTTCTCAAAGTGTTGGGATTACAGGTGTGAGCCACTGTACCTGGCCCAGTAAAGCCTATTATTTGGGCAACTAGCAAACTTTGAATACCGACTGGGGCAAAAACTATAGTATGTTTATACAAGAGGATGTCCTTGTCCTTAGGAAACACACAGCAAAGTATCTGAAGGCAAAGGAACATGCTGTCTACAACTTGCTCTGAAATCATTTAGTCAAAAAATGCATATATACATATGTGTATAACGTATATGTGCATATATATGGCAAATGTGGCAAAATGTGAGTGGTTGGTGAATCTGAACAAAGGGCTTATACAAGTTGTTCATGCTATTCTGTAACTCTCAGTTGTTTTTGTTTTTGTTTTGAAGTGGGGTCTTGCTCTGCTGCCCAGGCTGAAGTGCAGTGACATCCAGACTCAAGTGATCCTCCCACTTCAGCCTCCCAAGTAGCTGGGACTACAGGCGCTCACCACTACACCCTCTTAATTTTCTTTTTTTTTTTTTTTTTTTTTTTTTTTTGAGGCGGAGTCTCGCTCTGTAGCCCGGACTGGAGTGCAGTGGCCGGATCTCAGCTCACTGCAAGCTCCGCCTCCCGGGTTCACGCCATTCTCCTGCCTCAGCCTCCCCAGGAGCTGGGACTACAGGCGCCAGCCACCTCGCCCGGCTAGCTTTTTGTATTTTTTTTTTTTAGTAGAGATGGGGTTTCACCATGTTAGCCAGGATGGTCTCGATCTCCTGACCTCGTGATCTGCCCGTCTCGGCCTCCCAAAGTGCTGGGATTACAGGCTTGAGCCACCTCGCCCGGCCATCTTTTAATTTTTTGTAGAGATGGAGGTCTTGCTATGTTGCCCAGACTCATTTTGAACTCCTGGTCTCAAACGATCCTCCTGCCTCAGCTTCCCAAAGTGCTGGGATTACAGACGTGAGCCACCATCCCTGGCATGCAACTTTGTGTGTTTTCAATTATTTTCAAATAAAAAGTTAAAAAATTTTGGTCAGGCGTGGTGGCTCATGCCTGTAATTCCAGCACTTTGGGGGCTGAGGTGGGTAGATCACTTGAGGTCAGGAGTTTGAGACCAGCCTGATCAACATGGTGAAACCCTGTCTCCACCAAAAACGCAAAAACTAGTTGGACATGGGCCTGTAGTTCCACCTACTGGGGGGAGGGGACGGAGGCAGGAGAATTGCTTGAACCCAGGAATGGAGGTTGTAGTGAGCCAATGGCACCACTGTACTCCAGCCTGGGCCACAGAGCGAGACTTGGTCTTGAAAAAAATGTCTGGGCATGGTGGCTCATGCCTGTAATCCCAGCACTTTGGAAGGCTGAGGCGGGCAGATTCCGTGAGGTCGGGAGTTTGAGACCAGCCTGACCAACATGGAGAAACCTACCTCTGCTAAAAATACAAAATTAACTGGGCATGGTGGCACATGCCTGTAATCCCAGCTACTCGGGAGGCTTAGGCAGAAGAATCTCTTGAACCCAGGAGGCGGAGGTTGGGGTGAACAGAGATTGTGCCATTGCACTCCAGCCTGGGCAACAAGAGTGAAACTCCGTCTCAAAAAAAAAAAAAAAAAAAAAAAAAAAATTGGCCGGGCACAGTGGCTCATGCCTGTAATCCCATAATCCCAGCACTTTGGGAGGCAGAGAAGGGTAGATCACCTGAGTTCAGGAGTTTGAGACTAGCCTGGCCAACATGGTGAAATTCTGTCTCTACTACAAATGCAAAATAAGCCAGGCGTTGTGGTGTGTGCCTGTAATCCCAGCTACTTGGGAGGCTGAGGCAGGAGAATCAATTGAACCCTGGAGGCAGAGGTTGCAGTGAGCCGAGATCGCGCGCCACTGCACTCCAGTCTGGGTGACAGAGGGAGATTTGTCTCAAAAAAAAAAAAAAAAAAAAAAAATTGCCTGAAGATTTCTGGGATACCCATGTAACTATCTCCTACCAGAATGGTTCTCCCATGCTCAGCCCTACCTGCCTTGTAGGTGATCCCCTCAAACCCAGCACCTCACCTCCTCCCAACCCATTCCTTCTTCCAGGATCCTCACCACCAAGCCAGATACCAAGGAGTAAGCATGGCTCCCTTCTCTTCTTAACCTCTGGCCTGCACACTTTCCCTTCCAACTCTGCCCCTTCCTCTTGGCATGAGCCTGTCCCTCT
Organism: Rhinopithecus roxellana; assembly: GCF_007565055.1. Classification (NCBI taxonomy): domain Eukaryota; kingdom Metazoa; phylum Chordata; class Mammalia; order Primates; family Cercopithecidae; genus Rhinopithecus; species Rhinopithecus roxellana. The sequence goes on from NC_044556.1 coordinate 1,402,531, forward strand.
GCTGGGATGTCTTCCCTTCAGCTCACCTTTCAAGGCCAAACCCCACTGGATGTCCTCTTGGACGCCCTCCAGAGTGCACCCCTGTCCATAGAACAGAGTGTGACATAGGGCTGGAGCCTTAGCCATACTTGTTGAATACATGAAAGAACAAATAAATAACCCTCCCAGGCAAAGTCCTCACCCATCACCTGTGTACCCCAGGCCCTTCCCAGATTCCATGCCTTTCTCTGGCCCAGCCCTGAGCCCACCACACTGGGTGTGTGTGCGTCTAGCTTTTTCTTCCCCAGACTGGAAGTTCCTTCAGGGCTGGGCTCCAGGCCTTTCAGGGTCCCCATTCTTTCCACAGGAACAGAGGGAGCTGCAGGAAGGCTGTGCAGCATGACTGATTTGGGAAAAGGCAATTGATCAAGGCTGGGCGTGGTGGTTCATGCCTGTAATCCCAGCACTTTAGGAGGCCAAGGTGGGCAGATCACTTGAAGTCAGGAGTTCGAGACCAGCCTGGCCAACATGGCAAAACCCAGTCTCTGCTAAAAAAATAGAAGCTGGGCGCGGTGGCTAACGCCTGTAATCCCAGCACTTTGGGCGGCTGAGGCGGGCGGATTACAAGGTCAGGAGATCGAGACCATTCTGGCTAACATGGTGAAACCCAGTCTCTACTAAAAATACAAAAAAAAAAAAAAAAAAAAAAAAAAATAGCCGGGCGTGGTGGCAGACACCTGTAGTTCCAGCTACTCAGGAGGTTGAGGCAGGAGAATGGCATGAACCCGGGAGGCAGAGCTTACAGTGAGCTGAGATCGCGCCACTGCACTCCAGCCTGGGCGACAGAGCGAGACACCGTCTCAAAAAAAGAAAAAGAAAAAATTAGCCAGGTGTGGTGGCACACACCTCTAATCCCAGCTACCTGGCAGGTTGGGGGAGATGGGGGCTGAGGCAGGAGACTCGCTTTAACCCAGGAGATGCAGGTTGCAGTGGGCCAATATAGGGCCACTGCACTCCAGCCTGGGTGACACAGTGAGACCCTGTCTCAAAAAAAAAAAAAAAAAAAAATAGAAAAGAGAATTGATCTAATTGAGCCAGATGGGCTGAGGGCCAAAGATGTGTGGGGTATGGGGGTGGGACTAGGAGGCTGGGGAGACCCTTTGAGTCACAGAGGGTAGTAAGGAGGAAGTGGGTTGCTTTCTGGGAGGGCTGAAAGAAGGGTGTGTGTGTGTGGATGTGTGAGCATGTGACTCCTAGTGTGTGTCTGAGGTCTGAGGCTGCAAACGTACTCCTAGGCTCCTTGCCTGGTTGAGTGGGTTTTAGCGGTTTTTTGTTTGTTTGTTTGTTTGTTTTGTTTGAGACAGGGTCTTGCTCTGTTGCCCAGGCTGGACTGCAGTGGCACAATTTCGGCTAACTGCAACCTCAGCCTTCTGGGTTGAAGCGATTTTCCTGCTTCAGCCTCTCGAATAGCTGGGACTACAGGCGTGCACCACCATGCTCAGCTCATTTTTGTATTTTCAGTAGAGTCGGGGTTTCACCATGTTGGCCAGGCTGGTCACGAACTCCTGACCTCAAGTGATCCATCCGCCTCTGCCTCTCAAAGTGCTGGGATTCCAGGCGTGAGCCACCGCGCCCTGTCGACTTTTAGGTTTGTGAGTGTTTTAGATCAGCGAGTCCTGGGGAATCTTGGTGCATGGGCTTGCATTTGCGCGTCCGTGGCTATGGGTCCATGAGCCTCTCAGGACGTGACTGGTCTCAGTTTCCAGGGTTTCTGGGAGGCTGTGTTTTTGTCCCAGCTCCAGAGGTGTCCCGCTCTGGGTGTGTATTGGGGGATGGGGATGGGGTGCGTGGGCGTTCAGGAGGTTGGGTGTGCCCGCCACTCCGGGTTCGGCCCGCGTCTCACTGCATGCTCGGCCTGGGTTTCCGAGGGTCCGCGTGTCCCAGGCCGTGCGGGTGGAGGGTGGGCAGGGACCCCGGGAGGCCGGGCGGGGGGCGGGGGCGCGCTGGGCCGGCCCCGGGGCGGGGCGAGCCTTCGAGGGCTGGGGGCGGGGCGGCCCGGCCGCCTCACTTCGGCTAAGTTGGCGGCGCGGAGGCTGGCCCGGGACGCGCCCGGAGCCCAGGGAAGGAGGGAGGAGGGGAGGGTCGCGGCCGGCCGCCATGGGGCCGGGGGCCCGGGGCCGTCGCCGCCGCCGTCGCCCGATGTCGCCGCCACCACTACCGCCACCCGTGCGGGCGCTGCCCCTGCTGCTGCTGCTAGCGGGGCCTGGGGCTGCAGGTGAGGGGCCGGGACCTGGCGGATGGGACGAGGGCGGCAGAGAGGGAGTGCAAGAACCCCCAAGGCCGGGGCTGGGGGCGTTCATGGGAGGCAGGAACCAGGGTCGGGGAAGGGGCGCAGGATCCCGGGGTTGCATGCCAGTCCTGGAGGTCCCAGAGGTTCAGAATGGGGAGGACCCCAGAGGCCCAAGGAACAGGGACCCTTGAGCGATCAGAGCAGAAGATGAAGGGACCCAGGAGTCCGAGACTGGGAGCTCGAGGTGCGGGGATCAGGGACTCGAGGTGGGGAGGGTGTACAGAGTCCGGGACTCGTCCCCATCCAACTCACGCCTGGAGTCCTGGGTAGGTTATGGTTGGGGGCCCTGGTACTCTTAGGCCGGGGACCTCTCGCACAAAAGCCCCCCCACCCCGCCCCCGACACCCGGGGCGGGCCGGGCCCGGCGGGGGGTGGGGAGGGGGCGCGAAGTTCTGGGAGCTCTGAACTCGGAGAAAACTTCCCAGACCGGCGCGCAGCAAGACCCGGAGCCGGATTCCGAGCCGGAGCCTCGGCGGCGCGCGCGCCCCCTCCCCCGCCCGCAGCCCCGCTCCCTCCTCTGGCCGCGGGGACCCGGAGGCCCTGGGACCCCGCCCCTGCACGGGGAGGGGAAGGGGCGAGGACTCACGTGCTCCCCTTCGGCTCCAGCGCCCCCTCCCCACGGCCGGAGCCCCTCCCCAGTCGGCCAGGGGCCCCCCGCCCCTCCTCTTCTCCTCTCTCCCCTCCCCCGCTCGGGACAATGGCCGCGCCGTCTAGACACCCCCTCCCCCCGGCCGGCCTCGCGCTTTCTTTGCCAGACAAAGCGGGACCCGCGGCAGGGCCGGGGAGGGGGCTGCGGGGGCACCCCCCTCACCGCTACGGGAGGCCTGGTGGGCGGGGGAGGGGCGCCGGCCAAGGCCCCTGGCCAGGGGTCCCAGACGCCACTGTGGGGCTTGGCGCTGGGTGGAATGGGGGTTTCGGGAGTGAACGGCCTCCCCAGCCCAGCCCCGGGGCCGGACGGGACAGGACCGGGCAGGAGCAGCCGCCTCCGCCGGACCAGCGGCGCACACACATGGCCTGTGACACACTCGCTGGCACACACAGCTCTAGGTCAAGTAACAGAGATGCAAACCTGCACACACACAGCACACTCGCAGACATGCACACCTGGCTCAGGAAAGACACACCCAGCTTCACATACACAGCTCACACATTGCACACACAAATATGATCACACATACTGTGCATCACTAGTGCAAGGTGTGGTACACACGCTGCCTGCACACACTCAGACAGCACACAGATGAAGACTCAAGGACATGCTTACACCCAGCTCACACATGCAGATGGACAGACACAGCCAACCCATACACAGACACACCAGTGCACACACAGGTCACACCAACACACAGCTGTACACCCAGATACATGGTTCGCATACACAGATACACAACAGACACAGCCTGCATACAGACAGCACACACATCTGTGCACTCCTGTATGGGTGTGCAGCTCATACACACATGGGCACACCCACGCTGACATGCATGTACAGATAGACTCACATGTAGCTGCACAGGGACACAATAGATGCATGTCCAAATCCACATACAGACTGACACACAAGCCCGTGCACGCACACACATGTGGCTCACATTGCCTACAGCTCAGCGTGACCCATAGCCCATGTTATGAGACCCACAGCGTGAGTTCACGAACACCCACAGGTCCTGGTGTGGGTGGTAGTGTCCAGTCGGCTTGTCCTGTGGGGAAGGCGACATATATCATGTACGCCCATGCTCAGGATCAGTTCAACTCATTCTGTCACTCACCCTCACCCTCTTGTTTTCTATTTCTTTCTGTCCTTCTCTCTCTCTCTCTCTCTCTTTTTTTTTTTGATACAGAGTCTCACTCTTCCCAGGCTGGAGTGCAGTGGCACGATCTCGGCTCACTGCAACCTCCGCCTCCTGAGTTCAAGCGACTCTCCTTCCTCAGCCTCCTGAGTAGCTAGGATTACAGGCGCCCGCCACCACGCACAGCTAACTTTTGTATTTTTAGTAGAGACTGGGTTTCACCATGTTGGCCAGGCTGGTCTCAAACTCGTCCTGTCCTCAGGTGATCCATCCACCTTGGCCTCCCAAAGTGCTGGGATTACAGGCGTGAGCCACTGCGCCCAGCCACTTTCTATTTCTTTTCTTTCTTTCTTTCTTTTCTTTCTTTTCTTTCTTTCTTTCTTTCTTTCTTTCTTTCTTTCTTTCTTTCTTTCTTTCTTTCTTTCTTTCTTTCTTTCTTTCTTTCTTTCTTTCTTTCTTTCTTTCTTTTCTTCCTTTCTTTCCTTTCTTTCCTTTCTTTCCTTTCTTTCTTTTTTTTTTGAGAGGGAGTCTTGCTCTGTCACCCAAGCTGGAGTGCAGTGGCGGGATCTCGGCTTACTGCAGGCTCCACCTCCTGGGTTCATACCATTCTCCTGCCTCAGCCTCCTGAGTTGCTGGGACTACAGACACCCACCACCACTCCTGGCTATTTTTTGTGTTTTTAGTAGAGACGGGGTTTCACCTTGTTAGCCAGGATGGTCTCGATCTCCTGACCTCTGATCTGCCGGCCTCGGCCTCCCAAAGTGCTGGGATTACAGGCGTGAGCCACTGCGCCCGGCCCGTTTCTTTCTGTCCTTCTCTGTCTTCTCCTGGTCTATCTGCTTCTAGTTCATTGTTTTGTGTCTTTCTGTTTTTCTCGATCTTCCTTTCTCCATCACCCTCTTTTTGACACGAGCACGCATGGACATACACACTGTGTCCCCACACCTGATCGAATGCACACAGTTCTCCACTAGCTCAGACCCAGCCACACCCTGGACCCGTCTGGCAGGACAGTTAGACTATGCCACACCCTAGAGGGACATAGCCCTTAGGGATGGCAATGTTGGACAGGGCAGCACATGCCTTGTGCCAGTTGCCCCTCCCTTCAACACACACCCTATTCCAGCAACGCCCAGCGCTGGCTGCTCCTGGAGATGCTGTGCTCACTCGTGGGTACATGCCTTGGTCCCTCTCCCAAGAGCACAACGCAGGCCTGCCTGGCTGGAGTAGATGCCCATCAGGGAAAGGAAGACCCACGGCCTTAGGACCCCCTGCCCCTTCCCCTTCTATTACCCCTGAACCTGGACTTGAAGCCCCAGACCTCCCTGTAACACTCAGCACCCTTACTTCCTGTCTCGGCACACCCCATTCTGCACATCTTGGCTCTGGCAGCTTCCCGAGTCCCCACATCTGGCACAAGACAGCCCCTCCTCCTGCCCGCCCCTGCTTTGTGGTTCCCAGGGCTCGAGCTGGCAGGGACAGCTGCAGTCTCAACAGCTGGGGCTGGGGCGGCGGGGGGGGGGGGGGGGGGGGGGGGGGGGGGGGGGGGGGGGGGGGCGTGGGAACTGTGGATGGGGGGACTCCCTGCATCCGCAGAGACGCCCCCAGCCCCATGCAGCTGTTGCCTGGTGGAGGGAGGGAGGGGGTTTGTCACTTGGGCCTGGGGTTCCTGGGCACCTGGCTGATCCTCCACCTTCCTTCGCCCCCACACAGCCCCCCCTTGCCTGGACGGAAGCCCGTGTGCAAATGGAGGTCGTTGCACCCAGCTGCCCTCCCGGGAGGCTGCCTGCCTGTGAGTGCCTGGCTCAGAGCCACCAGTGGGCCCTGTGTGGGGGGTGCGATTTGTCTTCTCCCTCTGCTTCTGTGTTCACCATGGATGTCTCTACCACTTCCTACATGTGTGTGGCTTGGGCAACCTCTTGTGTTTCCCCATTGGAAACTAAGCAGGGGCTCTGCAGTCTTCTTGGCCTGGGTTCAAGTCCCACATCATGTTGCTGACCATCTAGGAATTAAACTCTTTATGTCTCAGTGTCATGGTCTGCAAAATGGACCTAGTAATCCGAGCTTCACAGTTCTTGGCCACCTGAGGTCACATGTAAAGCCCCCCATGAGACAGGTATTATTCAATCAACAAACTGTCAGGCACCAATGGCAGTGGCTCACACCCTCCATGCCCCTCCCGTCTCTCAACATTTAGTGGTGGGGGACATAGGAGGCCTATAATACAGTCCTACACTGTCACTTACTTGCAGTGTGACTTTGGGCTAGTCACTTTCCCTCTCTGATCATCATTGCACCTGTGAAATAGGGTATGCTTCACCCTGGCGACTGTGAAGGCGCTTAACAATTTAGTTGTTAGATATCGCAAGGAAAGGCAGGGGGTTGTGGGGAGCAGAGCAGAGGCTGGGAAAGAGCTGAGCAGAGACGGAAAGAGCTCAGTTTGAATTCTGGGGTCTGGGACACCTTGAGCATTCAAGCTTTTTGAGCCTCAGTTTTTGCATCTGGAAAATGGGGCAATAATAACTCCTGTATGCACTCAGCATACATTAACTGCTCAGAATACAGTATGTGCTCAACACATAGGCATTATTATAAATAATAATGGTAGGGAGGCAGGAAACAGGTGCTCTAAGGAGAAGTCTCTCAAGGTTATGAGGAAATGCTTGGCTCCTTTCATGCGATCATTAATAACAGCAGTTCACGCCGTAGCCATTAATTGACTCATTAATGTATTCATTTATTCAGCATCATGTGTGCCAAGTACTGGGTCAGTCCCAAGCTGGGTGGGTCTAGGGTGATTTTAGACCCAGAAGAGCCGCTTTGAAGTTACACCTACATTTATTTTGGCTGGATCTCCCACTCGGGCTCACCTTTGTGGAGGGCTGAGCCTGACTGAGGGGGTTTCCTGGGTGGGGCTGGGGGGTCTGCGATGGTGGGGCTGGATGGGGAAAAGTGTGACCTTACCTGGAGCCACACACCTGGGAGGGCGAGCGGTGGGGCCGGGCGCCTGCGCAGTGGAGCTCCGCGCCTGGAATACTGCCGACAGGTGAATGCGCCCGCGGCTGCCCCGCCCTTCGACAGGTGAATCACCGGCGTGCGCGGCGCCCGGAGCCCGGATCGCCCGGAGTGGAGCGGGCTCAAGCCTCCGAGCTGGGCTGGGGGAACCACTGCCTACACGCCCCCCACCCCCCACAAGTCTCTTTCATGGTCTCAAATACTCAAGTCCTTTCAAGGATGCCCCAAGCTGTCACCCCACCCATGGATCCCCCAAGACTCCCCCTCTCCGACCGCAGAAGATTCCATAGACCTCGTCCCCATCTCCTAGTCCTCGCCTCACCCGCTGTGGCCCCCCCGACCAGGTCTGCGCTCCCCACTCCGTCTCCCCCAAAGCTTAGGCCGTGGGGCGGGGCGCGGGCTGGGGCTGGAACCGGCCCGACCGGTCGGCGGGGGCGCGGGACTCAGAGCGTGGGAACCCGCCCGGGGCGTCGGGAGGGGGCCCGCGCGGGTCGCGCCCTGCCTGGCGGTGGGACCGGCTATCCTCGGCGCCCAGCTCAGCGCGCCCCCTCCCGACGCGCGGTCGCGGCCGCAGTGGTCGCCCTGCAGGCCTTGGAGGAGGGGGCGAGAGCTGTGCCCTCCGCTCCCAACGCCACCCGCACCTCTGCTTGCTCGGCCGTGCCCCGACCTGTTTCGCTGGGGGCCGGGGTGGGGGGGATCTTGCGGGTGACGCTGACTGAGTCAGCCGCTTGTTGAGCTCAGTCGCAGGCGTCTGGGACAAGCCGGAGGGAGGACAACCGCGCCAGGGACGGGGGAGGTAGAGGGGGGTGAGGGTTGGCAGCGTTGGGGGGCGGAGCTAGGACTCTCTGGCTTCTCCAAGCCCCTCCCTCTGACCCCGCTAGAGCGCCTTGGAGATTTCCAGCCTTAAGACCAACCCCTCCCATTTCCAATTTCTCACACTCCTTGGTGGGCTTGGGGAGGGGAGTGCAGGTTGAAGGACTACCCCCCCAAAGATGAAGGTACCGACAGTAGTGTCAGTTCCCCAACCCTCCACCTTCCCATCCCTTCATGGGAGGCTATATAAGTCCCAGGGAAGGGACCTGAGGGTTTGTGGGAGCCCTGCTGTCTGTCCCTGTGAGTGAGAGTTGCTCGTTTCCGCGTGGGATGCTGTGGCTTGGTATCTTGAGTGTTGGCCAGGCCATGGGGTCCAATTGGTGTGTCCCTCTATGTGTGTAGCTGTGGTTTCTGGGCCTATGTGTGCTTGGGTGGTTGTGTTCTGGGGTCTGAGACTTTTCTCCTTTCTTTCTTTCTTTTTCTTTCTTTCTTTCCTCTCTTCCTTCCTTTCTTCCTTCCTTCATTTCTCTTCCTTTCTCTTTCTTTCTTTTCCTTCTTTCTTTCTCTTTCTTTCTTTCTTCCTTTCTTTCTCTTTCTTTCTTTCTTCTTTCTCTTTCTTTTCTCTTTCTTCTCTTTCCCCTTCCTTCCCTCCCTCTCTCTCCTTCCTTCCTTCCTTCCTTCCTCTTCCTTCCTTCCTTCCTTCCTTCCTTTCTTTCTTTCTTCTTCTTTCTTTTCTTTCTTCTTCTTTCTTCTTTTCTTTCTTTCTTCTTCTTCTTTCCTTCTCTCTCTCTCTCTCTCTGTCTCTCTCTCTCTCTCTCTTTCTCTCTCTCTCTCTCTCTTTCTTTTTCTTTCTTTAGATTGAGTTTTGCTCTTGTTGCCCAGGCTGGAGTGCAGTGGCTCTGTCTTCACTCACTGCAACCTCTACCTCCTGGGTTCAAGCGATTTTCCTGCCTCAGCCTCCCAAGTACCTGGGATTACAGGCATGTGCCACCACACCCAGCTAATTTTTTGTGTTTTTAGTAGAGACAGGGTTTCTTCGTGTTGGTCAGGCTGGTCTCAAACTCCCGACCTCAGGTGATCCACCTGCCTCGGTCTCCCAAAGTGCTGGGATTACAGGCGTGAGCCACTGGGCCTGGACAAGGGTCTGAGACTTTTGATTTGCTGTTCCCTCTGCCTGGAATGCTGTTCCCCATAAATCCCCATGCCCCCCTTGTTACCTTCAAATGTCTGTGAAAACAGAATTCCACCTCCTCAACCCCATCATTCTATCCCTTAGCCCTGTGGTTTAGCTTCCTACTGCTGCTCTAACAAATTACCACAAACTGGATAGCTCGAACAACAGTAATTCATTGCCATGAAGTTTGGAGGTTGGAAGTCTGAAATCAAGGTTTCGGCAGGGCTGAGCCTCTCCATGGGGACCCAGGGGAGAACTGACTCTTGTAGCTTCCGGTGGCTCCAGACATTTCTTAGCTTGTGGTTGTCTCACTCCAGTCCCTGTCTCAGTCTCCTTCTCTTCCTTCTCCCACCCAAATCTCCTTTTGGCTGCCTCTCTCATTTTTTTGAGACAGAATCTTGCTCCGTCACCCAGGCTGGAGTGCAGTGGCGCAATCTCAGTTCACTGCAGCCTTCAACTCCCAGACTGAAGCGATCCTCCCACCTCGGCCTCCCAAGAAGCTGGGACTACAAGTGTGAGCCACCACTTCCAGCTAATTTTTTATTTTTATTTTTTAAATGGAGTCTCTCTCTGTCACCCAGGCTGGGGTGCAGTGGCATGATTTCGGATTACTGCAACCTCCGCCTCCCAGGTTCAAGCGCTTCTTCTGTCTCAGCCTCCTGAGTAGCGGGAACTACATGTGTGCACCACCATGCCCAGCTAATTTTTGTGTTTTTAGTAGCGACGAGGTTTCACCATATTGGCCAGGCTGGTCTTGAACTCCTGACCTCGTGATCTGCCCTCCTCAGCTTCCCAAAGTGCTGGGATTACAGGTGTGAGCCACTGCACCCGGCCTTTTTTTTTTTTTTTTTTTTTTGGAGTCTCCCTTTGTCACCCAGGCCGGAGTGCAGTTGTGCAATTTCGGCTCACTGCAACTTCCGCCTCCCGGGTTCAAGCGATTCTCCTGCCTCAGCCTCCTGAGTAGCTGGGATTACAGGCTCCTGCCACCACGCCAGGTTTTTTTTTTTTTTGTTTTGTTTTGTTTTTTTTTTTAATGGAAAAAAGGTCTCCCTATGTTGCTCAGGCTGTTCTCGAACTTCTGTCTTGAAGTGATTGTCCTGTCTTGACCTCCCAAAGTGTTGGGATTAGTCGTGAGCCTTTCGCTTGTATGAACACTTGTTACTGAATTTAGGGCTCAGGTGAATACTTCAGAATAATCTCATCTTGACATCTCTCATTTAATTACATCTACATAGCCAGGTGTGGTGTCGTGTGCCTATAGTCCCAGCTACCCAGCTACTCCAGCCTGGGTGACAGAGCAAGACTCAGTCTCTTAAAAAAAAAAAAAAAAGAAAAGAAAAGAAAAAAATTACATCTGCAAAGAGTCATTTTTTAAAAAAAAATAAGGTCCTAGTCACAGGTTCTGGGACATGGACATAACCTTTTCAGGGGCTGCCACCCAACTGACTACATCCTTCATGGTTCTGATGGCTGTCACCACCCCCTGCCAGCATGTTGTGTATTAATTTGTTATTTCTATATGTTCTCCTTGCCTGGACCTTGCTGCAAGGATCCAGAGGGGTAGGGACCACTTTCATTGTGTTTGTTACTGTATTTGTATTGCTCAGGACATAGTAGGTCCTCAGTAAATCTTCATTGCATGAATGAATGTGTGTTTTGTTTTGTTTTGTTTTGTTTTGTTTGGGACGGAGTCTCACTCTGTCACCCAGGCTGGAGTGCAATGGCATGACCTTGGCTCACTGCAACCTCCACCTCCCGAGTTCAAGTGATTCTCCTGCTTCAGCCTCTTGAGTAGCTGGGACTACAGGCGCACACCACTATGCCCAGCAAATTTTTGTACTTTTAGTAGAGACAGGGTTACACCATGTTGGTCAGGCTGGTCTTGAACTCTGACTCCAAGTGATCTGCCTGCCGCAGCCTCCCAAAGTTTTGGGATTACAGGCGTGAGCCACCGCGCTCAGCAAATGTGTGTTTGCTGCGCTGTTTCCCTGTGTGTTTCTTGCCTGTCTGGTGTGTATCTTTGTGTCTGGGGCCATCCTGCCCTGTGCTGCCCGACCAAGCCACCTCTGCCCACAGGTGCCTGCCTGGCTGGGTGGGTGAGCGCTGTCAGCTGGAGGACCCCTGTCACTCAGGCCCCTGTGCTGGCCGTGGTGTTTGCCAGAGTTCAGTGGTGGCTGGCACCGCCCGATTCTCATGCCGGTGTCCCCGTGGCTTCCGAGGTGAGAGGGGAAGAGTCTGGAGGGGAGGCAGGCGGGGGTGTCGTCAGTCCCAAACTAACCCTGTCCTGTTCCCTCCAGGCCCTGACTGCTCCCTGCCAGATCCCTGCCTCAGCAGTCCTTGTGCCCACGGTGCCCGCTGCTCAGTGGGGCCTGATGGACGCTTCCTCTGCTCCTGTCCACCTGGCTACCAGGGCCGCAGCTGCCGAAGTGACGTGGATGAGTGCCGGGTGGGTGAGCCCTGCCGCCATGGTGGCACCTGCCTCAACACGCCTGGCTCTTTCCGCTGCCAGTGTCCAGCTGGCTACACGGGGCCTCTATGTGAGAACCCCGCCGTGCCCTGTGCGCCCTCGCCATGCCGTAACGGGGGCACCTGCAGGCAGAGTGGCGACCTCACTTACGACTGCGCCTGTCTTCCTGGTGAGTGAGCCCTACTCAGGGGAGGCAAAGGGATGGGCGTGGGGACATCAGGCCAGCCCGACGGTGACCATCCTTGCCCCCTTCCCTGCTAGGGTTTGAGGGTCAGAATTGTGAAGTGAACGTGGACGACTGTCCAGGACACCGATGTCTCAATGGGGGGACATGCGTGGATGGCGTCAACACCTATAACTGCCAGTGCCCTCCTGAGTGGACAGGTGGGCACTGGGGCCAGAGGGAGCGGGGAGGCAGGCCTCGGGTGGACATGCTCCAGGTAGCTGGACTGCTGCATCTGTGTGCCACAGGCCAGTTCTGCACAGAAGATGTGGATGAGTGTCAGCTGCAACCCAACGCCTGCCACAATGGGGGTACCTGCTTCAACACGCTGGGTGGCCACAGCTGCGTGTGTGTCAATGGCTGGACAGGCGAGAGCTGCAGTCAGAATATCGATGACTGTGCCACAGCCGTGTGCTTCCACGGGGCCACCTGCCATGACCGCGTGGCTTCTTTCTACTGTGCCTGCCCCATGGGCAAGACTGGTGAGTGGCTGTTTCCTCTGCAGGGAGCCATGGATGGTTTTTAGGTGGGGCAAATAAGAAGTCTGACTTGAGTGTTAGAAAGATTATGCTAGGCTGCGCACAGTGGCTCATGCCTGTAATCACAGCGCTTTGGGAGGCCAAGATAGGAGGATCGCTTGGGCCCAGGACTTTGAGACCAGTCTGGACAACATAGTGAGACCTCATCTCTACAAAAACTTGGTAGGCTGGGTGTGGTAGCTCACGCCTGTAACCCCAGCACATTTGGAGGCCCAGTCAGGTGGATTGCTTGAGTTCAGCAGTTTGAGACCAGCCTGGGCAACATGGCAAAATCCTGTCTCTACCAAAAATACACAAAATTAGTTGGGCATGGTAGTGCATGCCTGTAGTCCCAGCTACTCTGGATGCAAAGGTGGAAGGATGGCTTCAGCCCAGAAGGTGGAGGTTGCAGTAAGCTGAGATTGAGCCACTGCACTCCAGCATGGGAGACAGTGTAAGACCCTGTATTTAAAAAAAAAAAAAAAAAAAAAGAGGCCAGGCGCAGTGGCTCACGCCTGTAATCCCAGCACTTTGGGAGGCCGAGGCTGGCGGATCACGAGGTCAGGAGATCAAGACCATCCTGGCTAACACAGTGAAACCCTGTCTCTACTAAAAATACAATTAGCCAGGCTTGGTGGCACGCGTCTGTAGTCCCAGCTACTTGGGAGCCTGAGGCAGGAGAATGGCGTGAACTTGGGAGGTGGAGCTTGCAGTGAGCCGAGATTGCGCCACTGCACTCCGGACTGGGTGACAGAGCGAGATTCCGTCTCAAAAAAAAAAAAAAAAAAAAAAAAAGATTATGCTGGAGGCAACTTTAGAGGGGAAGTTGCTGGGAGAGGAAGCCTGGGAGAGACTTAGGAGGAGGCTGACATTGCACTGATGCATGCAGAAGCCATTGGAATTGGGGAACTCCTGGGAGTTACCTTTGGAAGTGGCAAAGATCAGAGAACATGTTTAGGAGGGGAACATGGATATAGAAAGAGGGCATAACATGGCAGAGGGTATTACAGAAGCAAAGGCTGGAAGGCAGGCATGGTGGCTCATGCCTATAATCCCAGCACTTTGGGAGGCTGAGGCAGGCAGATCACCTGAGGTCAGGAGTTTGAGACCAGCCTGGCTAACGTGGTGAAACCCCATTTCTACTAAAAGTAAAAAACATTAGCGGGGTGTGGTGGCGCATGCCTGTAATCCCAGCTACTCCGGAGGCTGAGCAGAAGAATCGCTTGAACCCGGGAGGTGGAGGTTGCAGTGAGCTGAGATCGCGCCATTTTACTCCAGCTTGGGCAGCAAGAGCAAAACTTCGTCTCAGAAAACAAAACAACAACAACAACAAAACAATATGCATTTTGGGCAGAGCAGGAAGGTCTCACTATGACTTCTGCCTACCACTTCCCAGGCCTCCTGTGTCACCTGGATGACGCCTGTGTCAGCAACCCCTGCCACGAGGATGCTATCTGTGACACGAATCCGGTGAACGGCCGGGCCATTTGCACCTGTCCGCCCGGTTTCACGGGCGGCGCGTGTGACCAGGATGTGGACGAGTGCTCTATCGGTGAGGGGAGCTCCATCGTCTGTGAATGGACCAGGAAAGAGGGGAGAGGAGGGGGTCCCGTCCAGCCACGCCCACACTGAACGCACTCTATCCGGCAGGCGCCAACCCCTGCGAGCACTTGGGCAGGTGCGTGAACACACAGGGCTCCTTCCTGTGCCAGTGCGGCCGTGGCTACACTGGACCTCGCTGTGAGACCGACGTCAACGAATGTCTGTCGGGGCCCTGCCGCAACCAGGCCACGTGCCTTGATCGCATAGGCCAGTTCACCTGTATCTGTATGGCAGGTGGGTGGTGGGCGTGGCCTGGGCGGGTCCTGAGGCAGGGGCGGGGCCAGATAAGCACGCGGATGGGGAGCTGAGCAGAATGGGGTGGAAGTGAGTTTGGAGTGGGACCCTTAGAGACTGAAGCCCGGAGGGAGGTGGGGTCGGGGCCAGAAGGGAATCCTGTGTGATTCTGGGGGCTTGGTCAAATGGAGTCAGTAGAACCTTAGGTGGGCTGGGAGTATTCTTGGCCTTAGGACCCTCTCGGCAAGGGGTTGGGGATAGAGAGGCAGAGTCGGGGCTGCTGTGAGGTCAAGGTGAAGCCTGCAGACAGTCTTGCAGTGAGCCTGGGCAAAGGCTATGGAGGGCCCTGGGGCTGGGGGCTGGGGACTGGGGAAAGGGCTTAGTCTGGGGACTGGGGAGAGAAGGAAGGGTTTGAAGGCAAGGCCTCTGCGGACACCCATGAGCCTTGGGCCAGTTGGGACCACAGCTGGGTGACAGTCCAGGCTGAAAATTAAGGTTGGGCTGGGAATGTGGGAGTGGGGACGAAGGCTCGGGGGATTTGTCGATGAGTAGGAAGGGAAGTACCTCCTTCCTTGCACCCCGTTCACACCACAGGGCAGCCCCCACTTTCCTAAGCCCTGTTCCCTGCCCCAGGCTTCACAGGAACCTATTGCGAGGTGGACATTGACGAGTGTCAGAGTAGCCCCTGTGTCAACGGCGGGGTCTGCAAGGACCGAGTCAACGGCTTCAGCTGCACCTGCCCTTCGGGTGAGGACCTTGGAAGAGGGAGCCTGAAAAACATGTCTGGGAAGGGACGAAAACTCCAGGGTGGGTATAAAACCACATTAGCGGATAACTTACAATAGAAACCACAGGTTATGAAGCACATTGAAGTTAATTTAAATCCAAGTAAATGGGTTTTTCCACCCAAACAAGGTGGGATTGGAGTGGGGTGTACTGCTCTCACCCTTTCTGGGCCTCTGCTCATCCCATTCCTCACCCCAGGCTTCAGCGGCTCCACGTGTCAGTTAGACGTGGACGAATGCGCCAGCACACCCTGCAGGAATGGCGCCAAGTGCGTGGACCACCCTGATGGCTACGAGTGCCGCTGTGCCGAGGGTGAGGCGGGCCAATGACAATCCGACAAGAATCAGGAGGCGGGGCTTGTGGGCGACAGGGCCAATAACAGACTTGGGGAGAGCTTGGGGGCGGGGTTGTAGCAAGGCAGGACCCAGTGACAGAGTTGGGGGGTGGAGCCAAAAATGCATATAGACTGACATAAGGCTACCTGTGGAGCCAAAGGGTTGGGCTGGGCACAGGGTGCGTGTGACTGAATGGGGAGGGCCCAGTACCTTCCCCTGGCACCTGCCATGTGCTCCCATCTCCAGTGGGGGGTGGGGCAGAAACAGGGCTGGAGGTGGGGCCACAGCTGGGGGTGGGATTTAACTGTGGGAGAGTCTTGGCTAGGGACAAATTCCGGAGCTTGTAGAGGGGTGGAGTGGAAGTTAAGTCGGGGCGGGGGGCAGGGCCTGTACTGAGCCTGCCTCCTGACAGCTTGATGGGCAGGGCCTCAGATAGAGCTGAACCAGGATTGGTCCGAGGCCTCACCTGTGGGCAGGCCCCTGGCAAGTGGGCGGAGCCTGACACTCTTGGCCCCGCAGGCTTTGAGGGCATGCTGTGTGAGCGCAACGTGGATGACTGCTCCCCTGACCCATGCCACCATGGTCGCTGTGTGGATGGCATCGCCAGCTTCTCATGTGCCTGTGCCCCTGGCTACACGGGCACACGCTGCGAGAGCCAGGTGGACGAATGCCGTAGCCAGCCCTGCCGCCATGGCGGCAAATGCCTAGACCTGGTGGACAAGTACCTCTGCCGCTGCCCTTCTGGGACTACAGGTAGGACCGGGGGCTGGGGCAGAAACAGCACTCCTGAAGGGGCACAGAGGGTTTGGGTAGGTTGCATTAGTGGGGCACAGTGGTGACTGCTGCATGCCATGTTCCTGGCCACCAGGTGTGAACTGCGAAGTGAACATTGACGACTGTGCCAGCAACCCCTGCAGCTTTGGAGTCTGCCGTGATGGTATCAACCGCTACGACTGTGTCTGCCAACCTGGCTTCACAGGTGGGCAAGTGGCTGCCATGGAGAGGGGGTCCTTAGATCGAGGGTGAAGTCGCTCGTTTCTGTGGGCCTGTTTTGCCCGTATCTTTGCAGACTCTTGTCCAACGAGGTTGTCCGTGCTTTGCCCTGAGTCTGTGCTGTCTCATTGGCATAAGGTTATTTCGAGATTATTCTGGAGGCCGGGCGTGATGGCTCATGCCTGTAATCCCAGAGCTTTGGGAGGCCAAGGCAGGTGGATCAGTTGAGGTCAGGAGTTTGAGATCAGCCTGGCCAAAATGGCGAACCCCGTCTCTACTAAAAATACAAAAATTAGCCGGGCGTGGTGGTGGGCTCCTGTAGTCCCCGCTACTTGGGAGGCTGAGGCAGGACAATTGCTTGAACCCAGGAGGCGGAGGTGGCAGTGAGCCAAGATTGTGCCACTGCACTCCAGCCTGGGCGACAGAGTGAGACTTCATCTAAACACACACACACACACACACACACACACACACACACACACACACACGATTATTCTGGAACATAGATGAAAGTGTCCAAACTCAGTGACTAGGTTATTTCTGAATGGGACTAAAGTAATTCTTGGTGGAAATGAATGGGACTTTGCTAGGTGTGTTGGCTCATGTCTGTAATCCCAGCACTTTGGGAGGCTGAGACGTGAGGATCACTTGAGCCCAGGAATTTGAGACTAGCCTGGGCAACATAATGAAACCCTGTCTCTACAAAAAATAAACACACTCCCAAAGCCAGATTAGTCAATAAGTAGATAAACACACACACACGCACACAATTAGTCGGACATGCTGGTGTGCAACTGTAGTCCCAGCCAGTCGGGAGGCTGAGATGGGAGGATCGCTTGAGCCCAGGAGGTCGAGGCTGTGGTGAGCTATGATCACGCCACTGCAGTCCAGCCTGAGAGACAGAGTGCGACCCTATCTCAAAAAATAAGAAGAAGAAAAGAAAAAGAAAGGGACTTCATGGAAGTTTGGGGACCAGAATGATCTGGGGCAAGGCAGCTCTTGTTTGAGGAGGTGAGTGTCCTAATTTGCACAAGAGCTGATGCTTACGAAAAAGAGGTTGTCCTTGCTCGGGGGTGTGGGTGTGCTAAGTGGGGTCAGATCGTTCCTCCCTGGTTGTCCCTGCTGCCTTTGTTCTGAGGTGAGATTGCTTGTGTACTCCCCAGGGCCCCTTTGTAACGTGGAGATCAATGAGTGTGCTTCCAGCCCCTGCGGCGAGGGAGGTTCCTGCGTGGATGGGGAAAACGGCTTCCGCTGCCTCTGCCCGCCCGGCTCCTTGCCTCCACTCTGTCTCCCCCCGAGCCATCCCTGTGCCCATGAGCCCTGCAGTCACGGCATCTGCTATGATGCACCTGGCGGGTGAGAGTCCTTCTCAACCTCAGACACCGCCTCCTCTCCCTGGCCTACCTCCTTGGCCTGACTACCTTCCCCTGCTAGGTTCCGCTGTGTGTGTGAGCCTGGCTGGAGTGGCCCCCGCTGCAGCCAGAGCCTGGCTCGAGATGCCTGTGAGTCCCAGCCCTGCCGGGCCGGCGGGACGTGCAGCAGCGATGGAATGGGTTTCCACTGCACCTGCCCCCCTGGTGTCCAGGGTGTGTACCTCACCTTCCCTCCACAGCCCTACCAATACCATTGGCCTTCTCATCTCTCTTCTCTTCTACTCTCTCCTCCCCATATATTGGCTTCTTTTTTGCTTTCAATCATTTCCCTCCAGGAGCTTGGGAGGTGGGTATTGAAGTGGGGACAGGTTGGGGGAGGTGGGGGGAGATGGGATCAGGGAATTCTTCAAGGCTATCTCTGCTTCCTTCTCTTCCACCCCCCACAGGACGTCAGTGTGAGCTCCTCTCCCCCTGCACCCCGAACCCCTGTGAGCATGGGGGCCACTGCGAGTCTGCCCCTGGCCAGCTGCCTGTCTGCTCCTGCCCCCAGGGCTGGCAAGGTATGTCACCTGCTTCTCTCCCCTCCTCCTCTCCATCTCCTCTGCCCCCTGCCTATCGGGATTGATGCTGGGGATCCGGAGGGGGACCATCCCCAGCCCTGCCTTTGAGAGCGGCTTCCTTCTGGGAAAGACAGAGCTGGACACAGATCTGCTGCCTGTGTGGGTCAGCCTTTGGAAGAGGAAGGCCTATGGGGCTAGAGATGCTGGGACTCAGGATGGGATTTGGGGTACAGCTTCCTGGAGTAGCAGATCTCGTTGTAGGTATTTGCCACCTACTGAGACAGAGAGACGGCCGTTCTGAAACTGCATATGCAAAATGCCCACACGCGAATGACAGCATGGCTTATTTTGCCTTCACCCATCTCAGCCTGCAGGTTCTTCCTGAGCCCCAGGTGCCTGGGACCCTGCTCTATACCCTGTAACCCTAGATGTAACCTTTTGCTCCCCACCCTCAGGCCCACGATGCCAGCAGGATGTGGACGAGTGTGCTGGCCCCGCACCCTGTGGCCCTCATGGCATCTGCACCAACCTGGCAGGGAGTTTCAGCTGCACCTGCCATGGAGGGTACACTGGCCCTTCCTGCGATCAGGACATCAATGACTGTGACCCCAGTGAGTGCAGGGGAGCTCTTGGGGGTGCTGCTCTGGGGAACACAGTCATTAAGCTTGAACTGTGTGCCTGGCACTGTGCTGTCATTTCGTCTTCACAGTTATCTTACTTTTCCCGTTTTATTCATATGGAAACCTAGGCCCAAGGAGGTTGAGTGACTTCTTGCCCGAGGCTATGGAACGAGTTAGGGAATGAGCTGGGCTTAGAACTCTGGAGTCTGTGCACTGCCTCTTTTTTTTTTTTTTTTTTTTTTTTTTTTTGAGACAGTCTTAGCTCTCTTACTGGAGTGCAGTGGTGTGATCATGACTCACTGCAACCTCTGCTCTCTGGGCTCAGGTGCCTCAGCCTCCCCAGTGGCTGGGACTATAGGCGTGCACCACCACACCCAGCTAATCTTTTGTATTTTTTGTAGAGATGGAGTTTCACCGTGTTGCCCACGGTGGTCTCCAATTCCTGGGCTCAAGCAATCTACCCGCCTCCACCTCCCAAAGTGCTGGGATTACAGGCGTGAGCCACCACACCCGGCCTGAGTGCACTGGCTTTGAGAGCGAGTTAATATCGTGTGCAGAGTATGAGATAAAAGGCCCCCTAGAGGCCAGGTGCGGTGGCTCACACCTGTAATCCCAGCACTTTGGGAGGCCAAGGTGGGCGAATCACCTGAGATCAGGAGTTCGAGACCAGCCTGACCAACATGGAGAAACTCTGTCTCTACTAAAAATACAAATTTAGCAGGGCGTGGTGGCGCATGCCTGTAATCCCAGCTACTTGGCAGGCTGAGGCAGGAGAATCGCTTGAACCTGGGAGGCGGAGGTTGTGGTGAGGTGAGATCGTGTCATTGCACTCCAGCCTGAGCAACAAGGAAAAACTGTCTCAAAAACAAAAAACAAACAAACAAAAGGGCCCCCCAGAGGATTCCCCAGGGATGCCGCCCAATAGACAAATAACACAAGCCATATATGCAATTCTAAATTTTCTAGTAGTCACATTAAAAATAAACAGAAACTGGAAATATTAAATTTAATATTATTTATTTATTTATTTATTTATTTATTTATTTATTTATTATTCAGAATGTGGCTCTGTCGCCCTGGCTGGAGTGCAGTGGTGCGATTTTGTCTCAATGTAGTCTCGAACTCCTGGGCTGAGGCAATCCTCCTGTCTTAACCTCCTGAGTAGCTAGGATTACAGGCACTCACTACCACGCCTAGCTAATATTTTTATTTTAATTTTGTAGATATGGGGTCTCGCTACATTGTCTAGGCTGGTCTCAAACTCCTGGCCTCAAACCACCCTCCTGCCTTGGCCTCTCAAACTGCTGCCACTGTGCCTGGCCAAATTTAATATATTTAAATTTAATTTATTGAATGTATATAATCGGCTGGGTGCGGTGGCTCACACCTGTAATCTCAGCACTTTGGGAGGCTGAGACAGCTGGATGACCTGAGGTCAGAAGTTCAAGACCAGCCTGACCAACATGGAGAAACCCCGTCTCTACTAAAAATACAAAATTAGCCCTGCATGATGGCGCATGCCTGTAATCCCAGCTACTCAGGAGGCTGAGGCAGGAGAATCACTTGAACCTAGGAGGCGGGAGGTTGTGGTGAGCTGAGATTGTGTCATTGTGCTCCAGCCTGGGCAACAAGAGTGAAACTCCATCTCAAAAAATAAAATAAATAAATAAATAAAAGTAAATGGATATAATCTATTTTATTTAACCCAATATATTAACATATCATTTCAACATGTAATCAGTATAAAAAGTGTTAATGAGATATTTTACATTTTTTCCTTTTTTTAATTTTTTGGAGACAAGGTCTCACTCTGTCACCCGGACTAGGGTGCAGTGGTGTGGTCATGATTCACTGCAGCCTTGATCTCCCAGGCTCAAGTGATCCTCCCATCTTAGCCTCCCCAGTAGCTGGGACTACAGTGTGCACCACCACACCCAGCTAATTTTTGTATTTTTTATAGAAATGGGGTCTTGCCATGTTGCCCAGGTTGGTCTCGAACTCCTGAGCTCAAGTGATCTGCCCACCTTGGCCTCCCAAAGTGTTGGGATTACAAGTGCGTGCCACCATGCCCAGCCTATTTTTTTTCATACCATGTCTTCAAAATCTGAAACCCAGTGTGTATTTTACATTTATAGCACTTCTCCATTTAGTCACAATTTCAAGAACTCAGTAGCCACATGTGGCTAATGGCCACTGTCCTTGGCTTGTCCCAAGCACAGGAATTAGATCAGGCACAATTAGCAGCATTTGCTCGGCAGCTTAAAGGGACATTTTGGTTCTCCCAGCATCCTGCCCTTGCCACATAGGTGAGGTTTCCAGATAAAGGAGGGGAAGAGGCCACAGAAGGGGATGGATTTAGATTCCTCTGATCAAATGCACCCCATCCCAGTTGAACCTGGTTTCCTCCTGAATTCTTCTCAATCCAAGGCATATCCCAGTCAGACTGGACTAATGGAGGCAAAGTAGGTGACCAGACTGCCTTTCTCCTGTCCGCAGACCCATGCCTGAACGGTGGCTCGTGCCAAGACGGCGTGGGCTCCTTTTCCTGCTCCTGCCTCCCTGGTTTCGCCGGCCCACGATGCGCCCGCGACGTGGACGAGTGCCTGAGCAACCCCTGCGGCCCGGGCACCTGCACCGACCACGTGGCCTCCTTCACCTGCACCTGCCCGCCTGGCTACGGAGGCTTCCACTGTGAACAGGACCTGCCCAACTGCAGCCCCAGGTGGGCGGGGCCTCTGTTTGGAGCGCAGGAACTCTGACTTGGGATGAGGCCTGGAATCTCGGACGAAGTGGGGACAGCAAGGACTAGGGGAAGTCCTCAGCTTGATACCCACTGCGGACTGTGATGACTAATGAGGCAGGGCCAGGGAAGGAGCAGGGCGTCTGTTTGGAGGTCACCTTGGAATCTCTGGTGCCTGAGAGGGCATGGTCTCCAGGTGGCTCTCACCTTAGGGCTGAAGTCCCTGGTGAATTGGAGCTAAGGGACTTCGTTGGCTTCTGCTGGGGCTGCAGCTTCTTGCGGAGATAAGGGTCAGGGAGTGGGACGTCCCCAGCGCTACCAGTGGAACTCAGCGCTTCTAGCGGGACTCAGGAAGGAGGGCGGGGCCTGTGAGGGGGCGGAGCCTGATTCTCCCTCCCACTCCTTCCGCTCCAGCTCCTGTTTCAATGGCGGGACCTGCGTGGACGGCGTGAACTCGTTCAGCTGCCTATGCCGTCCTGGCTACACAGGAGCCCACTGCCAACATGAGGCAGACCCTTGCCTCTCGCGCCCCTGCCTGCACGGGGGCATCTGCAGCTCCGCCCACTCTGGCTTCCGCTGCACCTGCCCCCAGAGCTTCACGGGCCCGCAGTGCCAGGTGGGTGGAGTTACTGGGGACCTGGGGGAGGAGCCTGCCTGGTATCCTAGAACGGAGGAGCCAAGTCCGGGAACAGTTTCTCCCAGACTACCCCCTATACCCCCCAGTACTGACTCTAGTGCTTCCCCTCCAGACGCTGGTGGATTGGTGCAGCCGCCAGCCTTGTCAAAACGGGGGTCGCTGCGTCCAGACTGGGGCCTATTGCCTTTGTCCCCCGGGATGGAGCGGACGTCTCTGTGACATCCAAAGCCTGCCCTGCAGGGAGGCCGCAGCCCAGATCGGTGAGTGGGAGCACGCGGGCGGGGCTGTGGGGTCTCGGGAGGGGGCTCTTGCACGTACCTCCTGCTAGTGTGAGCCGAATGGGGGTGCCACAGAGCTTATTCGGCATGGTGGGGTGTGTGGCTGAGTGGTGTGGGTGTGTGAGCATGTGACAACTGGCCGGGATGGTGTGTGTGTCTGTCACTGTGAGACAGCACGGATGGTGTATGTGCTACAGGGTGTGACCGAGCTGCTGTGAGCGTGGAAGACGTGTGTGTGTGTCAGTAATGAGACCTTGCCTGCTGGAAGGATGTGCGACAACCTGATGGAGTGTGGGTGCGATCCTGTGGACCCGTTCTAGCAAGGATGTTGGAAGATGTGTGTGATGGAGGCAGAAGGGGGATATATGGGGTTACCTTTGTTCCTGTGCCACTCTCCTCTTTGCAGGGGTGCGGCTGGAGCAGCTGTGTCAGGCGGGTGGGCAGTGTGTGGATGAAGACAGCTCCCACTACTGCGTGTGCCCAGAGGGCCGTACTGGTAGCCACTGTGAGCAGGAGGTGGACCCTTGCTTGGCCCAGCCCTGCCAGCATGGGGGGACGTGCCGTGGCTATATGGGGGGCTACATGTGTGAGGTAAGGGGGCGCTCCCCAGGAGAGGGAAGAGGAGGTGGGCATGCTTAGGTGTGTCTGGGCACACGTTTCTGTGCATCTGTGACTTGGTGTGTGTATGTCTCTAGATGTGTCTGAGTTTTTGCTTTTGTGACTCTTGGTATATCTGTACGTGTCACTCTGGGTAGATCTGGGGTGTTTATTTGTTTGTTTTTTGAGACAGAGTCTCACTCTGTCACCCAGACTGGAGTGCAGTGGCACAATCTCAGCTCACTACAACATTTGCCTCCCGGGTTCCGGTGATTCTCCTGCCTCAGCCTCTCATATAGCTGGGAATATAGGCACCCACCACCATGCCCAGCTAATTTTTGTAGTTTTCATAGAGACAGGGTTTCACTATATTGGCCAGGCTGGTCTTGAACTCCTGACCTCAGGTGATCTGCTCACCTCGGCCTCACAAAGTTCTGGGATTACCTACTGGTAGTGCGCTGGACATCCGTGTGTGACCTTTTGTGCTGGCATTCTTTGTATCTTCATGGGTATGTCCAGTTGTGTCTGTGTCACACTAAGCTGAGTGGGTCCCTCTCTTGCCCCACTGAAGTGTCTTCCTGGCTACAATGGTGATAACTGTGAGGACGACATGGACGAATGTGCCTCCCAGCCCTGCCAGCATGGGGGTTCATGCATTGACCTCGTGGCCCGCTATCTCTGCTCCTGTCCCCCAGGAACGCTGGGTATGCCAGGGCCAGGGTTGGGGGGACAGGATGGGAGGCTGCCTTCATTCCCTCCTGACTACCCCCTGTTTCTTCCCCCAGGCGTGCTCTGCGAGATTAATGAGGATGACTGCGGCCCAGGCCCACCCTTGGACTCAGGGCCCCGGTGTCTACACAATGGCACCTGTGTGGACCTGGTGGGTGGTTTCCGCTGCACCTGTCCCCCAGGATACACTGGTTTGCGCTGCGAGGCAGACATCAATGAGTGTCGCTCAGGTGCCTGCCATGCGGCACACACCCGGGACTGCCTGCAGGACCCAGGCGGGGGTTTCCTTTGTCTTTGTCATGCTGGCTTCTCAGGTAAGCATTGGAGAAGGGGCTGGCCTGGGACCCCGCCTGTTATTCCCCCACTGTGGTTGATCTACATGTTCCTGCTTGCTCAGGTCCTCGCTGTCAGACTGTCCTGTCTCCCTGCGAGTCTCAGCCATGCCAGCATGGAGGCCAGTGCCGTCCTAGCCCGGGTCCTGGGGGTGGGCTGACCTTCACCTGTCACTGTGCCCAGGTAGGTGTGGGTGGCGGCCTTTGGAGGAGGGGCAGGGGCGTGGACTCTGGAGTAGTGGGGCGTGGCGTCTAAGAGGAGGATGTGGCTTTAGGGGAGACTTCGAAGGGAAGGGAGTTTCTGGAAAATGCTGACATTTCTAACGGGTGTGCTAGCTCATTACCTGTAATCCCAGAACTTTGGGAGGCCTAGGCGGAAGGATCACTTGAGCCCAGGAGTTCGAGACCAGCCTGGGCAACATGGTGAAACCCTATCTCTATGAAAAATACAAAAATTAGCCGGGTGTAGTGGCAACCGCCTGTAATCCCAGCTACTCGGGAGGCTGAGGCAGGAGAATCGCTTGAACCTGGGAGGCAGAGGTTGCAGTGAGCCGAGATCGCGCCATTGCACTCCAGCCTGGCGACAGAGTGACACTCTGTCTCAAAAAAACAAAGAAACAACCCCCCGCCCCCGAAATTTCCTGGAGGTTTGAAGGGAAAAGGGGGGTGAGGCTGGTAATTGGGGGGCGTGGCCTCCGGGGGTGGCGGGGCGTGTCTGCCAGGTTGTGGAAAGGGGAGAGGTTGGGTAGGACATGGGGAGGTTGTCGGGGGCGGGTCTCAACCTTCCTTAATCTTGACCTCTTCTCTTCCCTCTCTCTCCCCTTGACTCTTCTTTTCCCCACTCCTCCATTTCTTCTCCTCCTTCCCTCCACTCCCCTCCTTCACTTTTTTTCCTCCCTCCCCAAACCTGACCCCTAGCCGTTCTGGGGTCCGCGTTGCGAGCGGGTGGCGCGCTCCTGCCGGGAGCTGCAGTGCCCGGTGGGCGTCCCATGCCAGCAGACGCCCCGCGGACCGCGCTGCGCCT
The DNA here is from genome assembly GCF_007565055.1 of Rhinopithecus roxellana. Taxonomy (NCBI): domain Eukaryota; kingdom Metazoa; phylum Chordata; class Mammalia; order Primates; family Cercopithecidae; genus Rhinopithecus; species Rhinopithecus roxellana. The sequence continues at coordinate 1,427,700 of NC_044556.1, forward strand.
GCCCCCCAGGGTTGTCGGGGCCCTCCTGCCGCAGCTTCTCGGGGTCGCCGCCGGGGGCCAGCAACGCCAGCTGCGCGGCCGCCCCCTGTCTCCACGGGGGCTCCTGCCGCCCCGCGCCGCTGTCGCCATTCTTCCGCTGCGCTTGCGCGCAGGGTTGGACCGGGCCGCGCTGCGAGGCGCCCGCCGCGGCACCCGAGGTCTCGGAGGAGCCGCGGTGCCCGCGCGCCGCCTGCCAGGCCAAGCGCGGGGACCAGCGCTGCGACCGCGAGTGCAACAGCCCGGGCTGCGGCTGGGACGGCGGCGACTGCTCGCTGAGCGTGGGCGACCCCTGGCGGCAGTGCGAGGCGCTACAGTGCTGGCGCCTCTTCAACAACAGCCGCTGCGACCCCGCCTGCAGCTCGCCCGCCTGCCTCTACGACAACTTCGACTGCCACGCCGGTGGCCGCGAGCGCACTTGCAAGTGAGCCCATCCACCCGATCGATCCGTCTGTCTATGCATCCATCCCAGTCTGTCTGTCCATGGGCCCTGCCTCTCTTTCTAGCTGCCCATCCACTTGCCCCGTCTGTTTCTCTGTGGACCCTATCTGCCCATCAGTGTGTCCCATGTGTCTGTCCGTCTGTCTGTTCATCCATATCTTGTTCTTGTTTCTATCTGCTTATCTTGTTCTTGTTTCTATCTGCGTATGCACTTCTCTGCCCCGTTTGTCTGCCCCTTTCTCCATCCAAGAATTTCTTTTTCTCCCCGCCCCCCCCAAGATGGAGTCTTGCTCTGTGGCCCAGGCTGGAGTGCAGTTTCGCAATCTGGGTTCACTGCAACCTCTGCCTCCCAGGTTCAAGTGATTCTCCTGCCTCAACTTCTGAAATAGCTGAGATTACAGGCGTGAGCCACCGTGCCCAGCCGAATTCCTTTTTTTTTTTTTTTTTTTTTTTTTGAGACAGTCCCGCTCTCTTGCCCAGGCTGGAGTGCAGTGGCTTGATCTCGGCTCACTGCAAGCTCTGCCTCCCGGGTTCAAGCGATTCTCCTGCCTCAGCCTCCCAAGTAGCTGGGACTACAGGTGCCTGCCACCACGCCTGGCTATTTTTTTTTTTTTTTTTTTTTGTATTTTTATTAGAGACAGGGTTTCACCGTATTGGCCAGGTTGGTCGCGAACTCCTGCCTTGTGATCTGCCCGCCTCGGCCTCCCAAAGTGCTGGGATTACAGGCGTTAGCCACCGCACCTGGCTCCATTTTTTTTTTTTTTTTTTTCTTAGGCAGGGTCTTGCTCTGTGGCCCAGGCTGGAGTGCAGTGGTGTGATCTCAGCTCACTGCAACCTCTACCTCCTAGGCTCAAGTAATCCTCACACCTCAGCCTCCCAAGGAGCTGGGACCACAGGTGTGAGCCACAGCGTCTTGGGTAACTTTTGTGCTTTTTTTAAGAGATGAGGTTTCATCGTGTTGTCCAGGCTGGTCTTGAACACCTGAGCTCAGAGTGATCCACCCAGCTTAGCCTCTCAAAGTGCTGGGATTATGGGCCTTAGCCACCACACCTGGCCTAAGAATTGTTTTTAGCGGCCGGGCACAGTGGCTTACGCCTGTAATCCCAGTATTTGGGAGGCAGAGGTGGGCAAATCACCTGAGGTCAGGAGTTCGAGATCAGCCTGGGCAACACGGTGAAACCCTGTCTCTACTAAAAATACAAAATTAGCCGGGCGTGATGGCACATGCCTGTAAAGGCAGGAGAATCGCTGAGATCATGCCATTGCACTCCAGCCTGGGCAACAGAGTAAATCTCCGTCTCACCAAAAAAAATAAAAACAAACAAAAAAATAAAATAAAATTCCTTTTATTCCTCTGTGTACGCTGCACCCCTGCTTGTCCATCCTTGGGCTGAATCCGTCCATCCATGCAATCTTTTTGCTCCTCTATATGTCTATCTGTTTTGTGCGTGCCCCTGACTGTCTCTGCCCCTCTTCTGTCCCTCTGTCTGTCCTAGGCAGTCCATCTGTCCATTCCTACACCCTGCCCCTTCTGTTCCTCTGCATACCTCTCTGTCCGCTTGGAACTCTCCACCTCATTAATCTCCACATCCCCAACTTCTCTGCTTCCCCCCCAGTCACTCTGCTCAAGCCATCCTGGCCTCTCTGCTGTTCCCCAGATGCCCCAGGCTTGATCCCACATCAGGGCCTTTGCACAAGCTGTTCCTACTGCCTGGCTGTTCCCTTCCCCCACATGGTTCCTCTCTCACCTCCTTCAAGTTTTTGCTGAAATGGTGGTACCTTCTCAGTGAGCACCTCCCTGATCACCCCCAGCCCTTCCTCTGCTTTATTTTTCTTCTTAGCATTTAATTCCATCCAGCACTATGTGTGTGCATGTTCATATATATATATATATATATTTTTTTTTTTTTTCTTTTTTTTTGAGACAGGATTTCTCTCCCATTGCCCAGGCTGGAGTGCAGTGGTGTGATCTTGGCTCACTGCAACCTCCACCTCCTGGGTTCAAGCTGTTCTCCTGCCTCAGCTTCCTGAGTAGCTGGGATTACAGGCACCAGCCACCACACCTGACTAATTTTTGTATTTTTAGTAGAGATGGGGTTTCACCATGTCTGCCAGGCTGACCTAGAACTCGTGACCTCAGGTGATCCGTACACCTCGGCCTCCCAAAGTGCTGGGATTACAGGCATGAGCCACCGCACCCAGCCTGTATTTTGATTTTATTGATGAGTAATGGAGATGCTGTATATTTGGCTCATGTATCTCCCTTACTGTCTGTCTTCACCCAGTGGAATGCTAGCTGCACGTGGGCCAGGAATTGTGGCTGGACCTTATTCTTGTGCCTGCAGCAGTGCTCAACACATGGCAGTCAGTCAGTTAGTATTTACTGATTAATTAATAGTTAGCCAGTGAGGCCTGGAGTGTGGTGTGGGCTTGTAGTCCCAGCCACTTGGGAGACTGAGGAGGGAGGATCATTTGGGTCCAGCAGTCTGAGACTGCAGAGAGCTATGATCGCACCACTGCACTCCAGCCTGGGCAACAGAGCAAAACCCCATTTCAATCAATCAATTAAAAAAAAATTATCAAGGGCCGGGCACGGTGGCTTATGCCTGTAATCCCAGCACTTTGGGAGGCCGAGGCAGGTGGATTACCTGAGGTGAGGAGTTCAACAGCAGCCTGACCAACATGGTAAAACCCTGTCTCTGCTAAAAATACAAAAATTAGACGGGTGTGGTGGTGCATGCCAGTAATCCCAGTTACTTGGGAGGCTGAGGTGGGAGAATTGCTGGAACCAGGGAGGTGGAGGCTGCAGTGAGCCGAGAGATCATGTTAACTGCATTACGGCCTGGGCGACAGAGCAAGACTCTGTCTCAAAAAAAAAAAAAAAAAAAAAAAATTGTCCGGGGAATGACAAGATTTGTAGAAAGCCTGACATGGGTCCGTACATTCCAGTCTCCTGTGCAAGCCTTGTCTGGAGTCTCTGTGCTCTAAAAAAAAATTGTCCAGTGAATGCATGGAGGGGGATCCTCTCTTCTGACCCCTGACCCCGCCCCTCTCTGCCTCACCAGCCCGGTGTACGAGAAGTACTGCGCCGACCACTTTGCGGACGGCCGCTGCGACCAGGGCTGCAACACGGAGGAGTGCGGCTGGGATGGGCTGGATTGCGCCAGCGAGGTGCCGGCCCTGCTGGCCCGCGGCGTGCTGGTGCTCACAGTGCTGCTGCCGCCGGAGGAGCTACTGCGTTCCAGCGCCGACTTTCTGCAGCGGCTCAGCGCCATCCTGCGCACCTCGCTGCGCTTCCGCCTGGACGCGCACGGCCAGGCCATGGTCTTCCCTTACCACCGGCCCAGTCCTGGCTCCGAACCCCGGGCCCGTCGGGAGTTGGCCCCCGAGGTGATCGGGTGAGTGATCCCACCTGGAAGAGCCGCGGTGGCCGGGGAGAGGAGAGATGCGAGATGCGGTTGATTCAGGTCTTGCGTATTTCATTTCACTTAATGCCTTTACCACCAGATGTCAGGAGCACCGCCTCCTGGCTGTGACGAGCAAAAAATGCCTCCAGATGGAGCTAGTGCTTCTTGGGTAGAATTGCCCAGGTGTAGCGCTGACTCCTGGGGAGGCAGGTTGCTAAATGGTGGTAGAGTGGTTAAAGACATGTGTAGAGTTTTTCTCTTCGTTTTTTCTTTTTTCTTTTCTTTTTTTTTTGAGACGGAGTCTCTCTCTGTCGCCCAGGCTGCCCGGCTCACTGCAACCTCCGCCTCCTGCGTTCAAGCAATTCTCTGCCTCAGCCTCCAGAGTAACTGGGATTACTGCCACCCGCCACCATGCCGGGCTAATTTTCTTCTTCTTAAAGACGTGGAAGATAAAGCCGGGCACAATGATGTATTTCTGTAGTCCCAGCTACTTGGAGGATCGCTTGAGCCCAGGAATTCATATGTAGCCTGGGCAACATAGCAAGACTCCCATCTCTTTTTTTTTTTTTTTTTGAGACGGAGTCTCGCTCTGTCGCTTGGGCTGGAGTGCAGTGGCGTGATCTCGGCTCACTGCAAGTTGCACCTCCCGGGTTCACGCCATTCTCCTGCCTCAGCCTCCCAAGTAGCTGGGACTACAGGCCCCCACCACCACGCCCGGCTAATTTTTATTTGTATTTTTAGTAGAGACGGGGTTTCACCGTGTTAGCCAGGATGGTCTCGATCTCCTGACCTCGTGATCCGCCCGCCTTGGCCTCCCGAAGTGCTAGAATTACAGGCTGCACTGCTGTGCCCGGCCTTCCATCTCTTAATAATAAAAAGAAGGAGGAGGAGGAGGAGGAGGAGGAGGAGGAGGAGGAGGAGGAGGAGGAGAAGGAGAGGAAGGAAGGAAGGAAGGAAGGAAGGAAGGAAGGAGGGAGGGAGGGAGGGAGGGAGGAGGAGGGAGGAAGGAAGGAAGGAAGGAAGGAAGGAAGGAAGGAAGGAAGGAAGGAAGGAAGGGGTGGGTGTGGTGGCTTATGCCTGTAATCCCAGCACTTTGGAAGGCCGAGGCAGGCAGATCACTTGATGCCAGAAGTTTGAGACCAGCCTGGGCAACATGGCAAAACCCTGTCTCTATTAAAAACACAAAAAATTATCCAGGCGTGGTGGTGCACGCCTTTAGTCCCAGCTACTCAGGAGGCTGAGGCATGAGAATCACTTGAAGTCAGGAAGCAAAGGTTGCAGTGAGCCAAGATTGTCCCACTGCACTCCAGCCAGAGCAATAGAGCGAGACTCTGTCTCAAAAAAACAAAAACAGGCCGGGCGCGGTGGCTTAAGCCTGTAATCCCAGCACTTTGGGAGGCCGAGACGGGCAGATCACAAGGTCAGGAGATCGAGACCATCCTGGCTAACACGGTGAAACCCCGTCTCTACTAAAAATACAAAAAAAAAAAAAAAAAAAAAACTAGCCGGGCGAGGTGGCAGGCATCTGTAGTCCCAGCTGCTCGGGAGGCTGAGGCAGGAGAATGGCGTGAACCCGGGAGGTGGAGATTGCAGTGAGCTGAGATCCGGCCACTGCACTCCAGCCTGGGCGACAGAGCGAGACTCCATCTCAAAAACAAAAACAAAAACAAACAAACAAACAAATAGAAGTATCCTGCTAGTGGCCTAGTGGCCTGGTAGAGGTACTGGAAGGGAGGTGTAGCTGTTGTTGCGGAGACGGCAGAGACCTGAGAGGGGTGGATCTCTGACATAGAGAGGAGGGGTGGGTTTTACAGATACTGAGATGCGGGTGATGGGAGGGGAGGGGTGGCGGGATGAAGGAGAGTGGTTGATGTACCAGCCCCTGACTAAGCTAACTGAGCGATAGGACACAAAGCGAAAACAGGTCATTTTGGAGCTTGCAGAGTCTGAGGGACCTGGAGGTATTGGGAAGGCCTCCAAGGAGGTGCCTGGGCGCCAAAGACACAAACAAGAAAGACATAAAAGTATTGATGATCATTGAAGCCATGAGAGGGACTCAAAGGAGTGGGGAGAGAAGGGAACAGAAGAATTAATCTGGGGACCCAGAGACCTAAGGATTGGATGAATGGAATTAGCTCAAAAAAGAGAACGAGGCGGGGTGTGATGGCTCACAACTGTGATCCCAGCACTTTGGGAGGTCGAGGCAGGAGGATCACCTGAGGTCGGGAGTTCGAGACCAGCCTGACCAACATGGAGAAACCCTGTGTATACTAAAAATACAAAATTACTGGGGCATGGTGGCGCATGCCTGTAATCCCAGCTACTCGAGAGACTGAGGCAGGAGAATCGCCTGAACCCGGGAGGCGGAGGTTGTGGTGAGCCAAGATCGCATTATTGCACTCCAGCCTGGGCAACAAGAGTGAAACTCTGTCTCAAAAAACAAAAAACACACACACAAACAAACAAACAACAATGCCCTGGCCAACACGGTGAAACCCCATCTCTACTAAAAATACAAAAATTAGCTGGGCATGGTAGCACCTGCCTGTAATTCCAGCTACTCAGGAGGCTGAGGCAGAGAATTACTTGAACCAGGGAGTCGGAGGTTGCAGTGAGCTGAGATTGCGCCACTGCACTCCAGCCTGGCGACAGAGACTTCATCTCAAAAACAAAAAACAAAAACAAACAATGTCCATTAGCTGGGCGTAGTGGCCCAGGCCTGTAAACCCAGCACTTTGGGGAGGCTGAGGTGGGAGGATTGCTTGAGCCCAGGAGTTCAAGACTAGCCTGGGCAACATAGTGAGATCCAGTCTGTATCCCCCCATGCCCCCCACCAAAAAAAAAAAAAAAAATTAACCAGGTGTGGTGGCACATGCCTGTGGTCCCAGCTCTTTGGGAGAATGAGGTGGAAAGATTGCTTGAGGTCGGGAGGTCAAGGCTACAGTGAGCTGTGATTTCACCACTGTGCTCCAATCTGGGCGACAGAGTGAGACTCTGTCTCAAAAAACAAAACAAAACAGAACAAACAAACAAAAAAAAGCAGGCCGGGCATGGCGGCTCACCTCTGTAATCCCCGCACTTTGGGAGGCCAAGGCAGGAGGATCACCTGAGGTCAGGAGTTCAAGACCAGCCTTGCCAACATGGTAAAACCCCGTCTCTCCTAAAAATACAAAAAAATTAGCTGGGCATGGTGGACACATGCCTATAATCCCAGCTACTCGGGAGGCTGAGGCAGGAGAATCGCTTGAATCCAGGAGGAAAAGTTGCAGTGAGCCGAGATAGCGCCACTGCACTCCAGCCTGGGTGCAACACCGAAAAACAATATCCATTGGATTCACGGCTCTGAGGGGACTGCTGACCACAGCAAGACACGTTTTGGGGGTGCAATGGGGTTGGATGCCAGGTGGTTGCAGATGGGTCATGGAAACCTGTGGGTGAAGAGCCAGGCGCCGGGGAGGGAAGGTGGGGCTTGGTGCCAGGGGATGCATCAGGCAATTCTTGAACCCTCTGGTCCCTCCCTGCTGTCCCCGCAGGTCGGTAGTGATGCTGGAGATTGACAACAGGCTCTGCCTGCAGTCGCCTGAGAATGATCACTGCTTCCCCGATGCCCAGAGCGCTGCTGACTACTTGGGAGCGCTATCAGCGGTGGAGCGCCTGGACTTCCCGTACCCACTGCGGGATGTGCGGGGTGCGACCCGGCCTTGGGGAGGGGGTGGCGGGGACCAAGCTGGGGGCAGCTGAAGCCCCGCCCCAATGCCAAAGCCCCGCCCTCTACTGAAGCCCTGCCCCCTGCTTCCTACTCTTAGGGGAGCCACTGGAGCCTCCAGAACCCAGCGTCCCGCTGCTGCCTCTGCTAGTGGCAGGTGCCGTCTTGCTGCTGGTCATCCTCGTCCTGGGCGTCATGGTGGCCCGGCGCAAGCGCGAGCACAGCACCCTCTGGTTCCCCGAGGGCTTCTCACTGCACAAGGACGTGGCCGCTGGTCACAAGGGCCGGCGGGAACCCGTGGGCCAAGATGCGCTGGGCATGAAGTGAGAACCCTGCTCACTCCCTGTCCCTGACTACGGGGACCTTGTGAGCCCTGGACCCCGCCTTGACCTGACTCAGACCTCTGCCCCCACCTCAAATCCTCCTTCCCAGCTGGACATCTCTAGTGTCTCCTCTCACATCCCCTCTTCTTACCATTGTCTGCCAGGAACATGGCCAAGGGTGAGAGCCTGATGGGAGAGGTGGGCACAGACTGGATGGACACAGAGTGCCCAGAGGCCAAGCGGCTGAAGGTACTGCCCCCTCTTCTGAGCTTTGCCCCCTCCTCTGGCCCCTCCCCTCAGGGTACTGGGTGGGGTCCCCAATGGATGATGGGCGTAATCAGGGGATATCACCGCTGTCCCCACCTCCCTAGCTCCAGAGAACAGTCACAGCTTTGCAACGCTGTTTTCCTCTTAGTGTGGTTCTGTGACCTCAGAGGGAGGAGGAGATTTGCCACTGAGGCCCCAAGGGTCTCTGAGCAGGTGGAAAATCCTTCACTCCGTCCTGCTCCTCCCCGGCCAGGATCCTGCCTCCTGGCCAGCCTGCACTCTTTCTGGAGGTGTCCCCCAGTCCCAGAGAGTGAGTCTGCCTTATCTCTGTCAGTTCCTATTTTGTCCAGCATGGGGTTAGCCTGGAAGTGCTCTGAGCCAGTTCTAAGCACCATTTCATGCAGTCATGCCCCTAGGTTCAGTATGAGTCAGCTGTGGCTGCCATTAAAAAATCCCACACAGGTGGATCACCTGAGGTCAGGAGTTCGAGACCAGCCTGACCAAAATGGTGAAACCCCATCTCTACTAAAAATACAAAAGATTAGCTGGGCATGGTGGTGGGCACCTGTAATCCCAGCTACTTGGGAGGCTGAGGCAGGAGAGTCCCTTGAACCTGGCACTCCAGACTGGGCAACTCCATCTCAAAAAAAAAAAAAAAAAAAAAAAAAAAAAGCCTGCAGCATGGGTGACTCAAACAATAGAAATTTGTTTTTTCATGGTTCTGGAGGTTGGAAGTCTAAGCCCAAGGTACCATCAGGGTTGGTTCCTGATGAGGGCTCTCTTCCTGGCTTGCAGATGGCCGCCTTCTCACTGTGTACACAGAGGAAAGAGAGAGAGAGAGAGATCTGGTACCCCATCCTCTTCTTGTAAGGATACCTGTCCTATTGGATTAGGGTCCCACATTTATAACCTCATATAACCTTAATTACCCCCTTAAAGGCCCTGTCTCACCAGGCTTAGTGGCTTGCACCTGTAATTTCAGCTACTTGGGAGGTTGAGGCAGAAGGATTGCTTGAGTCCAGGAGTTGGAGGCTTCAGTGAGCTATGATTGCACCACTGCACTCCAGCCTGGGTCACAGAGCAAGACCCTGTCTAAATAAAAAGTCCTATCTCCAAATGCAGACACATGGAAGTTTTATATATGATTTAGGGTTTCAGTGTATGATTTTTATTTTTATTTTTATTTTTTTGAGACCAGGTCTCACTCTGTTGCCGAGGCTGGAGTGCAGTGGCGTGATCTTGGCTCGCTGCAGCCTCCACCTTCCAGGTTCAAGCGATTCTCCTGCCTCAGTCTCCCGAGTAGCTGGGATTATAGGCATGTTCTACCATGCCCGGCTAATTTTAGTATTTTTAGTAGAGACAGGGTTTCACCATGTTGGCCAGGTTGGTCTCAAACTCCTGACCTCAAGTGATCTGCCCGCCTTGGCCTCCCAAAGTGTTGGGATTACAGGCGTGAACCACAGTGCCCGGCCAGTGTATGATTTTTAGAAGGGGCACAATTCAGTCCATACAGACCTTTGCTAGCATTACTGAGGCACCCACTGAATGTCTCTAATGCACATGAAACATCTTATTTCCTCTCTTTGAGGACCCTATAAAGTAGATATTGACATATACTTCAATTTACAAACTCCCTTCCTCTGTCCATATTTTAATGTTGTGAAATGGAGGCATCTATTACAGTAGACAGATAATAAAATTTGCTCAACCCAGACTTTTTCTCTTTCTCTTTCTTCCCTCCTTCCTTCCTTCCTTCCTTCCTTCCTTCCTTCCTTCCTTCCTTCCTTCCTTCCTTCCTTCCTTCCTTCCTTCCTTCCTTCCTTTCTTTCTGACAGAGTCTTGCTCTGTCACTCTGGCTGGAGTGCAGTGGCACGATCTGGGCTCACTGCAAGCTCTGCCTCCCGGGTTCACGCCATTCTCGTGCATCAGCCTCCTGAGTAGCTGGGACTACAGGCACCTGCCACCACACCTAGCTAATTTTTTTTTTTGTATTTTTAGTAGAGATGGGGTTTCACCGTATTAGCCAGGATGGTCTCGATCTCCTGACCTTGTGATCCGCCCGCCTCAGCCTCCCAAAGTGCTGGGATTACAGGCATGAGCCACCGCACCCAGCCCAGACTTTTCTTTCTGCTTTCCCATCCCAAAGCAGGTATCAGAGGTATTAAAAGGGTGGCCCAATGTAATTGTGGTGGTATCTTAGCATGGTGGAATGACTGTGTCATCCTGATTTTGCCAATGAGAAGCTCAGAGCTTTAATGTGATTTGCCCAGAGCCTTCCAGCTACTAAGGGGTGGGGTTGGAACTTGAACCTGGATCAGATACTATCCCAAGCTGCTTATCCTGTGTGCTTATAGTCCTGGCTACTCAGGCCACTGAGGTGGGAGGATCATTTGAGACCGGAAAGTTGAGGCTGCAGTAAGGTATGATTGCACCACTGCACTCCAGCCTGAGTGACACAGTGAGACGCAGTCTCTAAAAATATATATACGTAAATAATTAAAGCCATTTATTACTTAAAAAGACAAAAAAAAAAAAAAAAGAAATCTTGTGTCTTCCTTTTATTAGCATCCTGGGCTGTGGCACACATTGATTTCCTGTTAATCCCAGCACTTTGGGAGGCCCAGAGGGGTGGATCACTTGAGGTCAGGAGTTTGAGACCAGTCTGGCCAACGTGGTGAAACCCCCGTCTCTACTAAAAATACAAAAAATTAGCCGGACACAGCATGTGCCTGTAATCCCAGCTACTCCGGAGGCTGAGGCAGGAGAATCACTTGAACCCGGGAGGCGGAGGTTGCAGTGAGCCAAGATCATGCCACTGCACTCCAGCCTGGGCGACAGAGCGAGACTGCCTCAAAAACAAACAAACAAAAAACCAAGCAGATGGTAAATGATTTCCCAGGGCTCTATGTGTATCTCCTAAAGAGAAACCTGTAGGAACGCCCAGCCCCATCCCTAGCAGCAGCTCTCCCCAGCGCCAAAGGGTGAGATCTAAGATTCTGGGTGCCTGCCCCTCCAGGTAGAGGAGCCGGGCATGGGGGCTGAGGAGGCTGTGGATTGCCGTCAGTGGACTCAACACCATCTGGTTGCTGCTGACATTCGCGTGGCACCAGCCATGGCGCTGACACCACCACAGGGTGACGCAGATGCTGATGGCATGGATGTCAATGTGCGTGGCCCAGGTCAGTGACAGTGCCCCTCCCAAAGGGATGCTCCTCACCCATCGTACCTGGAAGAGGTTATTTCTGAGTCTGTGTTTTGGGGAGAACTGGTGGAGTCTCTAAGCTTCTGTGAAGGGTGTGTGTTCAGCAACACTCTTGGTTGGAAGTGACAAAGGTCCAACTCAAACTAGCTTAAGTAAAACAAGGGATTTATCGACTCATGTAACTAAAAGTGGCACATTTGGATCCAGGACTCAGTTTTACCCTCTCTACCCTTTGTCTCCAATCTTAGAAAACCTTCCTAATGTGCCAGCAAAAGTCTCAGGATGCATTCTGATTGGGCAGACTAGGGTCACCTGCTCATCCTTGAGCCAATCAGTATGACCAGGGGGCTGGAATATGCAAATTGACCAAGCCTGATTCCTTTACCTGTCCTTGAGCCAGTGGGAGTAGGAGGGGGTGTGGGGAGGTGTGTCTCTACCCAGGACTTGAGAATGGAGAACTGGATGCAAGTGGCTCCCTAAGAAAAACGAGGACAAGTGCTTGTGTACAGTGTGTGCAGTGTAGCAGACTATGTTGTTTGATCCTCTCAGATCCATCTTTGCTATGTTCCAGGGCATTCCTGCCTTAGCTTCATTTTGCTTTTGCTCCAAATGGCCTGTACTTATGGCTCTCTTTTGAAGTCCCTCTGGCTACTGGGGCCTGAAGTGCCTGGGATTTTATGTCCCTGGGGTCAGCTCTTGTTTTTTTTTTTTTTCCTTTTAAAATACTCAAATGAATTGGCAGAAAGGGACAGCTCCTAACCAGTGGATGCACGAGTATGAGGGGGATGGTTTCTTTACCTTGAGCTGGATTAGAACTCTGGGGTACAACGCATGTTCCAGAGTCCCTCTGCAGGATCAGGGTGGAATAACCCTTTGGGAATTTACTGGAGGTTGCACACTTGCTTGACTCCCAGAGTCCCTTGTCCTGTGTTCCCTGCGCCCTAGGAGTCATTCTGTGATAAATCACATGCCCACGAATCCTCATCCTGGCTGTGGGTGTGCAGACGGGAGGATCTGCCAATCCGCATTCTTCCATGTGTCCCATTAGCTCCTAATGGGGTGCCCTTGATAACATTTCCTGGAAAAGGCCCTGTGTTTACCTTCCTGCCAACACACTCCTGTCCCCGCAGATGGCTTCACCCCACTAATGCTGGCTTCCTTCTGTGGGGGGGCCCTGGAGCCGATGCCAACTGAAGAGGATGAGGCAGATGACACATCAGCTAGCATCATCTCCGACCTGATCTGCCAGGGGGCTCAGCTTGGGGCACGGACTGACCGTACTGGCGAGACTGCTTTGCACCTGGCTGCCCGTTATGCCCGTGCTGATGCGGCCAAGCGGCTGCTGGATGCTGGGGCAGACACCAATGCCCAGGACCACTCAGGCCGCACTCCCCTGCACACAGCTGTCACAGCCGATGCCCAGGGTGTCTTCCAGGTGAGACAGGCACACCCTCTGGACTTCGGAGCTGGGGCAGGCATTAGACTTACCTGGATTTGGCCCCAGTTCTGCCTTTCAGAGCTCATTTGTTCTCATTTGGAAAATGGGGATATATGGGAGTACAGTATCTGTCAAGCAGCTGCTCTCCGAATCTCACCAATTTCAGGGGTTGGGGTGTGGGGGTTGGAGACTTCATGGGACTTAGCAGTGCTCTTGATTCCTCTGTTCCTGCCATGACTCCTCCTGCTGCATCCACTCTGTCCTAGATTCTCATCCGAAACCGCTCTACAGACTTGGATGCCCGCATGGCGGATGGCTCAACGGCACTGATCCTGGCGGCCCGCCTGGCAGTAGAGGGCATGGTGGAAGAGCTTATCGCCAGCCATGCTGATGTCAATGCTGTGGATGAGCTTGGTAGGTTGGCAGAGGAATCAAGTCTAGGCTGGGTTAGTGTCACCTGGGCCCTGAGGGTCATGTTGGTGCAAACTCATACCCATGTTGAGACCCAATCACTGAAGCTGATGCACACATAACCAGGCTTCATGAAGCCTGCAGGGTCATGCAGGGTCACCACTAGTCCTTAGGGTGCCTCAGGGATTTAGAAAAAGGCGCCTTTCCCCTGGACACTTCATTTTCACCTGCTTTGTTAGACAGACACACTCTACTTCTACCTGCTGGAAGTTATTATAATAAACGTGCACATCTGGCCATGTGTGGTGGCTCATGCCTGTGATCCCAGCACTGGGAGGCAGAGGCAGGAGGATGGCGTGAGGCCAGGAGTTTGAGACCAGACTGGGCAACGTAGTGGGTTTTACAAAAATTTTTTAAAAGATTAGCCACATGCAGTGGTGCATACCTGTGGCCCTAACTACTCGGAAAACTGAGGTGGGAAGGTCATTTGAGCCCAGGAGGTTGAGGCTGTAAGCCATGATTGTGCCACTGCACTCCAGCCTGGGGGACAGACTCTGTCTAAAAAAAAAAAAAAAAAAAAAAAAGTCTCCAGACATTGCCAAATGCCCTGGGGGCCGGGGTTGGGGAGTTTCTCCCAGTTGAGAACCATGGCTTCAGGGCAGAGCTGGCCAATAGTACTTTCTGTGATGATGGAATTATTCTCTGCACTGTCCAATATGGTAGCCACTGGCCACATGTGGTGACTTGAAATGTTGCTGGGGCAAATGAAGAACTAAATGTTTTAGTTCATTTAATTCTTTTTCTCCTTGTGTTGCCTTTTTTTTTTTTTTTTTTTTTTTTTTGAGACAGAGTCTCGCTCTTGTTGCCTAGGCTGGAGTGCATTGGTGTGATCTTGGCTCACGGCCACCTCCACTACCCGGGTTCCAGTGATTCCCCTGTCTCAGCCTCCCTAGTGTCTGGGACTAGAGGCACCCGCTACCATGCCTGGCTATTTTTTTTGTATTTTTAATAGAGATGGGGTTTCGCAATGTTGGCCAGGCTGGCCTCGAACTCCTGACCTCAGGTGATCTGCCTGCCTTGGCCTCCCAAAGTGCTGGGGTTACAGGCATGAGCCACTGTGCCCAGCCTTTAAAAAAAAAAAGAAAAGCTGGGCACGGTGGCTCAAGCCTGTAATCCCAGCACTTTGGGAGGCCGAGATGGGTGGATCACGAGGTCAGGAGATCGAGACCATCCTGGCTAACATGGTGAAACCCCGTCTCTACTAAAAACTACAAAAAACTAGCCGGGCGAGGTGGCGGCGCCTGTAGTCCCAGCTACACGGGAGGCTGAGGCAGGAGAATGGTGTGAACCCGGGAGGTGGAGCTTGCAGTGAGCTGAGATCCGGCCACAGCACTCCAGCCTGGGTGACAGAGCAAGACTCCGTCTCAAAAAAAAAAAAAAAGAAGAAGAAAAAAAACCAAAAACCAAAAAACACCTTTATTGAGATATGATTCACATGCCATACAATTCACCCATTTAAAATGTACAATTCAATGGCTCTTAGTATAGTCAGAGTCGTACAACTATTACCACAATCAATTTTAGAACATTTCATCACCTGAAAAAGAAATTCTCACCACTTGGCCGTCATCTTCCAAGCCCCTCATCTGTCCAGCCCTGTGCAACCAGTGATTTGCTTTTTGTCTCCATGGATTTGCCTGTTCTGGACATTTCATATAAATGTAATCATATGATATGTGGTCATTTTTGTCTGCTTTTTTTTCAGTTAGCATTATGTTCTCAAGGTTCACCCATGTTGAAGCATAGTTCAGCTGAGTTATACTCCATTGTATTGATGGACCTTTTTTTTTTTTAATTTTTAGAGATAGGGTATCACTTTGTCACTCAGGCTGGAGTTCAGTGGTGTGATTATGGCTCACTGCAGCCTCAAACTCCCAGGCTCAAGTGATCCTCCCATCCCACCCTCCTGAGTAGCTGCTATTACAGGTGTGTGCCAGCACACCTGGGTAATTCTCAAATTTTTTTGTGGAGATGGGGTCTCACTTTGTTGCCCAGGCAGATCTCAAATTCCTGGCCTTAAGCAATACTCCCACCTTGGCCTCCCAAAGTGTTGAGATTACAGGCGTGAGCCACTGTGCCTGGCCAAAAGTTTCCATTTTCATCATGTCCAATTTATCTATTTTATAGTTGTTATTGTTATTTGGTTTTGGTGTCACATCTAAGAATCTTGGCCTAATTCAAGGTCATGAAGATTTACTCTTTATGTTTTCTTCTAGATGTTTAGTTCTATAGTTGGAGCTCTTATATAGGTTTCTGATCCATTTTGAGTTAAGTTTTGTATAAAGTGTGAGGTAGGGGTCCAACTTCATTCTTTGGATGTGAATATTCAGTTGTTCCAGCACCATTAGTTGAGAAGACCATTCTTTCCCCATCGAATGGTCCTGGCACCTATTTTATTAGATTTAAATCTAAAGAACCACATGTAGATTGGGCACAGTGGCTCATGCCTGTAATCCCAGCACTTTGGGAGGCCAAGGCTGGTGGATCACTTGAGGTTAGGAGTTTGAGACCAATTTGGGCTCAAATATGGTTCCACATAGTGGAACTCTATCTCTATCAAAAATACAAAAAATTGGCTGGGCATGGTGGTATATGCCTGTAGTCCCAGCTATTAGGGAGGCTGAGGAGGGAAAATCGCTTGAGCCCAGAAGGTGGAGGTTGCAGTGGACTAAGATTATGCCAATTGACTCCAGCCTGGGTGACAGAACAAGACACTGCTTCAAAAATAAATAAATGGATAAATAAGAACCATATGTGACTAGCTACTGTATTGGACATCACAACCCTAGGTTCAACTGAAGGAGGTCCACACAGCACCTCCTGTGTATAGACGGTCATGCATGTGCACACACACACACACACACATACACACAGTACTTCCCCATTGCACAGAAAGAGTCATTTTGCAGATTTGCACATACATGGATCCAGACACAAGTACTTGGATATTCATGGCGAGCCTGCCTCCTCTACCCCTAGGCCACATTCTAGACAATTTCTGCCTCCCTGACATGGGGGCCCCGGGACAGGAGCCTGGTCCTGACCTCTCTCCCCTTCATCCTCCAGGAAAATCAGCCTTACACTGGGCTGCAGCTGTGAACAACGTGGAAGCCACTTTGGCCCTGCTCAAAAGTGGAGCCAATAAGGACATGCAGGATAGCAAGGTGAGCCCCAGCCCTTGGTCCACTGGGGGTCAGCACTGGTACAGCGCCACTGCACTCCAGCCTGGGCATCAGAGTGAGACTCTGTCTCAAAAAACAAAACAAAACAAAACCCCAAACATTGAATTAAAATATAATTTACTTTGGTAACTAAAGTTTTTGGTGGCCCCTTAAATTTTGTGCCTAATGGCTGGGTGTGGTGGTTCACGCTTATAATCCCAGCACTTTGGGAGGTCGAGATGGGTGGAATACTTGAGGTCAGGAGTTCGAGACAGCCTGGCCAATGTAGTAAACCCCTGTCTCTACTAAAAATACAAAAATTAGCTGGG
This sequence comes from Rhinopithecus roxellana, assembly GCF_007565055.1. Classification (NCBI taxonomy): domain Eukaryota; kingdom Metazoa; phylum Chordata; class Mammalia; order Primates; family Cercopithecidae; genus Rhinopithecus; species Rhinopithecus roxellana. The sequence continues at coordinate 1,444,481 of NC_044556.1, forward strand.
CGTCGTGGTGCACACCTGTAATCCCAGCTGCTCAGGAGGCTGACAGAAGAGAATCGCTTGAACCCAGAAGGCTGAGTTTGCAGTGAACCGAGATGGCACCACTGCCCTCCAGCCTGGGCCACACAGCGAGACTCTGTCAAAAAAAAAAAAAAAAAGTTATGCCTAAGGTGAGTAACTCGCTTAACTCACCCCAATCCTGGCCTTGACCCCTGGCACTTAGTAGGTGATGGATGAATGTGGTTTAGAGGAAAGAACTTGTCCAGGCTCCCCCAGCGCAGCCGGGATTTAACTCAGGTCTGTCAAACTCCAGTGTGCAAACTCATAGTTCTCGGGCTCCCCCAAGAGGCTGGAAGACTTTGCTACTCTTAGCCGGGGTTTCGCTGACCTCTGTGGGTTCTGGGCCCCTAGGAGGAGACCCCTCTGTTCCTGGCCGCCCGCGAGGGCAGCTACGAGGCTGCCAAGCTGCTGTTAGACCACTTTGCCAACCGTGAGATCACCGACCACCTGGACAGGCTGCCGCGGGATGTAGCCCAGGAGAGACTGCACCAGGACATCGTGCGCTTGCTGGATCAACCCAGTGGGCCCCGCAGCCCCCCCGGTACCCACGGCCTGGGGCCTCTGCTCTGTCCTCCAGGGGCCTTCCTCCCCGGCCTCAAAGCGACACAGTCGGGGTCCAAGAAGAGCAGGAGGCCCCCTGGGAAGGCAGGGCTGGGACCGCAGGGGCCCCGGGGGCGGGGCAAGAAGCTGACGCTGGCCTGCCCAGGCCCCCTGGCTGACAGCTCGGTCACGCTGTCGCCCGTGGACTCGCTGGACTCCCCGCGGCCTTTTGGTGGGCCCCCTGCTTCCCCTAGTGGCTTCCCCCTTGAGGGGCCCTATGCAGCTGCCACTGCCACTGCAGTGTCTCTGGCACAGCTTGGTGGCCCAGGCCGGGCGGGTCTAGGTCGCCAGCCCCCTGGAGGATGTGTACTCAGCCTGGGCCTGCTGAACCCTGTGGCTGTCCCCCTCGACTGGGCCCGGCTGCCCCCACCTGCCCCGCCAGGCCCCTCATTCCTGCTGCCACTGGCTCCGGGACCCCAGCTGCTCAACCCAGGGACCCCCGTCTCCCCGCAGGAGCGGCCCCCGCCTTACCTGGCAGTCCCAGGACATGGCGAGGAGTACCCAGCGGCTGGGGCACACAGCAGCCCCCCAAAGGCCCGCTTCCTGCGGGTTCCCAGTGAGCACCCTTACCTGACCCCATCCCCTGAATCCCCTGAGCACTGGGCCAGCCCCTCACCACCCTCCCTCTCAGACTGGTCCGAATCCACCCCCAGCCCAGCCACTGCCACCGGGGCCATGGCCACCGCCACTGGGGCACTGCCTGCCCAGCCACTTCCCTTGTCTGTTCCTAGCTCCCTTGCTCAGGCCCAGACCCAGCTGGGGCCCCAGCCGGAAGTCACCCCCAAGAGGCAAGTGTTGGCCTGAGATGCTCGTCAGTTCTTAGATCTTGAGGGTGCTAAAGAGACCCCCATCCTGCCTCCTTTCTTTCTCTGTCTCTTCCTTCCTTTTAGTCTTTTTCATCCTATTCTCTCTTCACCAACCCTCCTGCATCCTTGCCTTGCAGTGTGACCAAGATAGGTCATCAGCCCAGGGCTTCAGTCTTCCTTTATTTATAATGGGTAGGGGCTACCACCCACCCTCTCAGTCTTGTGAAGAGTCTGGGATCTCCTTCTTCCCCACTTCTCTCTTCCCTCATTCCTTTCTCTCTCCTTCTGGCCTCTCATTTCCTTACATTCTGACATGAATGAATTATTATTATTTTTCTTTTTCTTTTTTTTTTTTTTTTTACATTTTGTATAGAAACAAATTCATTTAAACAAACTTATTATTATTATTTTTTACAAAATATATATATGGAGATGCTCCCTTCCCCTGGGAACCCCCCAGTGCCCCCGTGGGGCTGAGTCTGTGGGCCCATTTCGGCCAAGCTGGATTCTGTGTACCTAGTATACAGGCATGACTGGGATCCATGTACCGAGTACACGACCCAGGTATGTACCAAGGAGGCACCCTTGGGCACACCCACTGGGGCCAGGGGTTGGGGGAGAGTTGGGAGCCTCCTCCCCCACCCCACCTCCCTCACTTCACTGCATTCCAGATGGGACGTGTTCCATAGCCTTGCTGGGGAAGGGCCCACTGCCAACTCCCTCTGCCCCAGCCCCACCCTTGGCCATCTCCCTTTCGGAACTAGGGGGCTGCTGGTGGGAAATGGGAGCCAGGGGAGATGTGTGCATTCCTTTGTCTCCCTGTAAATGTGGGACTACAAGAAGAGGAGGAGCTGCCTGAGTGGTACTTCCTCTTCCTGGTAATCCCCTGGCCCAGCCTCATGGCAGAATATAAGTATTTTTAGGCTATTTTTGTAATATGGCTTCTGGTCACGATCCCTGTGTAGCTGAATTCCCAAACCTTGCATTGTACAGCCCCCACTCCCCCCACCACCTAATAAAGGAATAGTGAACACTCAGTGTTGTTGGTCTGTGTCTAGGTAAGGTGGGGAGTGGTGGCAGTGGGACTTCTATCTCCCCCACCCAGCGCTAACTTGAGCTCCCATCTTGGGGTAAATACATTTGACTTGCCAGTCTACTTATGCTTCCTCTTTTGGCAGATGACTACCAATTGGATCAGTGGTGGTCACCTGACTTAAGTTGAGCCAATCAGATTCTTTTGCTTGAGAACCTTTTTTAATGGAGAGGCTAAGAAACTGCTCAGTTGGTGGAGCTCTTAAGGTCACAGTTAGATTTAGAAATATCAGTGGCCAATTCGAGGTGGTGGGCAAACAGATGAGCTAAGAGGGCAGAAGAATGAAGCTAATATTCAGGAAGAATCAGAAATGAGAGCTCAAATGGCTCTTTGAGGGCTGGGGGGTTTATCTCAGCTCCCAATGCAGTATCAATTCCAGTTAAATGAGTGTTCATTCCATTGAGATCAACAGGTATTTATTAATTGCTTTCTAAGTGTCTGATGATGATTCTACATGAATTTCACTTTTGCTTCATGCTCCTTTGGGTTTTGGAGATAACCTTGGACCCATGTAATAAATACTTCTTTACTTGTGCCAGCTTCGGTGGGTTTCTGTTTCTCACAACCAATCATGCTCCAAGACAAGGTTCTGTTTACACTGGTGTCTTCAGGAAAGGAGGATAGGATTTAGTGTTCGTTGATTCTGTCAGTTGGAGTGCTCCTGGCTGCAAATGACACAAAAGCCTACTGGCTTAAACAAGAAAGGGGTTTATTAGCTTATATAAATTAAAAGGACCAACTTCGGGGAGATTTGATCTAGTGGCTCAAATGTGGTCAACAATGGCTCAGTTTCTCTTCGTCTCTACAACTTTCTCTGGGCATCAGTTTCATCTACATCCTCCACACGGCACCCAGTACAACCTCTCTTCCCTACATCACACAGCTCCAGCCCTCTCTCTGTGTTATCAAAATAGGTGCCATATCGCTCTTTCCAGGGGAGAGAGAAACTTCTAGTATTGTGATTGATTTTTCTTTTATTTACTTTCTTCCTGTGTTTTTTGAGATAGAGTCTTGTTCTCATCACCCAGGCTGGAGTGCAATGGTACAATCTCGGCTCACTGCAACCCCTGCCTCCTGGGTTCAAGCAATTCTCCTGCCTCAGCCTCCTGAGTAGCTGGGATTACAGGTGCCTGCTTCCATGCCTGGTTAATGTTTGTATTTTTAGTACAGACAGGGTTTCACCATGTTGGCCAGGCTGGTCTCGAACTCCTGACCTCAGATGATCCATCCACCTTGGCCTCCCAAAGTTCTGGGATTACAGGCGTGAGTCACTGCACTCGACCTTGTGGTTGATTTTTCTGTTGACTCCAATTGGTTCATGTATCCACTCTCTAACCTAAGGTTTCTTAATTTCAGCATTATTGACATTTGGGGACAAATCATTCTTTGCTCTGGGGAGCTGTCCTGTGCAATGTAGGATATTTAACAGCATCTCTGGTCCCTACCCATTAGCTACCAGCAGCACCCCTTTCCCAGTTGTGACAACCAATATAACATGTCTCCAGATATTGCCAATTGTCACATGGGAGGCAGAATCACACCTGTTGTTTTCTTAAAGCGTGTCTTAAAGTCTTTTCTTTGGAACTACTGGTGTGCTAAATTTAGGGGCAATCAGGTTTACAGAAGCATGAATTCTGTAGAAGCTTCTAATAAATGTTTACTCCTCCCCCACCCCCTTTAGGCTAAGTCTTTGAAGATGAAAGAGTCTCTTTTATGTTTGTCTCAACTTTATTTTATGTTTATTCTCTTACCCTCTAACCTTTATTGGGCACTTACTGTGTGCCAACTCCTGGACAAGTTGTTGAGAATAAAATGGTGAATTATATAGGCCCAGTCTCTGCTTTTATGGAATTTCAGGCTAGTTGGGGGATGTATGGGGAGTGCACCCCTATATCCCCTTGGAACTTACCATTCTAGTGCTTGCTTACAGCATCTAACTGTGAACACCTGAGACTCTCCACCTGGGGACTTCCTCTTGTGTGGGGCAGGAGCAACCCTCAACATATGAGGGATGAATGAGAGATGGTGGATAAATACCCCAGTTTCGTCACCACTGTCTGGGGGAATTCATGGATATGATCCGCAGAGTCTCCCAAAGGATGCTCTTTGGGATTAAGCCCCAGTTGCCCACAGCAGCAACCTACTCTTCCTCAATCCTACTAGAGCTTTCTGGAATGATCTTGTGAATAAATTCCTTGCACTCGAATCATTGGTCCACGAGGAGTCCATCTAGCTTTATGCATGAGTAGATTCTTGGGAATAAAAAATAAAATATCTGTTGGGGCTTAAGCAAGTTTGGGTATTCTTCTTCCCAAGTGCTGTACAAATGCAGAGAAAGTCATTCTCCCTACCCACTTTGTCCACTCTATCATGCAACCTTGGCTTTATGTCAACAGAATATTGAAGAAGAGTGTCCCACAGGGGGAACCCACTTTCGTACCTCGTGGAGCTGACTTATTTGTAAGGACATATGAGACTCATCCACACCGGGAGCTCCCTGGAATGACTGCAGGAGGGATGTTAGGTTGAGGACTACGAAGCCTGCATTGGTGATTGGGGAAAATTAACTAATGAGATTTGAAGATTCATATGTATGTGATTTCATTGGCAAGCTGAAGTTGGGAAGGGTTGGGGACTTTGGAATTGACATCCTAGTTGATTTCTTGACTGAGAGGACAATGATAAACAGCTGAGTGTCTGCTTTTTGCCTCCAGATCTGCAGTCATCTTCCTCCACTCTTTTCTGTGCTCTGGGAGAATGACCCAGGTAGATGGCATCGATGGGTTTCCTTACTCTCTGCCTTCCACTTGGGTTTGGCCAATGAGAGACACAGGTGAGGGATTAGAGGGTGGAATGTATTTATCTCCCTGGCTACCTGCCTGCAGGGTACCTGCAGTGCTCTCCCTCCAGCTACCTACCCTCTGTGGGTCTGGGTTATTGTTTCTTCTGCTTGGCCCTTTTGGCCTAGAAGCGATAAAGTCTGTCCACTATTGTGAGCCCCAGGGCATAGTAACATTCCTTGCCTACATTCTGTGCATGCTCATCTGTCTAGCATGTCAATCATTTATCTGTTATCTATCTAGGTCTATCATCTATCGTTTATCTTTCATCCATCTATATCTATCTCATGCTTCTCTGTCCTCTGTTGTCTATTTATATCTATGAATCTATTTTTCTATCATCTTTCATTTATCTATCTTTCTATCTATCTACTAATCTTTCTTTTCCTTTTTTTTTTTTTTTTTTTTTGAGATGGAGTTTCACTCTTATTGCTCAGGCTGGAGTGTAGTGGCAAGATCTCGGCTCACTGCAACCTCCGCCTCCTGGGTTCAAGCCATTCTCCTGCCTCAGTCTCCCCAGAGCTGGGATTACAGGCACGCACCACCATGCCCAGCTAATTTTTGTATTTTTGTATTTTTTTTTTTTTTTGAGACGAAATTTTGCTCTTGTTGCCCAGGCTGGAGTGCAATGGCACAATCTCGGCTCACTACAACCTCCACCTCCTGAGTTCAAGCAATTCTCCTGCCTCAGCATCCTGAGTAGCTGGAATTACAGTCATGTACCACCATGCCTGGCTAATTTTTTTGTATTTTTAGTAGAGACAGGGTTTCTCCATGTTGGTCAGGCTGATCTTGAACTCCCGACCTCAGTTGATCTACCCGCCTTGGCCTCCCAAAGTGCTAAGATTACAGGTGTGAGCCACCGCACCTGGCCTAATTTTTGTATTTTTTTTTTTTTTTTTTTTTTGAGGCGGAGTCTGACTCTGTCGCCCAGGCTGGACTGCAGTGGCCGGATCTCAGCTCACTGCAAGCTCCGCCTCCCGGGTTTACGCCATTCTCCTGCCTCAGCCACCCAAGTAGCTGGGACTACAGGCGCCCACCTTGTCGCCCGGCTAGTTTTTTGTATTCTTTAGTAGAGACGGGGTTTCACCGTATTAGCCAGGGTGGTCTCGATCTCCTGACCTTGTGATCCGCCCGTCTCGGCCTCCCAAAGTGCTGGGATTACAGGCTTGAGCCACCGCGCCCAGCCTAATTTTTGTATTTTTAAGTAGAGACGGGGTCACTGTGTTGACCAGGCTGATCTTGAACTACTGACCTTGTGATCCACCTGCCTCGGCCTCCCAATGTGCTGGGATTACAGGCAGGAGCCACTGTGCCCAGCCTTATCTGAGCTTTTCAAAGCCTCTATAGACAGCTCATTCCCTAGCTTTTGGTTTAATCTATTTGTCTCAACTGTTACTCACTGCCTCAGGCATCCATGAAGCTAAAATACTTTCCTGTAGCTGTTGTCAACAAAGGACCCCCAAGGAGAAGGCTTTTTGCATGGGATTATCTCAGAACCAGGTCAAATACAGAGAGCTTTGCAAGTGGGATCTTGCAGGGAACCACTAGCGTGGTAAACAATGACAATTCTTGGCCTGGTGTAGTGGCTCACACCTGTAATCCCAGCACTCTGGGAGGCTGAGGTGGGAGGATCATTGAGGTCAGGAGTTTGAGACCAGCCAGGCCAACATGGTGAAACCCTGTCTCTACTAAAAATACAAAAATTAGCCAGGCATGGTGGTACGTGCCTGTAATCCCAGCTACCCGGGGGCTGAGGCAGGAGAATCGCTTGAATCCCGGGAGGTGGAGGTTGCAGTGAGCTGAGATTGCACCACTGTACTCCAGCCTGGGCAACAGAGAGAGGCTCCAGAGGCTCCATCTCAAAAAAATATTAAAACAAAAACAAAAACAAAAAAGACAATTCTTTGGGAATGAGGCTTGAAAGGGTTCTAGGTCTATTTTGCTTTCTCTGGTGGATGTCAGGCTGCACCAGAGTTTGGGATGCTATTTTTCAAGATGACCGTGGAGCTGGAGAGTGGGGGAGAGGACCAGATATATTAAAATGCCAACTAGTATGCTGTTCTCACTGATATGCAGTAATTTTTTGAATACATGCTCTCAGAGTTGCTGCAAGACTTTAGTTAATTTCTAGAATTCTCAAAAATTTAGTCTAACAATTTTTTCTAGCTTTTTCATTTCTTTATGGAGGACATACTTTATGGAGGTCCATACTCTGACATTTTTTCTGACATCCCACCTCACATTGGTTGATGACGGATTGTTAGATTTATGCATCTGGAGCTCAGAGTAGATGGCTGATCTACGATGTAGATTTGGGGAATGTTGGTATAGAAGTGGTATCTAAAACCGTATGATTGTACTAATCAGTTAGAGAGAAGAGAGTCAAGGTTGAAGCCATGAGCTGCTTCAATATCAGAACAGCAAAAGTACAGAAAGAGAGTGATAAAGAATGGTCAGAAGTGAAGTGGACAAACCACATGCAGCAGATAGTGTCGGTCCCCTGCCCACATCCACTTTCTCTGACCACTTCACTGCATATTGTCCTGATTTCCAACACCCAGTGCTTGCATCTATTTGTCTGAGGGCTTTCTCTGGACATCAAAGCTTACTCCATCCACACATACAGCGGGCAGGATTACTGGATAATTAATGCACTCAGGAGCAACCGTCAACAGTGACCAGCTGGAGTGGGTGTATACATACCTCATCTCCCTCGCCCTTCTGTGGTGAATGTTCTATGCTGCCACCCAGAGGTCCCCAGTGGGATTGACCCCAGTTGCTTACAGGGATAACTTACTTGATAGGACATGCTTTATAAACTTCCTTTTGTTCCTACTTTCACTTCTTCAGATCTGGGATCACCTCCCAAATAAACTTACTTCCACTAGAATCCTTGTCTCAGAGTCTGTGTCTGGGGGAAACCCAAACTATGCAGGCCTTTTGGCATAGAGTGGGTACACAGACTCATGAGTCTGTACTTATCAGCTAGGGAGAGAAAAGAGGTCTAGGACTGAGCCCTGGGGAATTATCATATTAGGGGTCAGAAGAGGAGGAGGCTAAGGAAGAGTGGCCAGAGAAGAAGCATATACCATAAAAAGAAAGAGAAAGGAGCATTGCAAGGAGGGGATTTATCATCTAAGTTGAATGCTCCTGGAGAAAGGAATAAGATGAGGCCAGGTCCAAGACACCTCACAAGCTGACAGGAGACACAGAGGAACACAGACAATATGAAGAGAAAACCCAGGACCTCTGGTAGCCCAGATACTGCATGTGACTAGCTTGGGGGTTCTTACGGAAGGCTTCCTGGAGAAGGTGATGCTGGAGGTGAGTTTTTAGGAAAAGTAGGACTATGCCTAAAGTAGGAGTTCCAGAGGAGGAATTTCCTTCCTTGTTGTAATTTAATAAATGTGTGAGTGTTGTTATAAGTGGAGCAATGACTGGGTTTAGAGGTAGAGAAGGTGGCAGGGGTCATATCACAAGGGTCTTGGGTGTGAAGATGGAGGAATTTTAAACTTTGAGGGCAATGGGGAGCCATGGAAGATGCATGAGTAGAGGAGGAGCACAGCTTGAGTTTTCTGTCCTGGTGGTCAGTGCAGAGGTCAAACTGGAGGAAGTTGACACTGCAGGTTTTTGCAATAGGTAAGAATAATGCAGTCCTGAGTTGGGGTGGAGGTGAAGGGACAGAGAGAATTTGGAGAGGAAGAATGCTGATTTGGTAATTAATGGTCTAGGGAAGGAGGGATGGAGAAGGCTGAGATCACCAAGATATGTTAAGCCTGGGCTACATTGGTAGAACAACATCAAATGATCCACTGCTTCCTCCCTCTTTTGAGGGCAGGGCCTGGGGGTGCATTTCCTAAGGAAGCAGCCTTGCCTAGCGTGGGTGGGTAGTAGGAGCATTAATGAATGCAGTGAGGAGTGTATTTCTGACTGTCATCCACAAAGAGAAATGGTAATTAGTCCTTTTCCCGCTCTGTGCATTCAGGACCTGCGGGCTGAGGAAGCTGACCCAGGGGTCTTGAGTTTCCTGGAGGGAAAAGCCCCGCAGGGTGCACCTGCCTGATCTCCGTGGGACTTCTTAGTGTTCAGGGAGCCCCTGGGATGGCAGCTCTGGGGACCCTCAGCATAATAGGAGCTGTATCCTCAGCCCCTCCCTTTTTAGGTGGTGAACAGAGCGATGCCAGCAGGCCCTGCAGGAGCCTCCCTTGGCAATGGTGAGTGTGAATTCAGAGGCTTTTCCTGGCTGAAGGAGCCACCCCGGCCCATCCCTGGCCTTAAGGTTCAGATCTACAAACAAATGGGGAGAGACAGAAACTGTACAGGGACTGAGCTAACCCAGCAAAGGCTGAGCAGTGACACTCTTGGATGGAGTTTCCCAGAGAGGCGTTCAATCCGTTTCTTGCCGACTGCAAAGCATGGGCTGGAGGAGAATATGAGATTTTCCCAGAAAGGAAAGGAGGCGCATCTGGCGGAACCAAAGGGAGACCCCTGAAAAGTCACACACATGCAGACACAGCATTATGGTGTGAACAGCTGTGCAAGCAGACAGGGAAGATGTAGGGTGTGGACACGCATGTGCCCTAGAGTCTCATGAGTACACGCGTGCACACACACACACATACACACACACAGAGTCATTTAGGGTGGGGCTGAAAGGGGAGGAGAAGGGCCTTTGGGGGTCTTCCTGATGAGAAGAAAGAGGAAAGGGAAAGACTCCAGACCCCAATCCCATGCATTCCTCGCCTTCCCGGCTCCATATAGCTCTCAGGAGTGTCACGTGGTCCCCTCTCCCTGCACTGTGGAGGTGGCATTGGCTTGGTCCCCGAGCTCAGCACCTACTGGTTCCCTGTAACTCTTTCACTAAGCAAGAAACCAGCCTGGGCGCTCTCAATGGGTGCAATTTTCATGGGTTCCAGGTGGGCAAATAAGGAGTATTCTACTCCTGTAAATTAACTTCCTTTTGGATCAGGCCTGGAATCAGGACATATTGCGGCAAACTCAGTCACAGCTCCTCAGCTGTTGCAGGGTTAATGTTCAGCCACATTTGAGGTTTCCTCCTTTCTTTTTCCTTCTGTCCGGGGTGGGTGCAGGGGGTTGGGGCAGATGCCACCTCCAAGATGAGAGTGGAGAGGGGCCAGGTTGTTGGTTTGAGAGCTCTAGGCGCTGCGGGTCCCCACCCCCAGCAATATTGAGATGGACAGAGTCCTTGCTGAACTCCAGGTGGGCTGGCCCTGCTCCTATCCCCCAGTGTGACGCTGCCAGCTCCTCCACCACCTTTCTTTGAATCTACTTCTGTTTTTTTTTTTTTTGAGACCAAGTCTCGCTGTGTCGCCCAGGCTGGAGTGCAGTGGCGTGATCTTGGCTCACTGCAAGCTGCGCCTCCCGGGTTCACGCCATTCTCCTGCCTCAGCCTCCCGAGTAGCTGGGACTACAGGCGTCCGCCACCACGCCCGGCTAATTTTTTGTATTTTTAGTAGAGATGGGGTTTCACCGTGTTAGCCAAGATGGTCTCGATCTCCTGACCTCATGATCTGCCCACCCAAAGTGCTGGAATTACAGCCATGAGCCACTGCGCCCGGCCTACTTCTCTTTTTAAAAAAATAAAAATATTTTTTGAGACAGAGTCTCACTCTTGTTGCCCAGGCTGGAGTGCAATGGTGCGATCTCAGCTCACTACAACCTCCGCCTCCTGGGTTCAAGTGATTCTCCTGCCTCAGCCTCCTCAGTAGCTGGGATTACAGGCGTGTGCCACCACACCTGGCTAATTTTTGTATTTTTGGTAGAGACAGGGTTTCACTATGTTGGCCAGGCTGGTCTTGAACTCCTGACCTCAGGTGACCCACCCACCTTGGCTTCCCAAAGTGCTGGGATTACAGGCGTGAGCCACTGTGCCCAGCCAAAAAATTTTTTTAATAAAAAATATTTAAATATTTGTTCAATGAATACATGAATGAATGGAAATGTGCTTTGTTTGTTTGTTTTTGTTTTTGAGAGGATCTCACTCTGTTGCCTAGGCTGAGTGCAGTGACATGATCACAGCTCACTGCAGCCTCAACCTCCTAGGCTCAAGCAATCCTTCCACCTCAGCCTCCAAAGTAACTGGGACCACAGGAGCACACCACTGTGCCTGACTTATTTATTTATTTATTTAAATTTTTTTTGAGATGGAGTCTCACTTTCTTGCCCAGGTTGGAGTGCAGTGCCACAATCTTAGCTCACTGCAACTTCTGCCTCCTGGGTTGAAGTGATTCTCTTGCCTCAGCCTCCCAAGTAGCTGGGATTACAGGCATGTGCCACCACACCCAGCTAATTTTTGCATTTTTAGTAGAGACAGGGTTTCACCATGTTGGCCAGGCTGGGCTTGAACTCCTGATCTCAAGTGATCTGCACACCTTGGCCTCCTAAAGTGCTGGGATTACAGGCATGAGCCACCATCCACAGCCTGTCTCTAAACTCACTAACCCATCAAGAAATTCATTGGTCGGCCCGGCATGGTGGCTCATGCCTGTAATCCCAGCACTATGGGAGGCTGAGGAGGGCAGATCACGAGGTCAGGACCATCACGGATCGAGACCATCCTGGCTAACACGGTGAAACCCCGTCTCTACTAAAAATACAAAAACAAAATTAGCTGGGTGTGGTGGCAGGTGCCTGTAGTTCCAGCTACTTGGGAGGCTGAGGCAGGAGAATGGCGTGAACCCGGGAGGCGGGGCTGGCAGTGAACCGAGATCCGGTCACTGCACTCCAGCCTGGGCGACAGACCGAGACTCCGTCTCCAAAAAAAAAAAAAAGAAAAAAAGAAAGAAAGAAAAGAAAGAAGAAAGAAAGAAAGAAAGAAAGAAAAAGAGAGAGAGAGAGAGAGAGAGAGAGAAAGAGAGAGAGAGACAAAGAAAGAAATCCATTGGGCTTCACCTTCAGAACCCATCCAGATGGGCAACTCCTCACTATCTCCATGTGCCCACCATGGCCAGCCCACCTCATGGGCCCACATGGTCCACACTGGTCCCATTATCATCGTTCTGGACCAGCTTAGTCACCTCTTAACCTGGTGTCCAATGTCTCACGCCCACTGTTTTCCCACAGCCACCAGAGGGCGCCTGGGAACACCTGAGCCTGGGGATGTCCCGCCTCTGCCTAGAACCCTCCACGGCTCCAACCTCACTAGGAGTAAGTGACTAATCCTCCCCTTGACCTACAAGGCCTAGACAACACCTCCCTATCACCTCCCTGTCCTCACCTGCTCCCTCTCCCTCATTTTCTCTCCCTCACCATTCCTCCTTGCTGCTCCTGTACCAGGCATGGTGCAGCCACAGGGCGTTTGCACATGCTGTTGCCTCTACCTGGAGTGCTCTCCTCCCTCTGACTCATTCCCTCATTCTTTTTCAATTGTGAATTCGGGGTTTTTGCCTGGCTGGAGAAACCACCCTGATCCATCTCTAGCCTAGAGCTGAAATCAGAAAATTGGGGTAGTCAAGGAAGGAGAAATTCTGAGCTGACTGTGATTAAACATCAACAAGGCCTTTTCTGACCATCCCATTAAAAATGGCTACTCTCCCCTGATTTCCCAATTCTCCCTTTAGGTCCTCTTTTCTGTTTCTAGCACTTAGCTCTGATGTAACTCACTTGTTGAGTTATCCTGTCTGTGGCTTATTGCCCAGCTGCCTCCCCTAATACCTTCTGTTCCTCCAGGGCAGGGATCTGTGCCCATTTAGTTCCCTGCTGTGTTCTCTTGCCCTCAGCAGCACCTGGCACAGAGGAGCTGTTCATGAAGATGTGTGGAATGAAAGGTGAGCCACTGAAACTCACAGTCCCGAAAGCACAGCCTCCAAAGACAGGCTCCTGGGTTCCAATCCTGATGCCAGGACTGAGAATGTGAGCAAATTATGCCTGCTATGCTCTGCTTCTCAAGCAGTGCAGAGCACAGAATAAGAATCCCAGGTGTCCTCACAAGAAGTTAGAGATTGGCCAGGCGTGGTGGCTCACGCCTGTAATCCTAGCACTTTTGGAGGCCAGGGCAGGCAGATCACCCGAGGTCAGGAGTTCGAGACCTGCCTGGCCAACCATGGCCAACATGGTGAAACCCCGTCTGTACTAAAAATATAAAAAATTAGCCGGGCGTGGTGGTGGGCACCTGTAATCCCAGTTACTTGGGAGGCTGAGGCAGGAGAATTGCTTGAACCCAGAGGCAGAGGTTGCAGTGAGCCGAGATTGCACTACTGCACTCCAGCCTGGGCGACAGAGCGAGACTTGGTTTCAAAAAAAAAAAAAAAAAAAAGTAACAGACCAAAAGATTCCTAACACTGGCCGGGCACGGTGGCTCAAGCCTGTAATCCCAGCACTTTGGGAGGCCGAGACGGGCGGATCACGAGGTCAGGAGATCGAGACCATCCTGGCTAACACGGTGAAACCCCGTCTCTACTAAAAAATACAAAAAACTGGCCGGGCGCGGTGGCTCAAGCCTGTAATCCTAGCACTTTGGGAGGCCGAGACGGGCGGATCATGAGGTCAGGAGATCGAGACCATCCTGGCTAACACGGTGAAACCCCGTCTCTACCAAAAAATACAAAAATCTAGCCGGGCGAGGTGGTGGGCGCCTGTAGTCCCAGCTACTCGGGAGGCTGAGGCAGGAGAATGGCGTGAACCCGGGAGGCGGAGCTTGCAGTGAGCTGAGATCCGGCCACTGCACTCCAGCCTGGGCGACAGAGCGAGACTCCGTCTCAAAAAAAAAAAAAAAAAAAAAAAAAAAAAAAAAAAAGATTCCTAACACTGTCAGGGCATCTTCCTATTACCTGTGACTTCACAAGATCAATCTCTGCTTTCATAGATGAAGCTTAGAGGAGCAAAATTAGCTGACTAAGGTCACCCTGTTCCTGGTAAGGCACCAGCATTCAAATCCAGGCTTGTGAAATTACAGAGCTCTACTTGGTATTGCTGCTGGCCACTGAGGGGCTGTCTTTGAGCATGAGATTTCTGCTCTAGGTAATGGTCATTTTTTTTTTACAGGTAGTGATCTTCTCATCACTGGAGGCAAGCAAGTGGAGGCAGGATAATTGTGGTAGAGGACACTCCTACACTGAGCAAATATCGAGGGGGGTTTCCTTTCCAATTCCCTTCCATATGATGCTCAGGAAGGGGCTGGTTTATACCTGAAGGGAGCCTGTGATAATACCTTAAAGGGTTTCTTCCACAGGCACTTCCTCTTCAGATTATTTCTTAAAACTTTAATTACAAATTATAGCCGGGCTTGATGTCAGGTAGATGCCTGTAATCCTAGTTGCTCGGGAGGCTGAGGCAGGAGAATCGTTTGAATCCAGGAGGCAGAGGTTGCAGTGAGTTGAGATTGCGTCATTGTCTGGGTGACAGAGTGAGACTCGATTTCAAACAAAACAAAACACTTTAGTTACAAATGGTTTTAGCATGTTTTGCATTCTGTACCTCAACTTTTGTCTTCCTCTGTCAAACTAGATTGATTAACCAGGAAGAGTTTATCAAGAGAAAAAAACTCCTCTAAGAAGTGTTATTTCTTCTATTGACACAAACTGGCAATTGATGTAGGAAATTTGGGAAATTAAAAAAAGTATAAAGAATGTATGTGAATGTCATCACAGAATTTTTACTGTTTCTTTTCTTTCTTTTTATTTTCTTTTCTTTTCTTTTTTTTTTTTTTTTTGAGACACAGTCTCGCTCTATTGCCCAGGCTGGAGTGCAGTGGCGCATCTCAGCTCACTGCAAGCTCCACCTCCTGGGTTCATGCCATTCTCCTGCCTCTGCCTCCCGAGTAGCTGGGACTACAGGCGCCCGCCACCATACCCAGCTAATTTTTTTGTATTTTTAGTAGAGACAGGGTTTCACCATGCTAGCCAGGATGGTCTCGATCTCCTGACCTCGTGATCCACCTGCCTCAGCCTCCCAAAGTGCTGGGATTACAGGCGTGAGCCACCGCGCCCGGTACTGTTTCTTATCCCATTCTCACACAACCCATAGATGAGAATTCTTTCCATATTATTATCTATTCTCAAATATATGACTTTAATAATGTCTTATTTTTATGCTATATATATATATATATATATATATATTTTTTTTTTTTTTTTTTTTTTTTTTTTTGAGACAGAGTCTCGCTCTGTCGCCCGGGCTGGAGTGCAGTGGCCGGATCTCAGCTCACCGCAAGCTCCGCCTCCCGGGTTCACGCCATTCTCCTGCCTCAGCCTCTGAGTAGCTGGGACTACAGGCGCCCGCCACCTCACCCGGCTAGGTTTTTTTTGTATTTTTTTAGTAGAGACGGGGTTTCACGGTGTTAGCCAGGATGGTCTCGATCTCCTGACCTCGTGATCCGCCCGTCTCGGCCTCCCAAAGTGCTGGGATTACAGGCTTGAGCCACCGCGCCCGGCCGCTTTATATATTTTTCAATTAGAGTGTCGGTATTTTGTTTTACCCTTGTTTGTTAAGGGCATTCGCCTGTAGAACACTTAGGTCATGTCCTCTTTAAAAATTTAAATAATGCAATTATGAACATTCCTATACATCTAAGTGCGTTATTTTTCAATGAGAAAAATCTAGAGGTGAAATTATCTAGACAGACACATAATAATTCTATGTATTTATGGAGTAGAGGTTGATGTTTCAATCCATGTATACATTGTATCATAATGAAATCAGGGTCATCCACTGATTTTATACTGGGGTATTAGAGGACCACTGTTAGCCTTGGGCAAGAGGGACCTTACTCTGGCACTGATGCATCTGAGGACTACTCTGACCCTGTTCTGTCCTATCCCATCCCAAGGGGTGAAGAGTTTACAGAGTCGGCCGGGCGCGGTGGCTCAAGCCTGTAATCCCAGCACTTTGGGAGGCCGAGACGGGTGGATCACGAGGTCAGGAGATCGTGACCATCCTGGCTAACATGGTGAAACCCCGTCTCTACTAAAAAATACAAAAAAAAAAAACTAGCCGGGCGATGTGGCGGGTGCCTGTAGTCCCAGCTACTCGGGAGGCTGAGGCAGGAGAATGGCGTAAACCCGGGAGGCGGAGCTTGCAGTGAGCTGAGATCCGGCCACTGCACTCCAGCCTGGGCGGCAGAGCGAGACTCCGTCTCAAAAAAAAAAAAAAAAAAAAAGAGTTTACAGAGTCAAGAGTATGTGTTTACCTTGAGCTTGCACTCCATTATAGAGGATGCTGTACAAGACCTTAGAAGTCCCTGCCCAGGTGGCTCCAAGCCACTAGCAGGGCCAAAAGGTGGGACTTCTTTCTTCTGATATGAACCACACTGCTGGCGTGTATTTCCTTAGGTGTAGTTAAGCAGTGGTTGCTGATGGAGGGTGTAGCTGCATCTTGAACATACATGGTTGGGATAGGTGTACACATACACACAAGGCCCCTTGCAGTGCTAAGTGGCACCTGGGATGGGAAGAGAAGGGGATAGGACATGGGCTAGAAACTAGCACACGGTGCTCTCCACAGCATCACATTCTGGAGTGGAACTCTAAAGAGTCCAGAAATCCTAAACTGAAGTCTGTTTTTTCATGTCATTATGAAGGTTGTCAGTCAGTGTGATGAGTTAGAGCATATTTTACTTAACTGTTTATTAGTTTTACTTTTAACTGTAAATATTCAGTCACATGGTATATGGGTCTTTATTTGAGCTCCATGAATGTTGGGGAGTGGTCCCATGCATTTTCCTTTCCCTTCCCTTCCTTCCTTTCTCTTTCTTCCTTTCTTTTCCTTCCTTCCTTCCTTCCTCCCTTCCTTCCTTCTTTCCTCCCTCCCTCCCTTTCTTTCTTATTTATTTATTTATTTATTTATTTATTTATTTATTTATTTATTTTTGAGTCAGAGTCCTGCTCTGTCGCCAGGTTGGAGTGCAGTGGTGCCATCTCGGCTCACTGCAACCTCCGCCTCCCAGGTTCAAGCGATCTTCCTGCCTCAGCCTCCTGAGTAGCTGAGATTACAGGCACCCGCCACCATGCCTGGCTAATTTTTGTGTTTTTAGTAGAGACAGGGTTTCACCCCGTTGGCTAGGATGGTCTTGATCTCTTGGCCTTGTGATCTGCCTGCCTCGGCCTCCCAAAGTGCTGGGATTACAGGCGTGAGCCACCGCGCCCAGCTCCTTCCTTCCTTTCTTTTCCTTCCTTCCTTCCTTCCTTCCTTCCTTCCTTCCTTCCTTCCTTCCTTCCTTCCTTCCTTCCTTCCTTCCTTCCTTTACCTTCCTTCCTCCCTCCCTCCCTTCCTCCCTTCCTTCCCTTCCTTCCTTCCTTTCTCCCTCCCTCCCTCCTTTTCTTCCCTCCTTCCCTCCTTCCCTCCTTCCCTCCTTCCTTCCTTCCTTCCTTCCTTCCTCTCTTTCTCTCTTTTTCTTTCTTCTTTCTTTCTCAGGGTCTCTCTCTGTCACCTAGGCTGGAGTGCAGTGGTGCAATCATGGCTAACTGCAGTTTTGATCTCCTGGGCTCAAGTGATCCTCCCACCTCAGCCTCCAGAGTAGCTGGGACTACAAGCACGTGCCATCATGGCTGGCTAATTTATATATATATATATATATATATATGTATATATGTGTGTGTGTGTGTGTGTGTGTGTGTATATATATATATATGTATTTCTTTTAGAGATGAGGTTTCACCATGTTGCTCAGGCTGGTCTCAAACTGCTGGGCTCAAGCAATCTGCCTGTCTTGGCTTCTCAAAGGTGTTAGCATTGTAGGCATGAGCCACTGAGCTTGGCTCATGTTTTTGTTAATTTGTAAGAGTTAAACATTTATCACAACTTTGTTCTAGTTTGTGATTTGCCTATAAATTTGTTTCAATTTAACAATATTTTCTCATGTTAAGTAATTATACTTCTTAAATAGTCATAGCTCATTATTTTTCACTGTGCAGTCTTCCATGTGATTGATTTTCTATTACGGTCTCTATAAAGGGTTCTGTTCTTCTCTTTGGTGTTGTTTACTTCACCATGAAAAGGCCTGTTTCAGATATATTTAGGGCGTGACTGCCAGTATGCTTTTTATTAGATCTGGATTTCTTTTTTTTTTTGAGACAGAGTCTTGCTCTGTTGCCCAGGCTGGAGTGCAGTGGCTTGATCTCAGCTCACTGCAAACTTCGCCTCCCAGGTTCAAGTAATTCTTCTGTCTCAGCCTCCTGAGTAGCTGGGACTACAGGCATGCGCCACCACACCTGACTATTTTTAGTAGAGATGGGGTTTCACCATATTGGCCAGACTGGCCTCAAACTCCTGACCTTGTGATCTGCCCGCCTCGGCCTCCCAAAGTGCTGGGGTTACAGGCATGAGCCCTTATGCTGGGCCTAGATCTGGATTTCTTTTTTCTTTCTTTCTTTTTTTTTTTTTTTTTTTTTTTTTTTTTTTTTTTTTTTTTGAGACGGAGTCTCGCTCTGTCGCCCAGGCTGGAGTGCAGTGGCGCGATCTCGGCTCACTGCAAGCTCCGCCTCCCGGGTTCACGCCATTCTCCTGCCTCAGCCTCCCGAGTAGCTGGGACTACAGGTGCCCGCCACTGCGCCCGGCTAATTTTTTTGTATTTTTAGTAGAGACGGGGTTTCACCCTGTTAGCCAGGATGGTGTTGATCTCCTGACCTTGTGATCCGCCCACCTCGGCCTCCCAAAGTGCTGGGATTACAGGCGTGAGCCACCGCGCCCGGCCTGGATTTCTTAAGTAGAGTCTGAGTTTCTTGGCTTGGGGTTTCATTTTACTTCAGTTTCTGAAGATTTGAAGTAAAGCTTCGTACTTTTTCATGACATGAATCCCTCAGGGAGTGTGTTTTATACATTTATGTTTTCCATTGTTGGGTGCATATATATTTACGATTGTTGTATCCTGTTGCTGAATTGATCCCTTTATCATTATATAATGTTTTTCTTTGTTTCTTTATAGTTTTTTATTTAAATTTTTTTTTTTTTTTTTTTTTTTTTTTTTTTTTTTTTTTTTTTTTTTTTTTTTCCTGACATAAGGATTATAATCCCTGCTGTTTTTTGGCTTTCCTTTGGGTGGAATATATTTTTCTTTCTTTTCTTTTCTTTTTTTTTTTGAGATGGAGTCTTGCTTTGTTGCTCAGGCTGAAGTGCAGTGGTGTGATCTCAACTCACTGCAACCTCTGCCTCTGGGTTCAAGTGATTCTCCTGCCTCAGCCTCCCTGGTAGCTGGAATTACAGGCACATGCCACCATGCCCGGCTAATTTTTGTACTGTTAGTAGAGATGGGGTTCCACCATGCTGGCCAGGCTGGTCTCGAATGCCTACCTCAAGTGATCTGCTCACCTTGGCCTCCCAAAGCATTGGATTACAGGTGTGAGCCACCATGCCCAGACCTAGAATATCTTTTTCCATCCCATCTCTTTTATTCTGTGTTTCTTACAGGTGAATTAAGTCTCTTGTAGGCAGCACATGATTGGGTGCTCCTTTCTATCTGTTCCTTCACCCCATGCTTTTTGATTGGAGAATGTCACTCATGTCCATTCAAGGTAATTGTTGACAGGTAAGGACTTACTATTGCCATTTTCCTGATTATTTTCCAGTTATTTTATGTATTATTTGTGTTTCTCCCTCTTTTACTGTTTTTCTTAGTGCTTAAATGATTTCTTCTAGTAGTATGTTTTGATTTCTTCTTTTTAAAACAAGCTTTATGTTGGGATGCTTCAAGAATGTGCATGTTGGCCGGGCGCGGTGGCTCACGCGTGTAATCCCAGCACTTTGGGAGGCCGAGGCGGGTGGATCACGAGGTCAGGAGATCGAGACCATCTTGGCTAACACGGTGAAACCCTGTCTCTATTAAAAATACAAAAAAATTAGCCAGGCGTGGTGGCGGGTGCCTGTAGTTTCAGCTACTCGGGAGGCTGAGGCAGGAGAATGGCGTAAACCCAGGAGGCAGAGCTTGCAGTGAGCCGAGATCGTGCCATTGCACTCTAGCCTGGCCGACAGAGCGAGACTCCACCTCAAAAAAAAAAAAAAAAAAAAAAAAAAAAGAATGTGCATGTCATCTTTGTGCAGGGACCACAATCATCCCTGTATCATTCCAGTTCTAGTTTATGTGCTGCCAAAGCAAACACTGATTTCTGACTTCTTCCTTTTTATTTGTTGTGTATGTTATAGACCTTTGCTTTGTGCTTGCCATGAGGCTTGCAAAATAAATCTTATAGTGTTAAAATATTATTTTAAGATGATAACCACTTAACTTTGATCACAGAAATAAAATATCTCTACACTCTTACTCCTACTTTGTATCAAACTTTTCATTTAGGTTATTATGGTTTTTTCTTTCTAGGATTTCTATTTGTGGTTCTAATTGTTTGTACTTCTTTGCCAAACTTCTAATTTTGTTTATAGAGTTTTTTCAAATTTCATTTAACTTTCTATCTGTATTTTCTTTTAGGCTCCCGAACTTTTAGAGAATCATTGTGAATTCATTTTCAGGCATTTTATAGATTTCCTTTTCTTCTGGGTCTGTTACTGGAGATTTATGATTTTTTTCTAGTATTGTCATTTTTTTTTAAAACATAAACCTGTGTCCTACGTAGTTGCTTTTATATTTGAGGAGATAGCCATCCTTTCCAGCCTTTGTAGGTGTAATTTGGTTGTGGTAGACCTTTATTATTTAATTTAGGAATTCTGGATGGGCTGGCTGGTTGAAACTCTGGACAGGCAGACTTTGCTGTGGGGTTCTGTAACTGGGCTGAGTTGCTTCCTGCTTTTTGAGGTTGAGTGGTTTTTCTGAATGTGCTCCACAGTCTTGTAAGGGCACTGGCTGAACTCTGCCATCATGTGTGGCTGCTGGCTGGGCTCTTCAGTTGTCTCTGATCAGGCATGGTTGGATGTTGTTTTCCCTGGCTGGGTGGTAATGTTATTAGGAACAACAACATGCAGCATGTTTCCTGTACATGATGCTGTTTGCTAGTTTCTATGGTGTGGCAAGTGTAGTAAGCCATTCTTGGCATTGCTATCAAGAAATACCTGAGACTGAGTAATTCATCAGGAAAAGAGGTTAAATTGGCTAAGAGTGCTGCAAGCTGTAGGGAAGCATGGTGCCAGCATGCTTCATGGCGTCATCTGCTTTGCTTCTGGGGAGGCCTCAGGAAGCATTACTCATGGTGAAAGGCAGAATGAAAGCAGACAATTCACATCACAAAAGCAGGAGCAAGAGAGAGAGTGGGGTGGGATTGCTCCACACTTTTAAATGGCCAGATCTTGCAAGAACTCACTCACTATTGTGAAGACAGCAGCAAGCCATGAGGGATCTGCCTCCATGACCCAAACACCTCTCACTAAGCCCCACCTCCAACATTAGGGTTTATAATTCAACGTGAGATTTGGGTGGGGACAAATATCCTAACCATATCGGCACCTCTGTTGGTGGGGATGCAGAGCAAGCACCAAAACCCATGAACTGGTTCCTGTGAGCCCCTTGTCCGCTGTTCTTTGACCCAACTGACCCCTGGTGTTCCAGCCACGCCGGCATTCCCAACATTTCAAGTGGGACGAGATAGGAGCAAGCTACCCACGAAGCATCCCAGAATGGTGGAGAAGCTGAATGTTCACTTCCAACTCATCTCTTCTACTGCAAAAACCATGGGTACAGGAGAACTCTCAGCATATGGTGTCCTGCTGGCCCCATGGAGGGGCAGTGTAGTCAGAGAGAACCATTCCTTACTGTTTCACCATGACTGTTTTTTCTTTTTTTTGGTTCTTCAGTATGAGGGGGCATCTCAGCCTCACTCCCAAGGTCTTGATATTAATGATAGAATTCTTGACTTTGAAGAGTTGCCAGCGGATTTCCGGTAGGTGCAGTAAGTAAAGGCAGAAAACTTCTATTCCACAATCTTGCTGACCTCAGTCTCCTGAAAGTGTTACTTGGTTCATTTCAGGTATCAATTTTGCAGTCTTTGCCTTTACCTTCCTAAGGTTTTTCATTTTTTTGAGACAGAGTCTTGCTTTGTTGTCCAAGCTGCAGTGTAGTGGCGTGATCCTGGCTCACTGCGACCTCCACCTCCTGGGTTCAAGCAATTCTCTTGTCTCAGCCTCCTGAGTAGCTGGGATTACAGGCACACACAAACACACCTGACCAATTTTTGTATTTTTAGTAGAGATGGGGTTTTACCATGTTTGTCTGGCTGGTCTTGAACTCCTGGCCTCAAGTGATCCAACTGCCTTGGCTTTCCAAAGTGTTGGGATTAACAGGCATGAGCCACTGTGCCTGACCAGATATTCTTTCTCACATAGAACTATAGCAGACCCTGTAAAATTCTCACCTACATCCCCATGGCTCTTAGTTTTCTTGCTCAGTAGCCAGACTTTGAATTTTCTGTAGACATGGCAAGCGGCATGTGCTGGCACTTTAATGCCTCCTGAGAGAAACCTTCAACCAATGGCTAATGGGACTGAGTGGCTATATCCCCAAGCTCCCTCATATCTCAGGTAGAAAAATACAGAAGTGTATATTCCTGGACACGTCCCAGGGTTCTGCACATAAGATTAAATTCCAGTGGCCCGCGGCAGTACCTTCCTTGGTGATGTGCATTGAATTGGCTGTTTACCTTGCTTGTTGCACTTCCCACTTCCCTACGCATGTCATTTGAAATCATCTTCTACATAAAATGTTTTCTCTTGAATCCTTAGCAAGCATCTGTTTCTTGGGAAATTCAAACTTACCATTTTCCTTCCACACACCAAATATCATTTTCTCATACATTCCTCTGATTTTCTTATCTGTGGAAGAGTCACTTGCTAGTTGTGTGACTCTTAGGAAAACAAAGGACTCATTGTTTCTGAGTGTCCCTTTCAGTTTTTGCAAAACAGGAATTCCTACTATTATTATTTTTCTGAGATGGAGTTTTACTCAGTCACCCAGGCTGGAGCGCAGTGGCGTGATCTCAGCTCACCGCAACCTCTGCCTCCTGGGTTCAAGCGATTCTCCTGCCTCAACCTCCCAAGTAGCTGGGATTACAGGTACCCACCACCACACCCAGCTATGTTTTTTGTATTTTTAGTAGAGACGGGATTCCACCATGTTGGCCAGGCTGGTCTTGAACTCCTGACTTCGGGTGATCCACCCACCTGGGCCTCCCAAAGTGCTGGGATTGCAGGCGTGAGCCACTGTGCCTGGCCAGGAATGATTTTCTTTCCCCACTGCTACCTGATGCACCGCAGACCCTTAAGAATCACTCTGTTTTACCCATTTTGTTGTTTCCTCTCTGTCTCTTTGCAAGCAGCAGGAAAATGGGACCCGGCTGGTGACAGAATTCCTACTGGTGGGATTCTCCAGCCTCCCACACCTGAGAACCACACTCTTCACCCTGTTCTTCCTCACCTACCTGGTCACCCTCGGTGGCAACATCACCATTGTCACCATCATCCATACAGACAGGTTGCTCCACACTCCCATGTACCGCTTCCTGGCGGTACTGTCCCTCTCAGAGACCTGCTACACGCTGGTCACCATCCCCAACATGCTGGCTCATCTGTTGATGGAGAGCCAGGCCATCTCCATCCCTGGCTGTTGGGCTCAGATGTTTTTCTTCCTGGGTCTGGGATGCAGTCAATGCTTCCTCCTTACCCTGATGGGTTATGATCGCTATGTGGCCATCTGCCACCCCCTGAGCTACTCTATGATCATGAGACCCACCGTTTGCCTCTGCCTGGGAACCCTGGTTTTCTGCTCTGGGTTCTTGGTGGCCTTGATCGAGACCAGCATGATCTTCTCATCCCCCTTTTGCCGCGGAGACCGCGTGGAGCACTTCTGCGACATTGCCCCAGTGCTGAACCTCAGCTGCGCCCAGAGCACCCACAAGGCGCTGGGCCTCTTTTTCCTGAGCGTCCTGGTGGTGCTGATCTCCTTCGTCCTCATCCTCCTCTCCTATGCCTTCATCGTGGCAGCCATCGTGAGGATTCCCTCGGCAGCCGACCGGCGCAAGGCTTTCTCCACCTGCGCGGCCCACGTCACCGTGGTCCTGGTACATTTTGGCTGCGCCTCCATCGTCTACCTGCGTCCGGAGTCCGGGGCCAACCCCGACCAGGACCGCCTGGTGGCCGTGTTCTACACGGTGGTGACACCACTGCTGAACCCTGTGGTATACACTCTGAGGAACAAGGAAGTGAGGGTGGCTCTGGGGAGGACCCTGGCGCGGAACCCTGGTGTTTTTAAATAAGAACCTGCTTGGCAGGGCACAGTGGCTCACGCCTGTAATCCCAGCACTTTGGGAGGCCGAGGCAGGTAGATTACCTGAGGTCAGGAGTTGGAGACGAACCTGGCGAACGTGGTGAAACGCTGTCTCTAATAAAAATACAAAAATTAGCCGGGTGTGATGACGTGCGCCTGTAATTCCAGCTACTGTGGAGGCTGAGGCAGGAGAATCGCTTGAACTTGGGAGGTGGAAGTTGCAGTGAGCTGAGATGGCGCCATTGCACTCCAGCCTGGGAGACAAGAGTGAAATTCCGTCTCAAAACAAAACAAAAAAGAAACAAACAAAAACCTGGTCTACGTTTCATGCTTTTCTAGTTGTTTTTTTTTTTTTTTTTTTTTCCTTTCGGAGACAGGTTCTTGCTCTGTTGCCAAGGCTGGAGTGCCGTGGCACAGTGATGGCTCACTGCAGCCTCCAACTCCTGGGCTTAAGTGATCCTCCCTCTTCAGCCTCCCACATGGTTGGGACTACAGGTGTTCACCACTGTGCCCGATTAATTTTGAAAATTCTAATTTTGTACAGATAGGGGCTCACTCTGTTGCCCAGGCTGATCTCAGACTCTTGGCCCCAAGTGAGCCTCCTGTCTTGGCTTCCCTAAATGCTGGGATTACAGATGTGAGCCACTGAGCCCAGCCCCTCTAGGGTTTTTATTAGCATGTGTACCTCCACTGACTCCGTTGTCCCATCTGGTAAACAGGGTTCACTCCCATGCCTTAAATGAGATAGACTTTGTCAACTAATAGTGCCTGAGACTTGGCATAAGCTCAGGAATGGATGCTTTTTCTTCTGTCTCAATTCCTGGACTTGACTGCAATGCATGGTGGTCTGCAGTGTCTGATGTGCACCAGTGGAGGGTGCTATTAAGGCAGCTCCTTGAGGGTGGACTGTGGAAGGTTGTGTCTAGTAGCATTGATCTGGACTGACACTGTCCTCAGCATTCTTTTATTTTGTCACACTAATAAGTAGTTTTTGTTTTTTTAACCTTTTTTTTTTTTTTTTTTTTTTTGAGACAGAGTCTTGCTTTGTTGCCCAGACTGCAGTGCAGTGACGCAATCTTGGCTCACTGCAGGGTCCACCTCCCAGGTTCAAGTGATTCTCCTGCCTCAGCTTCCTGAGTAGCGAGACTACAGGTGTGTGCCACCACACCCGACTAATTTTTGTATTTTTAGTAGAGATGGGGTTTCACTATGTTGGCCAGGATCGTCTTGAACTCCTGATCTCATGATCTGCCATCTTGGCCTCCCAAAGTGCTGAGATTGCAGGCTTGAACCACTGTGCCTGGCCTATTTTATGTTTTCAAAAATCATATCAATCCTAATAGATGTAAAGTGGTGTCTCATTGTGCTTTAGTTGTTCACTTTTGTTTGATTAGATGCTGGTGTTGGATTGAAATAATCCAAAGTATCTTTGACTACAATGGAATAAAATAAGAAATCAGTAACAGAACAAAACTTTACAAATATGCAGAAATGAAACAATACGCTCTTAACCAGGAGGTCAAAGAAGAAATTATGTTAGATTGGAAAGTACTTTTAGATGAATGAAAATGAAAATAAAGCATACTAAAACTTATGGGATGCAGCAAAAGCAGGGCTCAGAGGGCAATTCATAGCTATGAATGCTTACATTGAAAAAGAAGAAAGATCCTAAATCAATAACCTACCTTCATACTTTGTGGAATTAGAAAAAGGAAAGTTTGCTGAACACTGGTGATGAAGCTGACACCATAAAATTCTCCAGGAAAATATGGTATGGGCAGTGCTTTATGTGCTGTGTTTTCTATTTGTCCCAAAAGGTCTACTTTGCTTGCTGTCTCGGGAGACCAACCTATATGGACCACACTGATGGGCTTGGCACCCTCTGGTTTTCTGGTTGGGTTTGGCCAATTGGAGGCACTGTCAGGAGATGGAGGTCAGAAAGAAAGAAAGGTCAGGGAGACTATAGAGATACCAGATGCCTGGTTGCTGTAGCTGGCTGCTGTCTTCACTAGGGGCCATAGGCCCTTCTACAAAGCTACTTTCTCTGGGCATCTGTAAGCATTCTCTTCCCTGCACCATCAGGCATTAATAAGTATTAACAGCTCCCCAGTGTTGCTAGCTCTGGGGTGCTGCACTAGCCCTTAACTTTGCGTACATTGTTACAAAGAGCCCCTTTGAAAACTTCCCCCAAATTATCCAGAAGCAATGTGTCTTCCACTTCCTGTTGAATCCAGTTGATACACTTACAAGTAGAATTGCCTAAGAAGAAAATAGGCGAAGCCTAAGGGAAACTCTCCCCATCAATACTCTTCTGATCATGCTGGGGAAACTGAGTCATCATCTCATATAACTCTAACTTTTCATGTAGACATCTGTGCCTTGCCTTTACAATGTTTCTCCTTGCATCTCTGTTTTCTATTTCTGCTGCTCATTCTGCATATTTAAACATATACATGATTATATGACTCTCACAAGGATACTATTTTGAAAATTCTAAACAGATTTTTTTTTTTTTTTCAGAGACATGGTCTCACTCTGTCACCCAGGCTGGAGTGCAGTGATGCATTCATAGCTCGCTTCAAACTCCTGGGTTGAAGGGCTCCTCCTGCTTCAACTTCCTGGGTAGTTAGTTGGGACTATAGACACACAACACAACACCTGGCTAATTTTTTAAAAAAAGAGATTGCATCTCACTACATTGCCCAGGCTGATCTGGAACTCTTGGCCTCAAGTAATTCTCCTACCTTGGCCTCCCAAAGCACTGGGATTACAGGGATGTGCCACTGCACCCAGCCTAAACAGATGTGTGTGTTGAAATCCTTGCCACTTTCCCATAAATCACATTCCCTTGAAATGATTCTGTCATCATGGTCACATGGAAAGCGAGGGTAAAGCTTACTACAAGGATAAGGTGGGAGGAGAATGCCTTTCTAGTACTAGAAGGAGAGAAGGTGATGCTAGAAGTTGGGGAAGCAAGTGGTCAGGCACTGGAGCCCTAAAATACAGAAGAGGAGACAGTATGGCAGGGAACCTCTAAGATGGCCCCCAATGATCCTACCTCCTGGTAGTCATGACTTCATATAATTCCCTCCTCTTGAGTAACTTGCTTCTGACCAGTAGAATATCAAAATGTTGAGTGGATGCCATTTCCATGATTGTATTACACAGATCCTGGCATCTTTCTTGGCAGCAAAATCTCTCTCTTGCTGGCTTTGATGAAGCCAACAGCCTATTTGGAGAGGCAAGAAACTGAGTGTAGCCTACAGCCAACATCCAGTAAGGAAGTGGCCCTTAGTCCAACAGTTTTCAAGTAACTTAATTCATGCTAAAATCACAAAAGTAAACTAGAAAAAGGGTCCTTACCCACTTGAACCTTCAGATAAGACCGCAGCTCTGGCCAACCTTTTGATTGCAGCCTGTGTGTAGCTGTGCCCCAACTAAGATTCCTGATCTATAAACACTTTGAGATAATAAACCTGTGTGGGTTTTTTTCTTTTTTTGTTTTTGGAGTCTCACTCTCTGTCACTCATGCTAGAGTACAGTGGCACGATCTCGGCTCACTGCAACCACCATCTCCTGGTTCAAGCAATTCTCCTTCCTCAGCCTCCCGAGTAGCTGGGATTACAGGTGTGTGCCACCACATCCATCTAATTTTTGTATCTTTAGTAAAGACGGGGTTTTATCAGGGGTTTCCACTTTTGTGTCTTCCTCATTTTCTCTTGCCGTTGCCATGTAAGAAGTGCCTTTTGCCTCCTGTCGTGATTCTGAGACCTCCCCAGCCATTGGAACTGTAAGTCCAATCAAACCTCTTTTTCTTCCCAGTCTCAGGTATGTCTTTATCAGTAGCATGAGAATGGATGAATACAGGTGGTTCCTCAAAAAGTTAAAAATGGATTTAGCATATGATTTAGCAATTCTGCTTCTGGATATACATCCAAAAAACCTGAAAGCAAGGTCTTGAAGAGGTATTTGTACACCCATATTCACAGCAACATTATTCACAATAGCCAAAAAAGTTATAAGCAACCCAACTGCCCTTCAGTGGATGGATGAATAAATAAAACATGGTGTAGCATATACCACCATACAACAGAATATTATTCATTCTTTTTTTTTTTTTTTGAGACAGAGTCTCGCTCTGTTCCCCAGGCTGGAGTGCAGTGGCCGGATCTCAGCTCACTGCAAGCTCCGCCTCCCGGGTTTACGCCATTCTCCTGCCTCAGCTTCCCGAGTAGCTGGGACTACAGGCGCCCGCCACCTCGCCCGGCTAGTTTTTTGTATTTTTTAGTAGAGACAGGGTTTCACCATGTTAGCCAGGATGGTTTCGATCTCCTGACCTCGTGATCCACCCACCTCGGCCTCCCAAAGTACTGAGATTACAGGCTTGAGCCACCGCGCCCGGCCACATTATTCATTCTTAAGAAGAAGGAAATTCTGACATGACATGGATGAGCCTGGAGGATAGTATGCTAAGTGAGATAAGCCAATAACAAAATAAGAAGTACTGTATAATTCTACTTCTGTGAGGTACCCAGAGCATTCAAATTCATAGAGACAGAAAGTAGAACACTAGTTGCCATGGCCTGAGGGAGATGAGAATGGGGAGTGAGTGTTTAATGAGTATGGAGTTTCACTTTCGCAAGATGGAAGAGTTCTGATAACGGGTGGTGGTCGTGGTTACTCAACAGTGTGAATGTATTTAATGCCATTGAGACTTAAAAATGACTCTACTGGTAGTGTTTATGTTATGTGTATTTTGCCACAACTAAAAATAGAATTTAAGTTAAAAGAGATACGCAATGAAAGGCAGCCAGTTAGCAACATTGAGTTGGCAAGAGAAGAGTTTATTTCTCTTGTAGATATCTTGGTTCTGAAATATCTAAATCACCTCTCTAAACGGTCAGAACTAGATTAACTAGTACCACTGCATACAATGTATGTGCACCTCCTTCTTCTCATACACAGACCATCCCTATCTAAGAGACATAGTCTAATGACTCATCCACTCACTGGTCCAGTTTGAAATATAAGATTCCTCCATTGAGCTCTGGTATGGTTTCTCATGGTCTGGTGGCCTACAAACTTAAAAAGCTCCCTCTACTCTACATGCAGTATAAATGATAAAACCATAGTCAAACAAACAAACAAACCCCTCTGCCCCCAATTTCCCAAACAATAAAAAACCTCAACTTCAATGGAAGCATGGGAAATACACAAAAGTCAATGAATTGCAATATGAAATTTTCATTATGCAGAAATTAACTAGGTGTGCAGTGGTTCATGCTTGTAATCCCAGCACTTTGGGAAACTGAGGTTGGAGGACTGCTTGAGGCCACGAGTTTGAAACCAGCCTGGGCAACATAGTGAGACCCCCACCTCTACAAAAGAAACAAAACGTTATCTGGGTGTGGTGGCATGTGCCTGTGGTCCCAGCTACTCAGGAGGCTGAGATGGGAGGACTGCTTGAGCCTAGGAGATTGAGACTGCAGTGAGCTGTGATTGTGCCACTGTATTCCAGCCTGGGCGACAGAGAAAGATCCAGTCTGTAAAAAGCAAAACAAAACAAATACAAATTTTATTAGGCAGAAATTGTGAAGACTCCTTGAAGGGCAGTGTTGCCAGAGAGTAAGTCCTTTGTCCATTGTCCTCCATGGTCCTTGGTTTTGCCTTCTAGCAGGGCTGTTCGTTGTTTTCTATGCCCCAAGGCCATTTCTGAAGCTTTCTCATCTCATTTCTTGCGGGCACAATTTTGAGGGGGCTCATGATACAAATTTGGGGGATTTTTTTTTTGAGGCAGGGTCTTCCTCTGTCACCCAGGCTGGACTGCAGTGATGTGAATATGGCTCGCTGCAGCCTCAACCTTGTGGGCTCAAGGGATCCTCCTACCTCAGGCTCCCATGTTTCTGGGACCACAGGCACGCACCCCCATGCTCGGCTAATTTTTTAAATTTTTTGCAGAGATTGGGTCTCACTTTGTTGCCTAGGCCAATTCTCAAACTCCTGGGCTCAATTGATTCCCCTGCCTTGGCTTCCCAAAGTGCTGGGATTACAGGCATGAACCATTGCTCCCGGCCAAGATTGTTTTTATTTTATTTATTTTATTTTATCTTATTTTATTTTATTTTTCTGAGATAGAGTCTCCCTTTGTCACCCAGGTTGGAGTACAGTGGCGCGATCTTGGCTCACTGCAATATCTGCCTCCCTGGTTCAAGTGATTCTCCTGCCTCAGCCTCCTGAGTAGCTGGAATTATAGGCATGCGCCATCATGCCAGGCTAATTTTTGTATTTTTAGTAGAGATGGGCTTTCGCTGGTTGGCCAGGCTGGTCTTGAACTCCTGACCTCAAGTAATCCACCCGCCTCAGCCTCCCAAAGTGCTGGGATTACAGTCATGAGCCATTGCTCCCCACTGAGATTGTTTATTTAATGTCAAATAATCACAGTCAAAAGACTGTGCCAAAGCAGGCCAGGCTTACAGCCTCTATGCCCGGACCTTGGTATTCTCTTGTCTTTTCTTTCTTTCTTTTTTTTTTTTTTGAGACAGTTTCGCTCTTGTTGCCCAGGCTGGAGTACAATGGTGTGATCTCGGCTCACCGCAACCTTCACCACCTGGGTTCAAGCCATTCTCCTGCCTCAGCCTCCCAAGTAGCTGGGATTATAGGCGTGTGCCACCACACCCAGCTAATTTTTGTGTTTTTAGTAGAGACAGGGTTTCACCACATTGGCCAGGATGGTCTCGATCTCCTGACCTCGTGATCCGCCCCCCTTGGCCTCCTAAAGTGCTGGGATTACAGGCATGAGCCACCGCGCCCAGCAGTATTCTCTCATCTTAGTGACAGCTACTCTTTGCTTTCTGAAAAGCAGAGTTGGGAGGGAAGGCAGTACTCTTGCTCCTGGGTTGACTCTCACGGTCTAGAAGAGAGTGCCAAGTGGGAAGCTGCTGAGAACCCACTGCCTCAGCAGAGCCATCTTGCATGGATGCTTCATTTTGTGGGTGCAGGAGGTGTTTTGCTTTGAAGCCCTGTGAGGCCCTGAATCACCACAATCAGTTCATTTCAACTGTAGCCTGCATGGAGAAAGAGCCTCCCTTGATATAATTCTTTTTTGTTTTTTTTTTTTTTTTTGAGACAGAGTCTCACTGTCTCGCCCAGGATGGAGGGCAGTGGTGCGATCTCGGCTCACTGCAACTTCCACCTCCCAGGTTCAAGCAATTCTCCTGCCTCAGCCTCCAGAGTAGCTGGGACTACAGGTGCCCACTGCCACGCCCCGCTAATTGTTTGTATTTCAGTGTTTCACAGTGTTGCCCAGGCTGGTCTCCAACTCCGGAGCTCCAGGCTGGTCTCGAACTCCTGAGCTCAGGCAATCCACCCGCCTTGGCCTCCAAAAGTGCTGGGATTACAGGTGTGAGGCACCACGCCCGGCCTCATTGATGTAATTCTATTCCTTTCCATCTCCACTTGCTACAGTACATCTCTCTCGTTATTAACAGTAGCCAGAAGTAGTCAATACACACACACAAATAGTCTGAGTTCTTCCAATGACATCTCCAAAGCTTGGAAACTCCATCAGTACCTGCTCTGTTATTCAAGACATCACAGTTTAACTAGTGGTTTGCCATAACGTAACATAGATCACCAGATCCTCACCTTACATCTGTGTCTTCATGACCTGCTTTCTGATGGGCAAGTTAATGCCTTATAGTTCAGGTTTTTATTACAGCAGAACCCCAGTTCTGGTACTTAGTAGGGTAAAACCCCACATCTGGTACTTATTAGGGCAAAACCCCACTCTTGGTGCTAACTTTTAAGTTATTGTACAGTATGAGCTGCTGCTGTAACAACGATATCCTAAAATAGAGTAGTTTAACCTGGATAGAAGTTATATCTTGCTCATGTACAGGTCTAGAGGTGGGTAGTTTAGAGCTGGTAAAGTGCTTTCCTTAAATCATAGCTTCCAGGTCTGAGTCCAAAGTTTCTTCTTTAGCTCCAGCCACACCTTTTTTTTTTTTTTTTTTTTTTTTTTTTTGAGACAAAGGTCTTGCTCTGTCGCTCAGGCTGGAGTGCAGTATTATGATCTCAGTTCACTTTAACCTCCACCTCCCAGGTTCAAGTGATTCTTGTGCCTCAGTCTCCCAAGTAGCTGGGACTACAGGCGTATGCCACCATGACTGGCTAATTTTTGTATTTTTAGTAGAAACAGGGTTTCTCCATGTTGGCCAGGCTGATCTTGAACTCCTGGCCTCAAGTGATCCGCTCACCTCCGCCTCCACAAAGTGCTGGGATTACAGGTGTGAGTCACCGCGCCCAGCCCAACCATACATTTTTATCCCAGGCTATAGGAGAA
Organism: Rhinopithecus roxellana; assembly: GCF_007565055.1. NCBI lineage: Eukaryota > Metazoa > Chordata > Mammalia > Primates > Cercopithecidae > Rhinopithecus > Rhinopithecus roxellana. Next base: position 1,477,374 of record NC_044556.1, read on the forward strand.
ACTTGAAAGCTCAAAGGAACATATACTCCTTCCTTTAAAGGGCACATTGGGCTAGGTGTGGTGGCTCATGCCTGTAATCCCAGCACTTTGGGGGGCCGAGGTAGGTGGATCGCCTGAGGTCAGGAGTTCAAGACCAGCCTGGCCAACATGGCGAAACCCTGTCTCTACTAAAAGTACAAAAACTAGCCAGGCATGGTTGCAGGCACCTGTAATCCCAGCTACTCAGGAGGCTGAGGCAGGAGAATTACTTGAACCCAGAAGGCGGATGTTGTAGTGAGCCAAGATGGTGCCATTGCACTCCAGCCTGGGTGACAAGAGCAAAACTCCATCTCAACAAAATAAATAAATAAATAAATAAATAAATAAATAAATAAATAAATAAATAAGTATGACATAGTGGACTTTGGACTTTGGGGTACTTATTATACTCAATGGAGTACTATTTAGCCATGAAAAAGAATGAGATCCTGTCATTTGCAACAATTTAGATGGAACTGGAGGTTGTTAAGTGAACTAAGCATGCAGCCATGCACAGAGAGACAGTCTGCATATTCTCACTTATTTGTGGGAGCTAAAATTAAAACAATTGAACTCTTGGAGATAGAGAGTAGAAGGATGGTTACCAGAGGCTGGGAAGGGTAGTGGGGGATGTGGCGAAAGTGGGAATGGTTAATGGATACAGAAAAAAAAATCTTGTCTTCCCCATAAATACATACACCTACTATGTACTCACAAAAATTAAAAACTAAAGAAAAAATAATAAAAGTTACATCAGTGCAGTTTGGGAAGTAAATAAAAAAGAAAAGAAAAGAAAAGAAAAGAAAAGAAAAGAAATGTGTCTAATATCAAACAGCAATTGAAAGGCAAAATTAGGATTCAGCTCCAAGTTGTCAATACTCTTCACAATCTTATCCAATTCATTGGGAGCCAAGATCCTGTGGTTAGTACAAAACAAACAAACAAACAAACAAAGGAAGTGCAGGATAAGAGAAAGGGAAGGGAGATAGGAGTGAAGATCTCCTTCCCAGGTGGTCTGATGGGAGCCTCAAGAGAAAAATAAAGGTTTTTTGTTTTTGTTTTTGTTTTCTTTTTCTCTTTTTTGAGACGGAGTTTTGCTCTTGTTGCCCTGGAGTGCAATGGCACAATCTCAGCTCACTGCAACCTCTCCCTCCCAGGTTGAAGCAATTCTCTTGCCTCAGCTTCCTGAGTAGCTGGGATTATAGGCGCGCACCACCACGCCCAGCTAATTTTTTGTATTTTTTGGTAGAGACGGGGTTTCACTATGTTGGCCAGGCTGGTCTCAAACTCCTGACCTTAGGCGATCCACCCGCCTCAGCCTCCTAAAGTGCTGGGATTACAGGCATGAGCCACCGTGCTTGGCCAAGAGAAATAAAGTTTTAGAGCAATTTCTAGATTCTGTGTATTCATGATTAGCTAATATAACTCTCTCTGGGAAGGAAATAATAATTATTAAGAGAATAGTAATTCTTTTTTTTTTTTTTTTTGAGACGGAGTCTCGCTGTGTCGCCCAGGCTGGAGTGCAGTGGCGTGATCATAGCTCACTACAGCCTCAAACTCCTGGGCTCAAGCAATCCTCCCATCTCAGCCTCCCAGGTAGCTTGGACTACATGTGCACACCACCACACCTGGCTAATTTTTAAATTGTTTGTAGAAACAGAGTCTTTCTAAGTTGCTCAGGCTGGTCTCAAACTCTTAAGTGATCCTCCTGCCTTGGCCCCCCAAAGGGTTGTGATCACAGGCATGAGCACCCAGCCTCATTTTCAGTTTTAAGGGGCATGTTGAGCACATTGAAAGTTATGTAGGATGACTCCATTTTTCTTTTAAATTTTGGGAACCTGTTCATTTATACATTACTAACAACTCCTTTAGTAATGTTTTTGTGGTTTCTGTGGATTATTTTACCCCGTGGCGAGAGCCTGTTGGTTTCCATTTATTTGCTTGAGTGGATGGAAATACCAGTTCCACCATTCCCTGTTAGGCATTACCTCCTGCAGGTGTGGAGCCAATTATGACTCACACCTCATGACGATGGTTGGAAGCCTACGCCTACGCAATGCTGTCCTTGGCCCAAGGAGATGAAAGCCAGGATTAGGGGCCTGCATCAGTTTAGAAGGAGCTCTAAGTGCCTTAGGAGCTTTCTCAAAGGCTGTAGGAGCTTTAGAAACACAGGCCTTTCATGCCCACTGGGAAGAGTCAGGAAATCTGGGAACCAGTTTAATTCTGAACCACTCGCTGGGACTTACAGAGATCACCCGCCTCTGTGCCTCACAAGTTATCAAAGAGAGGAACTGACACGGATGATCGCTTCCCTCTGTGACATTTCCAGACTCTATACTTACTATGAAACTCATAAAAATAAGGATTGACGAGGATATGAGGGTGTGGTAAGTGCATTGCTTCCCCAGACTTGAAACACTTAACAGTAGCATTTCCTGCGAGTAACATCAAAGACGCCTTTGAACTGAACAGGCAGAAATTGAATTCATTTTCCAGTTCTCTTTCAAACCTTCTGGTTACTTCAAGGGACCACTTTGGTTTGGTGCCAGTGTGTCTTTAAACAATACTATTTATTTATGGACGTTGTGTGTGTGCATATAATTATTTATTTACACATATATGTATAAAATTATATGTATGTAATTTTAGTTTTTACAGGATCATGCAGTAAAATTGAACATTCTCAGAGTTCAGTTCAATAAAAATTTTAACATAGGTAACCACTATTGTAATTAGAATTGTAACACAAGCAACCACCACAATACAAAACAGTTCTATCACCCCCAAAACCTTTTATGCTGCCCCTTTTATTCTAACACCCTTCCCTAACCCCTGGCAACACTGATCTCTCCTCCCACAGCATGGTTTTGTCACTCTTGGAGAATATCATATAAATGGATCATATTAGTGGTACCTTTGAAACTGGCTTCTTTCTTTTTAGTTTTGAGATATAGTTTCACTTTTGTTGCTCAGGCTGGAGTGCAATGGTACAATCTTGGCTCACCGCAACCTCTGTCTCCTGGGTTCAAGTGATTCTCCTGCCCCAGGCTCCTGAGTAGATGGGATCACAGGCGCCCACCACCACACCTAGCTAATTTTTTTATATTTTTAGTAGAGATGGGGTTTCACCATGTTGGTCAGGGTGGTCTCGAACTCCTGACCTCAGGTCATCCACCCGCCTCGGCCTCCCAAAGTGCTGGGATTACAGGCATGAGCCCCACACCCGGCCAAGACTGGTTTCTTTCAATCAGGCTACTTATTTTGAAATTCATCCAAAGTGTTGTGTGTTTCTCTGCTTTTCTGTTTTGTTGTATTTTATGTTTTTAGCAAGACAGAGGGTCTTGCTCTGTCTCCCAGAGTGGAGTGCAGTAGGACAATCTTGGCTTACTGCGGCCTCGAACTCCTGGGCTCAAGGGATCTTCCCGCCTCAGCCTCCAGTATCTGGGACTACAGCTGCATGCCACCATGCCTGGCTAGTTTTATATATATATATATATTTATTTATTTGAGATGGAGTCTCGCTTTATCACTCAGGCTAGAGTACAATGGTACGATCTCAGATCACTGCAACCTCTGCCTCCCGGGTTCAAGAGATTCTCTTCCCTCAGGCTCCTGAGTAGCTGGGATTACAGGCACCCATCACCACACCTGGCTAATTTTTTATATTTTTAATAGAGCGTGGTTTCACCATGTTGATCCGGTTGGTCTCGAACTCCTGACCTCAGATGATCCACCCGCCTAGGCCTCCCAAAGTGCTGGGATTACAAGCGTGAGCCACTGCACCTGGCCTGTCGTGTTTTAGTAGTTTGCCCTCTTTATTGTTGAGCAGTGTTTCATGGTATGGGTGAATCACAGTTTATTCCTTTCTTTTTTTTTTTTTTTTTTTTTTTTTTTTTTTTTTTTTTTTTTTTTTTTTTTGAGACGGAGTCTCGCTCTGTCACCCAGGCTGGAGTGCAGTGGCCAGATCTCAGCTCACTGCAAGCTCCGCTTCCCGGGTTCACGCCATTCTCCTGCCTCAGCCTCCCGAGTAGCTGGGACTACAGGCGCCGCCACCTCGCCCGGCTAGTTTTTTTCTGTATTTTTAGTAGAGACGGGGTTTCACCGTGTTCAGGATGGTCTCGATCTCCTGATCTCGTGATCCGCCCGTCTCGGCCTCCCAAAGTGCTGGGATTACAGGCTTGAGCCACCGCGCCCGGCCAATTTATTCCTTTCTTAAGGGATTTTTTTTTCCCCAGTTTTCAGCTATTGCAAATAAAGCTCCTATGAATAAGCACGTGCAGATTGTGTGTGGTTGCATATTGTTCAAAATCCTCTCTGGCTTTCCAATTCACTTAGAATAAAATTTGCAGTCCTCCTGCAGTCTGTAAAATCACACCTGTCCGGGCTTTGTCCAGCCTTTGATAGCATTTCCTCCCTGCCTCTGCTCTCTTTCTTCCAGCTATCCTGGCTTTCCTGACTTTCTCTGTACAGGCAAAGCCCAACCCATTTGTAATGAGTTGAATGGTAGACCCTAAAATGTACATTCAGAACCTGCGAATGTGACTTACTTTAGAAAATATTTTTGGAGAAGTGAGAGGTCTCAACATGAGACTATCCTGGATTAGGGTGGTACCTAAATGCATCATCAAGTGTCCTTATAAGACATAGAGGAGGAGGGCTGGGTGTGGTGGCACATGCCTGTAATCCCAGTGCTTTGGGAGGCTGAGGCAGGCGGATTGCCCAATGTCAGGAGTTCGAGACCCCTCTGGTCTACCTGGTGAAACCCCGTCTCTACTAAAAATACAAAAAAATTTAGCTGGGTGTTGTGGCGTGTGCCTGTAAGCCCAGCTACTCAGGAGGCTGAGGCAGGAGAACTGCTTGAACCCAGGAGGTGGAGGTTGCCATGAGCTGAGATCACGCCACTGTACTCCAGCCCGGGAGACGGAGTGAGACTCCGTTTCAAAAAAAAAAAAAAAAATACAGAAGTTGATGTAGGCACAGGGAATAAGGCCATCTGAAGATATTGCAGAAACTGGAGTGACGCAGCCACAAGCCAAGGAATGCCTGGAGCCTCTTGAAGTTGGAGGAGGTAAGGATCCTCCCCCAGAGATCTTCAGAGAACGTATGGCCCAGCTGATGCCTCCATGCTGAATTTCTGGCCTCCAGAGTGTAAGAAAATTAATTCCTGTTGTTTCAAGCCACCCAATTTGTAGTAATGTATTATAGCTGTCAAAGGAAATTAATAAACCACCTCAGGGCCTTTACATGTGCAATCTCCTCTATCTGGATTACTCTTTCCCCAGATTCTTGTGGGGCCCATGTCCTCACTTCCTCCTGGTCTCTCTGCTCAACTGTCACCTCCTTAGAGAGTCTTCCTGCTCGTCTTAAGAGAGGCCCTTACTGTATCCCTCTAACTCTATAATTTGTTGTACTTCTCTTTAAATAGCAATCAATTTCGATACATGGTATTTGTTCCCTTTCCTGCCCCACCTCCGCCCCTTTTTTTTAAGAGACAGGGTCTTGCTCTGTTGCCCAAGCTGGAGTGCAGTTGCATGATCACAGCTCACTGTAGCCAGGACCTCTTGGGTTCAAGCAATCCTCCCTTCTCAGCCTCCCAAGCAGCTAGGATAGCAAGCACCTGCCACCATGCTCAGCTAAATTTTTTTGCTTTTTTTTTTTTTTTTTTTAATTTTTTAGACAGAGTCTTGCTCTGTTGCCCAGGCTGGAGTGCAATGGCGTGATCTCAGCTCATCGCAACCTCTGCCTCCTGGGTTCAAGCGATTCTCCTGGCTAAGTTTATTTATTTACTTATTTATTTTTATTTTTTTGAGATGGAGTCTCACTCTGTCGCCCAGGCTGGAGTGCAGTGGTGTGATCTCGCCTCACTGTAAGGTCCGCCTCCCAGGTTCAGGCCATTCTCCTGCCTCAGCCTCCCGAGTAGCTGGGACTACATGCGCCCGCCACCACGCCTGGCTGATTTTTTGGATTTTTAGTAGAGACGGGGTTTCACCGTGGTCTCCATCTCCTGACCTTGTGATCTGCCCGCCTCAGCCTCCCAGAGTGCTGGTATTACAGGCGTGAGATACTGAGCCCAGCCTGTTTTGTTTTTTTGTTTTTTTTTTTGTTTTTTTTGAGAGACAGGGTCTCACTTTTTGTCCCCGGCTGGTCTCAAATTCCTGCCCTCCAGTGATCCTCCTGCCTTGGCCTCCCAAAGTGCTGGGATTACAGGCATGGGCCACCACACCAGGCTTGTTTCCCTTTTTAAAAAAATCACTTGTCCTCTGTGTATATTTGTTTCAGGGACTGTTGATTTGTTTCAGCCTTTGGCTGAGAAGTTTTTTGGACATTTCTCTAGTGACAATCTTTCTTTATCTGGAGAGAGATAGGACAGATAATTAGTTTTGGAGCATGTTAAAGCTTTGTCTCCCGAGAAAGAATTTACATCTATTACAACATCTTTCTCTCTCTCTCTGGAAAACTGTATCCTTGCTACTAAGACTTTTTTTTTTTTTTAGCTTTACAGAAAAGCTGTAAAGATAGCAAGATAATTTTTATCTACTCTTTATCCAGCTTCCCTGAATGTTAACATCTTACATAACCATAATACATTTACTGAAACAAAAAGATTTAACACTGGTTCATTACTATTAACTCAACTCCAGACTTTATTTGGATTTCACTAGCTTTATCCGCAAATTTGTCCTTTTCTTGATTCCTGGATCCAGTCCAGGGTACTATATTGAATTTACTTGTCACATCTCCTTTCCTGCCTCTGGTTTGTGGCAGTGCCTCAGTCTTTCTTTGTTTTTCATGACCTTGACAGTTTTGGAGAGGTCTGGTTAGGGATTTTATAGAATGTGACTCAATTTGAGTTCCTTTGCTTGCTACTATATTATAAAAAAAATATACACACATATATGCATATTCATTTGTAGTGTGGAAAATATACATAACATAAAATTTACCATTTTAAGTATTATTATTTTGTGAGACACGGTTTGCTCTGTCGCCCGGGCTAGAGTGCAGTGGTACAGCCCCGCTGTTGTGAAAACCGAGCTGTGTTCGGACGACCTGAATCTACGGGCTTGCATTGTTTGACCAATGGAAGGCTGCGGAAGGTAGGGCCCCCAAAGGTCTGGGCTCCTGAGGCCGCCGAGGGGCGTGGCCTCCAGGTTTTAAGAAAAATAAAATGGGTGTGAGGCCTGCAGTGCGAGCCAATGAAAGGCGAGGGGAGGCGGGGTCTGTGTGCGAGGCGGCCAGTAGAGGCAAGGCTCTTTCGAGTGGCCCCGGAGCGTGGCTCCGACTGTGCGCATGCGCATCGGTCCGGACTACGGGGCGCCGCTGAGCCAAGTGGGCGACCCGGGCAAGGACGAGCTCCCGGGTCACGTGACACGGAACGGGCCGAATTCTGCAGGAGGCAACGCCATAGCCTGGAGGTGAAAGTGCATAGCCTCGGGGGTCGAGCTGGTGTGGGAGAACTACATCCTGATGCGATGTGACCTCGACCCGTGGCCCGGGGTCTGGGTCCAGGCTCGGGCCCGTGCGCTAAGGGAGAGGCGTGGCTTGCGTGGAGGGTCGCGCCAGCTAACCTGGGGGCGTGACCTCGTGCCTTTTGGTGGCGTACCGTGGGGAGGGCTCACTACTGGGGCTGAGATTTGGGGTCCCCTTGTGGAAAGAGAGGACGGGCTTCTGCCTATCCATTGACAGGTAGGTAAGTGGAAGATAACTCTGTGGTGCTGTCGTCGCCGCTTTGACCTGTGGTGGCTAGTTTGGGTGGGAGTGGTGGTGACATAAAGGATTGGGGCTAGCCCCGCGAGGGGCGTGACCTTGTCACAGAGAGGCGTGGCTTCACGCCGAGCCTAGTCGCACAAAGGGCGTGGTCTGGCACGGTTGGGGGCGTGGCCGCACAGAAACTGGCGGCAAGGGGCGTGGTCCTGAATCCGGACTGGGAGAGGGGCGCGATTTCTTCCGCATAGGTTCCCTGTCGCGCCCAAGTCTGGGAAGTGCCCTTTTTCTCTTAGGTGCCACCTCATGGAGACCCCCGCGGCCGCCGCCCCTGCCGGGAGCTTATTCCCCTCCTTCCTGCTCCTGGCCTGCGGGACGCTGGTGGCCGCCTTGCTGGGCGCCGCGCACCGCCTGGGGCTCTTCTATCAGCTGCTGCACAAGGTGCGGGACACAAGAATGGGAGGTGGGCTGGGGGCAGTTAAAGAGAGAGGGACCTCGTGGTGCTGCTTCCAGCTCACTCATTGTGGAAGGTGGGAAAGCGAGCCCCGACTAGTCCAGAGGGACTGGTAAGAGGCTGTGTCCAGGGCCCTGTCTCCATTGCCACGCTGCGTATAGGGGCCTGGACTTTGCCACTAGTGAGATAGAACATGGAAGCTGCCGCTGCCCGGGCACGTGCACCCCACCTACCTCCTTCCACAGTGACTCTTTTCACAGAACAGATGGACAGCACCCCTAAACTGGATGGGATAAATGCGGCAGAGGGCAGGCACCAGCAAGGGGGTGGCAGTGTCAGTTTCATAACAGTTGCCCTCTGCTGACAGTACTGTAGATTTTCTTTCTTTTTTTTTTTTTTTGAGACGGAGTCCCGCTCTGTTGCCCAGGCTGGAGTGCAGTGGCTGGAGTGCAGTGGCCAGATCTCAGCTCACTGCAAGCTCCGCCTCCCGGCTTTATGCCATTCTCCTGCCTCAGCCTCCCGAGTAGCTGGGACTATAGGCGCCCGCCACCTCGCCCGGCTAGTTTTTTGTATTTTTTAGTAGAGACGGGGTTTCACCATGTTAGCCGGGATGGTCTCGATCTCCTGACCTCGTGATCCACCCGTCTCGGCCTCCCAAAGCAGTGCTGTAGATTTTCTTACCTACCCCTTAACCTTTTCCTTGAAAGTAGGTGCTGTTCTTTCTGCCTCATTTTCTGCAAGAGGAAGCTGAGGCTCGGAGAGATTGTGTGGTGGTTTGCCCTAGGTGACATGTTTGGAAAGAGCTGATCCCACAGGCTTCCCCCTGAACTCCTTGCACCTGTTTGAAATTTACCCCTTCCCCAGACCCCCTTCTCAACCCTTTCTCTCCTAGCAGGGACCAAGCTTGACCTCTCCCTCCCCACACCCTTCTCTGATCCTTCCTTTGCTAGCCAAGAGTCATGCCACTGACCTTCAGGACTTGCAGAGATTTAAAGCAAGCCTTGGATGTAGGGCTGTGAGGCAGCTGGAGTTGGGAGGCCTCGGCACAGTCTATGCCAGCAGCTCACTCCCATGCCAGGCACATGGTGGCTGGCAGCCTATCACCTAAGCCCTGGGCCTGTTTAGCGTCTATCAGGAGGGTATCAGGGAGGCTGGAATCAGGAGCCCAGCTGCCAGGCCCTGCAGGGATACTGGAGGACAGTCAGGAGTCATAGCAGATGGCTCCCTGCCAAACTCCCTGGGTTATATAAACCGTCTCCTCTCTCCCTGATTGCCCTGCCATCCTGGAGACAGGCAGTGTAACAGTGGGGCACTTAAGAGCGTGGGGTCTGTTGGACTTTCAGTCTTACTTGGGCAAGTCTTGATGTCCTCAGCTGTAAGAGGGATGTAATGACAAGAGGATCTGATAAGATGTCATGCCTTGCTTTGAGCCTGTTGTGTAGTATAATATATGCCTAACCAAGACCAAGCTTCTCTTGACCTCTTACCCTGCTTCTGTCCCCTTACTTGGGGCAGGGGGATTGCCCCCTTTCCCAGCTGCCCTCTGCCCTGACCTTTAACTTTATTGCTCCACCTGTCCTTGGGCCCAGGTGGACAAGGCAAGTGTCCGGCATGGCGGAGAGAACGTGGCCGCTGTGCTGAGGGCCCATGGCGTGCGGTTCATCTTCACACTGGTGGGTGGGCACATTTCCCCGCTGCTGGTGGCCTGTGAGAAACTGGGCATCCGTGTGGTGGACACACGCCATGAGGTCACCGCCGTCTTTGCTGCTGATGCTATGGCCCGCCTGTCCGGTGAGAGCTGGGGACTGGTTGGACTGTGGGATACAGTGTCTGTGAGGGTTGGGGCTTTTCAGAGGTGGGAGAATGGCCAAGAGAGTGGGCATGGCCGTGATGGGCTCTGTGTTCCAGGAACGGTGGGCGTGGCGGCAGTGACAGCAGGCCCTGGCCTCACCAACACGGTGACGGCGGTGAAGAATGCTCAGATGGCTCAGTCCCCAGTCCTGCTTCTGGGTGGGGCCGCCAGTACTCTGCTGCAGGTACCCAGTCCTTGGGGGCTGGTGGGGGCCTAGGTGGGGCTTGAAGGGCTCATGTGGTAACCCTACCACACCTCTGTCTTTGCCAGAACCGGGGTGCGCTCCAGGCCATTGATCAGCTCTCTCTTTTCCGGCCACTCTGTAAGTTCTGTGCATCTGTGCGGAGGGTGCGGGACATCGTGCCCACCCTGAGGGCCGCGATGGCTGCCGCCCAGTCGGGCACCCCAGGTAGGTGGAGGATGGTGATGCTGAGCAGTGCTGGGGCCGAGGGGCTGGGGACATGTTGTGGACTCAGCGTCCTCCCTGTCCCTGCAGGTCCGGTGTTTGTGGAGCTGCCCATTGATGTACTGTACCCCTACTTCATGGTCCAGAAGGAGATGGTGCCAGCCAAGCCACGCAAGGGCCTCGTGGGCCGAGTGGTCTCCTGGTGAATAGCCCCACCCCTGCCATTCCCTTCTCTATCCCCCGTCCTCTCCTGCAGCTTCCAGCCTGTGTCCATCCTCCTTTGATTCACATGTGGAGTGGGAGGAGACAGCTGTGGGGAGAGCATTCCGGGTAGAAGGAACAGCAAGTGCAAAGGTCCTGGGGCAGGAATGAATTGGGTGGGTGGGGAGAGCAAGGTGGCCCTCATGGAGGCAGCAGAGGGGAGAGGCTCAGGACAGCCCTCCTCCTCCTCCTCCTCTTCCTCCTCATCATCATCTCTTCTTCCTCCTCCCTCTTCCTTCCTCTTCTCCTCCTTTTCCTCCCCCTCTTTCCCCTCATCTTCTCCGTTTTCCTCCTCCTTAAGGATGATCCTTGAACCTCAGAAGGGAGGTTCATTCTTACATTTACAGAGGAGGAAGCTCAGAAAGGTGAAGTCACTTGCCCAAAGTCACACAGCTAAGAAGTAGCAGAGCCCAGGCCGGGAGCGGTGGCTCACACCTGTAATCCCAGCACTTTGGGAGGCCGAGGTGGGTGGATCACGAGGTCAGGAGATCGAGACCATCCTGGCTAATATGGTGAAAACGCGTCTCTACTAAAAGTACAAAAAAAAAAAAAAAAAAAAAAAAAAGCCAGGCATGGTGGCGGGCACCTGTAGTCCCAGTTACTCGGGAGGCTGAGGCAGGAGAATGGCGTGAACCCGGGAGGTGAAGCTTGCAGTGAGCCAAGATCACGCCATGGCACTCCAGCCTGGGAGCCTGGGTGACAGCGCGAGACTCTGTCTCAAAGAAAAAAAGAAAAAAGTGGCAGAGCCCAGACTCGAGCCCTCTCCTTTCCTTCCCTCACATCTTTGTCCTTTCCTTTTTTTTTTTTTTTTGAGACAGAGTCTTTGTTCTGTTGCCCAGGCTGGAGTGCAGTGGCGCGATCTTGGCTCACTGCAACCTCCACCTCCCGTGTTCAAGTGATTCTCCTGCCTCAGCCTCCGGAGTAGCTGGGACTACAGGCGCCCGCCACCACGCCTGGCTAATATTTGTATTTTTTGTAGAGATGAGGTTTCATCATGTTGGCCAGGCTGGTCTTGAACTCTTAACCTCAAATGATCCACCCTCCTCTGAAGGGGTGACCTGCCCCTCCACACCTGTGGGCGTTTCTCATTAGATGGAACGAGAGACTTGAGAAAAGAAATGAGACACAGAGACAAAGTATAGAGAAAGAAAAAGTGGGCCCAGGGGACCGGCGCTCAGCTTACAGAGGACCCACCAAGGCACCGGTCTCTGAGTTCCCTCCGTATTTATTGATCGTTATCTTTACTATCTTGGAAAAGGGGAAGTGGCAGGATAATAGGATCATAGTAGGGAGAAGGTCAGCAGAAAGACGTGAATAAAGATCTCTGTGACCTGAGTAAGTTTAAGGAAAAGTGCTGTGCCTTGATATGCATACGCAAATATCTCCATAAACCTTTTTAGTGCATAGAGAGCAGCATTTCCACTAGCATGGCCCACCTTCAGCCCTAAGGCGGTTTTCTCCTTTCAGTAAATAGAACATACAATTGGGTATTTACACCGAGATGTTCCATTGCCCAGGGACAGGCAGGAGACAGATGCTTTTCTCTATCTCAACTGCCAAGAGGCCTTCTTTCCTCTTATACTAATCCTCCTCAGCACAGACCCTTCACGGGTGTCAGGCTGGGGGACGATTAGGTCTTTCCCTTCCCATGAGGACATATTTCAGACTATCACATGGGGAGAAACCTTGGACAATACCCAGCTTTCCTAGGCAGAGGTCCCTGTGACCCTCCGCAATGTATGTGTCCCTGGGTACTTAAGATGAACAGAATGGTGATGACTTTTAACGAGCATGCTACCTTCAGGCACTTGTTTAACAAAGCACACCCTGCATAGCCCCAAATCTATTAAACCTTGAGTCGCCACAGCACATGTCTCTTGCAAGGACAGGGTTGGGGGTAGGGTTACAGATTAGCAGCATCCCAAATACAGAACAAATACAGAACAAATACAGAACTTCTTTCTATATAGACACAGTAACAGTCTGATCTCTTTCTTTTCCCCACACTCCTTGGCCTCTCAAAGTGTTGGGATTACAGACATAAGCCAGCGGGCCTGGCCTATTCTCCTCTTTTTCCTCCTTTCCTTTCTCCTTCTCCTCTTCCTCTTCCTCTTCCTCCTACTTCTCTCCCTTCCCCTCAGTCCCTTCCCTTTGCCTGTCCTCGGCCCTTCCTTTCCATACATTCAGCGAGCAGCAGCCATGTGCCAGGTTCCAGGACAGGCACGGGGCATCAGCAGTGGACAAGGTAGTCAGGTACTCCGGATGTGTGTGAAGCCCCTGAGGGTCAGCTCAGGCAGTAGTGATTTTGTTCTATGGCCTCATTCTTTATTTTTTTGAGACGGAGTCTCACTTTGTCCCCCAGGTTGGAGCGCAGTAGTGTGATCTCGGCTCACTGCAACCTCCACCTGCCAGGTTCAAGAGATTCTCCTGCCTCAGCCCCCCGAGTAGCTGGGATTACAGGTGCAGTCCACCATGCCCAGCTAATTTTTGTATTTTTAGTAGAGATGAGGTTTCAACATTTTGGCCCTATAGCCTCATTCTTAATGCACTTTGACCCCTGGCTTCCCAGTTAGTCCCTCCCCTTCTCCTCCTCCTTGCCCCTCTCTCAGGCTGCCTCTCACAAGGCTGTCTCTTATCTTGCCTTTTTTGTTTTGTTTTATTTTGAGACAGGGTCTCGCTCTATCACCCAGGCTAGAGTGCAGTGGTATGATCATAACTCACCACAGCCTTGAACTCCTGGCCTCGAGCAGTCCTCCCGCCTTAGCCTCCCTTGCCTTTTCTTTACTTTCAGGGTTTCCCACGGTTCCTTCCTTGGCTGCTTCTGTGCTGTCTCAGCCTGTCCTTAACAGTGAAAGCAGAGGCTTCTGGCTCTGAGCTCCGACTGTTTCCTGCCAACGCCCATGCATCTCTGGCTGGATACAGCGTCCCCTGAGGGCAGGGCTGGGCAGGATCTATCTTTGTGTCTCCAGGGCCCTGCAGAGGTCCTTCAGGAAAGTTGGGGCCCTGGGGCCCAATGAGCAAGGAGACCAGAAGGTCCTGTTTAAAGCAGGAGAGGATAGTGTTCAGAACTCCCATGGATCAAGTGTTACGCAAAGCACCTCAGGACCTAAATGGACAGATCCTTGAACCTGGAGAGGGAGGTTCATATTTACAGTGACAGAGGCAGAAGCTCAGAAGGGTGAAGTCACTTGCCCTAAGTCGCACAGCTAGGAAGTGACAGAGCCAGGACTTGAGCGCACATCCGTTGGACCCACAGGCTTAATCCTGGCATGCTGAGCCTGCTTTCCTTGCTTCTGGGGGTCTACGTGGAGTTAGGGTGGACCCCAGAGGCTACCGAGGGGAAATAGGCCGCTGGAGACCTGGCCACCAGGGTTCGTCTGCCCCTGAGGTTTTTTACTCCCCATCCCTGTCCCCATGTCACTTTGCTCCTGGCTTTTCTCCTGGCCCTTTTCCCGGCCCCTCTCCTCCCTCAGATCCTGGAATCCTTGTAGTTCATTCTGGAAACTTGGTTCTTTCCCCTCCCTCTTGCAGGTATTTAGAGAATTACCTGGCCAACCTCTTTGCGGGGGCGTGGGAGCCTCAGCCCGAGGGACCGCTGCCCCTGGACATCCCCCAGGCTTCCCTGCAGCAGGTGAATTACCTCTCTTTTTCTGTCTGAGGACCCTACCCAGCAGGGCCCCCTGACCCTCTCCCTGAGTCAGTATTGGGGCCTTGATCTTGGGTGCTCATGGCGACTCAAAGGTGGCCCTTTGGCCGGACGCGGTGGCTCACGGTGGTAATCCCAGCACTTAGGAAGGCCGAGGTGGGCGGATCACTTGAGGCCAGGAGTTCAAACTAGCCTGGCCAACATGGTGAAACCCTGTCTCTACTGAAAATACAAAAGTTAGCCAGGCATGGTGGCATGCGCCTGTAATCCCAGCTACTCTGGAGGCTGAGGCGAGAGAATCATTTGAACCTGGGAGGTGGAGGCTGCAATGAGCTGAGATCACGCCACTGCACTCCATCCTGGGCAACAGAGTGAAACTGTGTCTCAAAAAATAAATAAATAAATACATAAAAAGACAATCTTTTGAGCCCCACCTCTCGCCCCAGGTTCAGCGCTGTGTGGAGATCCTGAGCCGGGCCAAGAGGCCCCTAATGGTGCTAGGGAGTCAGGCCCTGCTCACCCCGAAGTCTGCTGACAAGCTTCGGTGAGAAGCCCCAGCCCTGCCCGTGTTTTCACGTTCCCAGTTCCCGGTCCTTGGGTGCTCTTGGGGAGGCGGGCGGCCCCGGCCACACTGACCTCTGCTCTGCTTGGACTCCCAGGGCTGCCGTGGAGACCCTGGGTGTTCCCTGCTTCCTCGGGGGGATGGCACGGGGGCTGTTAGGCCGCAACCACCCCCTCCACATCCGGGAGAACCGCAGTGCGGCCCTGAAGAAGGCAGATGTCATTGTCCTAGCAGGTGGGCCTGAGCCTCTTCCTTTCCCTCCTTCCGCCAGGAATCCCCTCACCCTGTTAGCCAGCTTCACACAAAGGAGGATGAACATCTAGTGGGCACCTACTGTACTTGATACACATTTTCACATAAAGCGCTTTGAACCCTACCAGACACATAATAGGTGTATCAGTTAGCTACTGCCCTGTAACAACCATCCCCAAACTCAATGGCTAAAAATGCATTTCTGATTTCTCAAGACCCACCTATAAGGTAGGTGGTAGCTGTGGTTTTGACTGGGCTCATTTGTGAGTCTGCTCTTGGGTTAGGCAGGAAGGCAGCTGTGCTGATCCAGGCTGGGCTCGCTCACCTTGTATGGGGATTGGCTGGCCCTGCAGCTGGTCTGGGATGGCTTCAACTGGGGTCATAGAGTTCTTCATCCCTGTCTGCATGGCCCCCTTGTTTCTCATCCTCCAGTAGGCTAGCCTGGGCCAGCCGACTTGGTGAAGGATGAGAAAACTATGGGGCTGGGAGAGTGTGGTTGTTGAGAGAGAGAGTGGAGGCTGTGTGGCTTCTTGAAGTAGAGTCTGCAGGAATGGGGGAGGGGGTCCTGAGTCATCTGGAGGTGTCTTCACTCAGAGGTCTTGCAATTGATGCCAACTGTTGCTGGGGCTGTGGACTAGGGCAACTACACAGGCCTCTCCTTGTGGTTCGGGTTTCCTCCCAGCATGATGGCCTCGGGGTAATCAGACTTCGCAGACAGAGAGCACACTCCTTGGCCCCACCCAGGCCTCTAAGAGTGAACAAGAAACTGCATCTCTTCTGACCCAGCCTCGGGTGTCATGCTATGTCACTTCTGCCACCTGATTCAAGGAAAGGGGACCCAGGCTGCACCTCTCTCCATGGGAGGCATGTCAAGGTGACCTTGTACAAGTGGATGTAGGGTGGGAGATATTGTGGCCATCTGGGAAAATATAACCCGCCTCTGCCCTATCCTGTTGGCCAAAGCATGTCATGAGGCCAGCCCAGATTCAGGGGGTGTGGGGAGCTGCAAGGTCACTGCAGGTGGCACAGGTGCAAGGAGACTCGGTGAGGAACAGGGAGTCTTTTGCATCCAGTCCACCACAATGGATCAAGTAAGGTAGAGGACATGGGGCCTCTACCCACTGCATTCCTGTCCTCCACCCCAGGAACCGTGTGCGACTTTCGCCTATCCTATGGCCGTGTCCTCAGCCACAGCAGCAAGATCATCATTGTCAATCGTAACCGGGAAGATATGTTGCTCAACTCAGACGTCTTCTGGAAGCCCCAGGAGGCTGTGCAGGGTGAGCCCCCTAATCTCCCCATACACATATGTGCTCTTCCTGGTCCCTCTCCTCCTGGTTTCTGCTGCAGCTGGCTTGAACGTGGTACGGTGATCGAGGCCCAGACCTTGCCCTAGGGCGCAGCCTGTCAACCAGAGACAAATAGTTGGCCCTCAAACTGATGAATGCTTCTTTCTTTAAATTTTTTTTATTTTTATTTTTTAGAGATGAGGTCTTGCTCTGTCACCCAGGCTGGAATGCAGTAGTGCGATCACAGCTCACTGCAGCCTCAAACTCCCAGGCTCAAAGCAATCCTCCCACCTCAGCCTCTTGAGTAGCTGGGACTACAAGCGTGCACCACCACGCCAGGCTAGTTTTTTATTTTATTTTATTTTATTTTATTTTTATGGAATCAGCATCTCACTGTGTTGCCCAGGCTGGTACCGAACTCCTGGCCTCCAGTGATCCTCCTGCCTCGGCCTCTCAAAGTGCTGAGATTACAGACCAGAGCTGCTGCGCCCGGCCTAATAGATGCTTCTGTAGGAACAAATGGTGGGGTGGACACAGAGGGAAGCTTGAAAACATGCATGTGATCACGTTCCCTCCCACACTGCCCACTGCCCTCAGGACAGAGAGCACACTCCTTGGCCCCTTAGCCTCTCTGTCTTCCTGCCGTATCTATGCTCTCTCCTTATTTGAGTCAACTTGGACTTGAACTTGTTCATTGTTGTGAGGATGTTGACTCCTCTGCAGCCTAGGTGACAGGACGCTGTTGTGTTAAGCAGAGAAGTGGCACCGTTGCATCTGTGTTGGGAAGGTCCCCTCAGCAGCCATGGACGGCCGGCTGGAAGGGGGCCGGGTGGAGGCCAGGGGGGCTGCTAAAAATGGCCAGGACAGAAACGAGGAGGCGTGAACTGGAGATGAACAGCGGGAGAGCCTCACCTTCTCAGAGTCTCCATTTGATCATTTGAAAAATGGGGTGGTGAAAAAGACATCACGGGCTGTTTGTTAGTTCACTTCAGTAACGTTTGCTGTGCGCTTCCACATGCCTGGAATTGAGAGATGTGCTTGGTGGATGTAGCTCTTTTCATTGTTTCCCAGGCAGAAGGAGGTAGAGGGAGGGGATGAGGCCAGCTTGGGTTTGTCACCTGCCTTGTGCTCCTTGACTCTTGTTTCTTGGGTCTTGTCCTCCCTTTTCACCTGGGCTGCCCTCCCCTGGTTCTGGGGTGTTTCACCTGTTTTTTTCCTAGGAGCACCCCTGGCCTGCTTCCCGTCTGCCTGCTCGGATGGCTTCCTGCTGTTTTGAGGTCTCTGGTGCTGGAAGAACAGGAGGAAGCCAGCTCCCCACAGCTGTGTCCTCTTCCTCCCCCAGGAGATGTGGGTTCCTTCGTGCTGAAGCTGGTGGAGGGCCTTCAGGGCCAGACATGGGCCCCAGACTGGGTGGAGGAGCTGCGAGAAGCTGACCGGCAGAAGGAGCAGACCTTTCGGTGGGGCCTGGGTGGAGTGGATGTGGGCAGGGGGTTCCCGGCAGACCCTGCTGCCAATGCTGGTGACCTTCGCTGTCCTGTTGCAGGGAGAAGGCAGCGATGCCTGTGGCCCAGCACCTGAACCCAGTGCGGGTGCTGCAGCTGGTGGAGGAAACGCTACCTGACAACTCAATTCTGGTGGTGGATGGCGGGGACTTTGTGGGCACCGCTGCCCATCTGGTACAGCCCCGTGGCCCCCTGCGCTGGCTCGATCCTGGTAAGGAAGGGCTCCCGCCAGGGGCAGTGGGCACCATCCATCTGGACGCCTTCACACCCACCTGCTCTTGGTCCTTTTAGGGGCCTTTGGGACTCTGGGAGTTGGTGCAGGATTTGCACTTGGGGCCAAGCTGTGCCGGCCGGATGCTGAGGTGAGGCACTGGAGTTGAGCACTGGAGTTGGGAGACTTGCTGCTCTCTGGGCCCTGATCCACCCTAACCACCCTGGGTCCCCTCCCCACCAGGTCTGGTGCCTGTTTGGGGATGGAGCTTTTGGCTATAGCCTCATCGAATTTGATACGTTCGTCAGACACAAGGTGACTGGGCTGGCCTGAGGGAAGCTTAGGGCCTGGGGTTCTGGGAGATGTCACCAGGGGTGGGCTGAGGTGGGGAGGGAGCCTTCTGTCTGGCAGAGGCCCTGTCCCTGTCTCTGTCCTCTGGCTGGTCAAGTCATGGGGCTGAAGGCTGCAGCCTGCCTTCATCTTCTTCCTGTAGATCCCAGTGATGGCCTTGGTAGGGAATGATGCTGGCTGGACGCAGATTTCTCGGGAGCAGGTGCCGTCTCTGGGCAGCAACGTGGCCTGTGGCCTGGCCTACAGTGGTGAGGGGGCCTCAGCAAGGTTGGGAGGACAGGAGGCTGTTTCAGTCCCAGCTGGCTGCATGTGCGGTGGGCTGAATCCTTGCCACCATCTGACTTAATCTCCTCTTTTAGATTATCACAAGGCAGCCATGGGTCTGGGGGCCCGGGGCTTGCTGCTCTCACGGGAGAATGAGGATCAGGTGGTCAAGGTGCTGCACGATGCCCAGCAGCAGTGCCGAGACAGCCACCCGGTCGTGGTGAACATCCTCATTGGGAGGACGGACTTCCGCGATGGCTCCATTGCTGTATAGGGCCTTGTGGGTCAGGATGCTTGGCTGCCTTCCTGCCGCTGGACTGTGTCCAGCTGGTTTGGAGTCTCATCATTGCTTGCCCTGGGCCTATCCCATGAGGCCCGATGACTCCACCTCCCTGAGGAGGGGATGGAGGGGTCAAAGCTCAGAGATGCTCCCTTATGAGCTCTTCGACCCTCCTCTCCACGGACCCAACTGTGCCCTTTGTCCCCTCTCTTATGGAGACTGAATAAACCACCTCTGGCCCACGTGGGCCCACATACTCAGTCTCAGAACCTGTGCATATTGATTTATTATCCACAAAGATGGAGGTGCGGAAAAGAAGAGGGAGACAGGAGGGAACCATACTCTCCCACTGGAACTCTGGGGCCCACTGAGGCACCATTACTGGGGATTTCAGGGTGGCTGGGCACTGCAAACTGCTCCCTCCTCTGTGGTCCCTGAAAGAGCCCCACACGCCTGCTCCAGACGTGTCCACGCACACCAGTCCTCACAGACACACACACACATGCATGGAGGCAATAAATATGTTCCGTACCAGACTGCCCCCAGCCTGACGCTTTGGGGGGCCCCCCTCCAAAAGAGAGGGGTTTAAGTGCTCAAAATTTTTTTTTCAGGGATGGGGATTGGAAAGGCCAGACTCTGTTATCTCCATTTGCTGACTAGAGGCCAATCGTGGGGTCCTCCCGGGAAAAGGGTGGGGGAAACCAGCTGTTTCTCCATAAGCCCCAGGCTGCCCCTGTGTCTATGCTGGAACCCAGGATAGGGGCTGCCTCCCACAAACGGTGCCTCATGCTAGTCCTTGTGTCGTCCAAGGGAGGGAGAAACAAGAGTGCAGTGCTCAAAGCTAATACTGATTCGGTTGGCAGCAGCAAGAGGGCCGACTAGACGTGACTCACCACGACAGGGTGATGTCACACCGTAACTGGTGTTGACCCGGCCAAGGGGAGGCAAGAGAGGCCAGCCTAGCAAGCGCGAGAACTGCCTTTTTGGCAACAAAAGGGGAAGCCCTTGGTGCTCAGGAAAGATGGTCACAACCTCTGGTCCCTAAAATCCCCAGTACCCAGACTTAGCAACTAGTGTCCAAATACTGGGCCCTGGAAACGGGGAATGAGTCTCAGCCATACATGCGACTGGTCCCATGGTAACTCCCTAACAACCAGGAGCTCGGCCTGAGCAACAGGTCTGACTCTCCTTGGTCACCAGGGTACCGCCTCCGCCACCGGGCGCCCAGTTTTGTAACTGGGGTCCCGCCCTGTCCTCTGGCTCAGAGGCACACGTTGATTTGCTTGGAGAGCTCTCTCTCCAGATCCAGGATGAGGGCGTCAAAGTCTTTGAGATTCAGGTGCGGGTTGAAGGGTGCATCGAAGTCATCTTCGAAGTCAGCGGTGACCCTCGGCTCACCGACCTCCTCGTCCTCGTCCTCGCTGTCACTGCCCGTCACGTGGTCGTAGGCTGGCCTGGACAGGAAGTCCCGCCCACAAGACAGGAAGTCCCGCCCGCAAACGCTCCAGTCGCCGGCGTAGCGGTTGCTCGGGGGGCTCTCGGGGCCTCCTCGGCCACGGGGCCGAGTCACCACTTCGGGGTCTGCCAGCGGCAAGTGCAGAGGTGGTTGTCGTTTGGGTCGCAAGTACGGCGCGACATCTGGAGCTTCTCGGGGCAGGCGGGGATCTGAAGGGAGACAGGGCAGGTCATACACAGAGGCGACAGCCGACCTCTGATTGGCTGCTTAGGGAACTAGGCTCCTGATTGGCCTGTGGAAAGAGGCCTTCGACCGTTTCAGGGTTTCACGGGCGGAGCTAGAACTGGTTGCTTAGGCAACTGGACCTCTGATTGGCATGTCAAGAGGAAGGGCCTCTGACTGCATCAAAGATGGATAGGGGCAGGTGCCCTGGATCACGCCTGTAATCCCAGCACTTTGGGAGGCCTGAGGCAGGCAGATCACTTGAGGTCAGGAGTTCAAGACCAGCCTGGCCAACACCGTGAAACCCCGTCTCTACTAAAAATACAAAAATTAGCTAGGACTGGTAGTGTGTGCCTGTAATCCCAGCACTTTGGGAGGACTGAAGTGGGTGGATCACTTGAGGTCAGGAGTTCAAGACCAGCCTAACACAGTGAAACCCCCTCTCTACTTAAAATATAAAAATTAGCCAGGACTGGCCGGGCGTGGTAGCTCATGCCTGTAATCCCAGCACTCTGGGAGGCCAAGGTGGGTGGATCACGAGGTCAGGAGATCAAGACCATCGTGGTTAACATGGTGAAACCCTGTCTCTACTAAAAAAAAAATACAAAAAATTAGCCGGGCGTGGTGGCAGGTGCCTGTAGTCCCAGCTACTCGGGAGGCTGAGGCAGGAGAATAGCATGAACCCTGGAGGCAGAGCTTGCAGTGAGCCGAGATCGCAGCACTGCACTGTAGCCTGGGTGACAGAGAGATCTCAAAAAAAAAAAAAAAAAAAAAAAAAAAAAAAGAATCAGCTCCATGGGGCAAAGTGATTCAGTTTATAATCCCAGTACTTTGGGAGGCTGAGGCAGGACGATGGCTTGAGATCATGAGTTTGAGACCAGTTTGGGCAGTATAGAGAAACCCTGTCTTTACAAAATAATAATAATAATAATAAAAAGACAAAACAGATAGATTGGTTGGATCTGAACTGGTTGCTGAGGCAACCAGGTACCAGTTTACTCCATGAGGGGACGTAGCCTGCTTCAAGCCCGAGACACTGATTGGTCCCCTAAGGTAGCATCACTGCAGCAGCCTGGCTCAGATTGGTGGTGCAGGCCCTGGGCATGAGCTCACCTGGCCAAGACTGCAGCAGGTAGTGCAGCACCTCGATGTGACGCTTGAAGTCCACTGCACTGGCGAGGCCTGGGCCGGAGCTGCGGGCACGAGGCCTTGTGGGTGCCTGGCGTGCCGGCAGCAGCACAGGCCCAAAGCACACAGCCAAGTTCTGTGGGGTCATGCGGTTGTAGGCATGGAAGGAGGAGACAAGGCGCAGGTGGTCCAGGAGAAGCGTCAGCGTGGCCTGGGAGAGGGTTGAGAGGATGTAAGTCAGACAAAGTCAGGCCCCTGTGGCACCTACCTGCAAGAGACTAAGGTGGCTAGAGTAAGGAAGCAGGTTCACAGTCTCATAGCTGGGATGTGGTCGGGTTAAGACTATTAATCATTAGGTATTAGTATTATGAGCCTATTTTGTTGGAGGGAAGACCGAAGCCAAAGGCAACTAAGCATTGGAAAGGCAAAGCTGCCATGAATCCCATTTTACAGATGAAGGTATTGAAGCACAGAGAGGGATGGAACTTGTCTAGGTTCCCTCAGCCAGGAACCTCCCTTGTAGGTTGAAAGACCAGCATTCAGCATGCATTTTTGACACATCCTGACTGTGTGACCTTGGGTAACTCACTCACCTGCTTTGGGCCTCAGTTTCCAAATCTATGAAGTGGGATGCTAATAGCACCTATTTCTTGGGGATATGATGCTGCTGCCAGCTCATGCCCATCGCAGGCCCAGCCATGGGAAACATTCTATTGGTATTAGCCCACTCTCAAGTCCCATCACTCCCACCAGGCCCAACTCACTCTTTCCACATCCGGCAGGCAGCTGAGAAGCCCACGGGTGCCCTCAGTGGTGGGGGGAGCTCTGTTTGGGGGGTCCCGAGCCATGGCCTCCAGTACCACCTGATACAGGGGCTGGGTGATGAGCGGAGTGGGCAACTCTCGAAGATAATCCTTGAGGATGCCTGTGAACACAGGGCCCCCTCTGGTCAGGGCACCACTGGCTTCTAAGGCCAAGGAGGGGCACAGACAAGGGGGAAGAGGAGGTGGGTGAAAGCAAGGTCAGATAGGAGGAGTGAGGTCCCAGAGGAGCCCCAAGGCCTTGAAGTGAGGCATTGAATGGGGGTGAGCAGGCAGAGGAGAGGGGGCCATGCTGACCAGTGATGACATTGATATCGGGGTACAGGTCCTCAGATAGGCAGACCGCTGCACTGTCCCGCTCAAAGGCATCCCGAAGCTCTTTCTTCACTGCCGCTGAGCCACATAGACGGTACAGTCCCACTACCTGGGGGCAGGAAGAGAGAGTGAATGTCTTCCTGCTGGGGCCACAGACTAATCAGGGCCCAGTGGGGTGAGCACTGGAATTCTGGGCCACAGCAGCAATGGACACTGTGCGCTGGGAGGTTGGAACTACCTTGACAACCTGGCCTTGTAAACCCTCTGCTTGGACTACTTGTCTTGGCTCCCACCTCCTCTGACTTAGGAAACTCTGATGCTTCTTCCAGGAAGCTTTCCATGACTACCCCAGGTTTTGTTTTAAGCTCTCCCAGACCCTAGGTACACCCCCGCCCCACTCTAGTCCCAGTTAGTTTTACATTTGTGAATGACTAGAGTCGTATCTTTTCCCCCATCAGACTCTGAGCCCCAGGAGGGCTTGGATCCTGTTATTAAATTGATGGATGACCCATGGGTTCTGCCCAGGGTGCTACAGTCAAGGGGGGGCCTTCTGCCCTTGTCTAGGCTTGGACTGGAGCTAGGAATGGCTCAGGCCTGGGGTAGGGGTCTGGCATCTGTACATAGGGTGTCCTGAAGAGTGGGTCTGAGGTCTGGGGGCCAGAGGGGTAGAGTGGGGTGGGTGCTCACCCGCAGCCCTCGGCGCTCGATCTGCCCAACGCACTTCTGGATGATGAGGGGCACCTGGCCGGGGGGCCGCTCCCGCTCCACCAGCAGTGGCAGGGGCAGCCCGAAGACGCGGGGCTCAGCTGTGGCAGGGGCTTCCTGCTGCTCCGACAGGGTCAGCTTGGCATAGAGCAGCCCCTGGGGCTCCAGACGCACGGCCAGCTGTTGGGCCTGGCACCCTGAGGACACAAGGGCCTGAGCCGGGTACTCTGAAACTTCATGTACCCTGGCCTCCCTACTCCAGGTCACACCTTCCGCCCGGAGCCCAGCCCCCTAGGCACTCTGCGGGGGTGGTGGTGGGGTTTGGGGGTCCCTGCCCCTCCTCCCCTGCAGCCACATGTCCTACCTCGGAAGACCGTGGGCAGCAGCACGGTGCCCTGGGCACAGGGCCGGTGCCTTCTCACGCCAGGGTCCCATGCAAGCACCAGGGCGCGCAGGAGCCTGGCGGCCTCCAGCTCCAGGTGGAAAGTGTGGTCCAGCCGCAGGAAGTCCGGCCCCCCTCGCAGCGGCCCTGTTCGGGCCCGGGCCTCCCCATCCACTTGTAGTAGGCAGCAGAGGTCTCTGGGGGTGGCCCCTGGCGCTGGCCGCAGCCCTCCGAGACCGTACAGGTGCAGGCTGAGGCGGCCCCAGAGTGCGGCCGGGGGTGACCGGGCTGTGGGACCCACCTCGTAGGGCCGGAAGGAGGTGGGCGACGGGGGCCCAGCTGGGCGCTCCGGTGAGTCTCCGTCGCTGAGGTAACCGGCCCTCGGGCTCCGGGTGCCCCCGGGCCCTGCTGCCCGCCCGGGGCCCCCCACGCTGCTGTCCAGGTGGTAGCGGCTGATGACGGAGCCCGCAGGGGCAGCCCTCTCGCGCTCCCTGCCAGCCCGGGGGCCTCGCAGGCTCAGGCGGCGCCGCAGTTCCGGCAGCTTCTTCATCTTTATCGAGAGACGTCTGGCGGGGCCCGGGGACTTGGTGCGGGAGGCTTTGGTTGGGGGGCTGGCAGGGGCTGCACCTGTGTGGAGAGCAGACCTCAGGGTCCAGGAACCTGGGCTTAGGGGAGGAGGGTGAGGCTGGTGCTCCCCTGTGGGGAGGGGGCGTGAGGCTGGTGTTTCCCTGAAGGGAAGGGGTGTGAGGCTGATGCTCCCCTGTGGGGAGGGGGCGTGAGGCTGGTGTTCCCCTGTGGGTGGGGGCGTGAGGCGGCTGCTCCCCTGTAGGGAGAGGGTGTGAGGCTGGTGCTCCCCTGTGGGGGAGGGGTATGAGCCTGGTGTTCCCCTACAGGGCAAGGATGTGAGGCTGGTGCTTCCCTGTGGTGAGAGGGTATGAGGCTGGTGCTCCTCTGAGGGGGAGGGGGTGTGAGGCTGGTGCTCCCCTGAAGGGAAGGAAATGTGAGGCTGGTGCTCCCCTGGGGGGGAGGAGGGTGTGAGGCTGGTGCTCCCCTGAAGGGAAGGAGTGTGAGGCTGATGCTCCTCTGAGGGGGAGGGGGTGTGAGGCTGGTGCTCCCCTGGGGGGAGGGAGTGTGAGGCTGGTGCTCCCCTGAAGGGAAGGGATGTGAGGCTGATGCTCACCTGGGGGAAGGAAATGTGAAGCTTGTTCTTACCTTGGGGGGCCAGGCCCTCTGGCTCAGCTGAGCCTGGCTGTGGCCCGGGGAGCTCAGGTGCTGGAGGTCTGGGGTCTTCCTCAGGGATGGGGTTGTACCAGATCTCGCCGGCGGGCTCTCCACTGCCAGGTACCCCAGGCCCTAAAGAGGTGTCCTCAGCTGGCTTGGCCCCACCCAGCACCCATCGGCGGCTGCTGGGCTCCAGGCTTTGCAGGTAGGCCCCCCGTGCAGGGCTCCTTGATGCCTCAGGGCTGGGGGGCCCCTCTGCTCCGGCCTGGGACCTTTCGGGAGCCTGGGGCTCTGGCTCTGGAGGGCTGGGCTCTGGGCGCTGGGCTGGGCGGCCTGGTGGAGAGCAAGGGGAGTGAGACCCAGCCCCTCACTTCCTGCAGAGCAGCCCTGTGCAATTGATCAGTGGGTGGGATGCTGTGTACAGCCCTGGCCCACCCCTGATAAGTCACTGTTCCTTGGATCCTGCTGTTTTGTTTGGAATAGGCAGCAACAGGCTAGCGATCTCAGTTATCAGCTTAGAGCGCCCCCTACTCAGTCCCTGACATCCCAAAAGGGGACTCCATCCCTGTAGCCTCAGGGTTCTAAGTCAGGCTTCCTGGGGTCCGTAGGTACTGCCTTCCAGTCTCCACTTCCTCTCCCCTCTCAATAACTGTGGCATGGAGCTTTGCACTTGTGTGGCCTTGGGCAAGTCGCTTCCCTCTCTGAGGCTCAGTATCCTCCTGTGAAATGGGGGGATGTGATTTCCATGTCCAAGGAGGCTTCCAGGAGCCTTTTGGAAAAGTACACAGCCCACAGCAGGCACTACGTGCTCAGGAGTGAGGAGCTGGGTTCTCTATTCCCTGCAGCACAGTCACTCCCAGTCCCCTGCCCTTTTTACCCTTCCTCCTGTCTTCCAAACTCTGTCGCCATCCTGGGATGGGCCCTTGTCCTTCAGCCCAGGCCAGACCCCCCAGGCTCAATGCCTTGGGACTTCCCCTTCCCTCCCTCCTCTCCTCTCTCTTGTCCTGGGCTGTTTCCTGTGTGTGTTTGTGTTTGGGCATCCCTGTCCCTTCTCCCTGCCCTGGGAACCTTGGGAATCTTTGGGAAGGCCTGGGGGGAAGGGGCACGTCCATGGAATGGTCTGGCCTTCCTCCTTTAACTCCTTCCTTCCTGGGTCCCCCTATCCCACGCAGCTGTTATCTCTAAGGTCTTTACTTGCTACCCTGCTGAACTCCTCCTCTGGTCACCTCTGATGTCTACCCCCTAGGGTCTCTATTGGTAGCAAAGCCCAAAGAGCTGTTTAAGTCACTGGCCCTGGGCACATTACCCCGTTGCTCCGTGCCTCAGTTTCCCCATCTGTATAAAGGGCACAGTTTCCTGCGGCTAAGGCAGGCGCAGTTGCAGTCACCGGTTAGTAGGTGGGAGGTGGAGGGGGATAGCTACTCTGATTGACGGGCCGCCCCGCTCTCCTTTGCAGGAGTGCACCCCCCATCTCCCATCCTGCGCCTCCAGGGCTTCCGATGCCCCTTGCCCAGCCTGACTGGGCCCCAGTGTCCTGGCCTCCCAGCCCCTCCTCCCCTCCACCCTCCAGGCCCTCAGTCGCGGCCCCATTTCCTGTCGTGGGCGAGGCCCCCTCCCGGGCCTCCCAAGGAGCCCGCAGCGCTGGCATCCTCGGCCAGCTGCACATAACGGTTCGCGCCCCCCTCCCTCCCAGTCCCTTCCTTCCAGGACCCCTACCCTCCCCTGGCTGGAGGCACCGCAGTCTGCGGCGGGGTGCGGGGGGCTCCCCCTGATTTCCCCCACCGTCTGTCCTCGGGGCCCTGGGACCCCGCTCCTAGGCCGGGCGGGGCTCGGCGCCCTGTCTTCCCCCACGGATCTCCGCTCACCGCGCTCCTTGGCGTCCGACTTTTTCCGGGGAAGTTTCTCCCGGCCCCGCAGGCGGGAGAAGGTTTTCCTGAGTAGCGGCTCGGCCATGCTGCGGCCCGGGCCGGGCCGAGCCGAGTGCGCGCCCCGGGCTCCGGCCGCGCCGCCCCGCGCCCTCCCCGCCCCGCCCGGGCCTCCCCGCCCGCCCCCCACCCCGCGCCAGCAGGAAGCACATTCCGGGAATGCTTGGCCCAAACTTTTTTTTTTTTTTCTTTCCCTTTCCCGCGGCCCGAGCGGGCGATGCTGGGAGATGTAGTTGCCTGGGGCCGGGAGGGGATGGAATGGGGGCTCCGGGTGCCCGGATCCGCTCCAGCTTCGAGGGGACGTGCCGATCCCTGGTCTTCCTCCTCACCCACCCTCCCTGGATAGGACTCTGGGTGATGGCATCCAGGAAGTTCTCTTGGGTCTGTCTCCAAATCGCAGCTTACGCGTATCCCCTCTCTCCTTCTCAGGTACTGCTTCAACCTGGTGCAAGCCGTAGTGTCATTCGTTTCAATGACCGTCCCCACTACCCACCCCATCCCAAGCCTCTTCCTTGGTCTCCCCATGCCACTCTTTCCCCACTCAATTCTCTCACCTCCAAATTCCAATTACTACTGCTGTTTGACAAACCATCCCCAAACGTAATGATATAAAATAACCATGTCGTGATTGTGAAAGGAAAATAAATCTTGAGACCCCCAAAGCACTAAGCCAAAGGGAAAATGTCAAATTGGTAACTGTGTAGGGCAAACCTACCTCCCATTCTATTCCTAAGATAGCTACAAGGTTGGAAAAGCTATCTGGGCACGGTGGCTCACTCCTACAATCCTAGCACTTTGGGAGGCTGAGGCGACGGATCACTTGAGGTCAGGAGTTCAAAACCAGGCTGGCCAACATGGTGAAACCCCATCTCTACTAAAAATACAAAAAAAAAGAAAAAAAATTTAGCCAGGCATGGTGGGTGGGCTCCAGTAATCCTTAACCTTGGCAATATAAACTTTCTAAATTTGTTGAGACTTGTCTCAGACACCCTTTGGTTTACATGATGCTCACAGATGCTGTGGTTCAGTTTGGACAGGGGAGAGTGCCTGTCCCTATACCTCAGCTACTTGGGAGGCTGGGGCAGGAGAATTGCTTGAACACGGGAGGTAGAGGTTGCAGTGAATCAAAATTGTGCCACTGCACTCTAGCCTGGTCATTAGAGCAAGATGCCGTCTAAAAAAAAGAAGAAAAGAAAAGAAAAAAAAAAGCTACACACTTCCCTCACAAATTGCCCACAAGGAAATTCCTTATGGACAAAGGACAGGCAGAACTCAAAACTCCCTCTGCTCCCATGAGACAAACACATATCTGATCGCTTCCTTACCTATTTGTTTCACTAAGCCAGATTAAGGCATATCTTAGTCTTTTCATAAGTGACTATCTCTGTAAATTGCATATTCAGAAAGGCTAGTCAGAAACTCAAAAGAATGCAATTGTTTCTCTCTTATCTACCTTTAACCTGGAAGCCCTCTCCCTAGGTTTGAATTGTCCTGCCTTCCCAGACCAAACCCACGTACATCTTACATATATTGATTGCTGTCTCATGTCTCCCTAAAATATATAAAAGTAGACCAAACTGGTCTAGCTGGTACCACCACAGCTCACTGCAGTCTCAACCTCTTGGGCTCAAGTGATGCTCCTGCCTCAGCCTCCCCAGCAAGTGGGACTACAGGCACGTGTCACCATACCTGGCCAATTTCCCTACTTTTTGTAGAGATGGAGTCTCATTATGTTACCCAGACTGGTCTCAAACTCCTGGGCTTGGCTGGGTGTGGTGGCTCACGCCTGTAATCCCAGCACTTTGGGAGGCCAAGGCGGGTGGATCACCTGAGGTTGGGAGTTCGAGACCAGCCTGGCCAACATGGGGAAACCCCGTCTCTACTAAAAATACAAAATTAGCTGGGGGTGGTGGCATAGGCCTATAATCCCAGCTACTTGGGAGGCTGAGGCAGGAGAATTGCTTGAACCCAGGAGGCGGAGGTTGTAGTGAGCCGATACTGTGCCATTACATTCCAGTCTGGGCAACAAGAATGAAACTCTGTCTCAAAAAAACAAAACAAAACAAAACAATACACAAAAAACTCCTGGGCTCAAGTGATCTGCCCGCCTTGGCCCCCCAAGTAGCTAGGATTACAGACGTGAGTCAAGGTAGTGGTCCTGACTTCCCTGGGCTTATGTTGTCAGGAGCTTCTAAGTCTGTGTCACAGGTGTGTCCTTAACCTTGGCAACATAAACTTTCTAAATTTGTTGAGACTTGTCTCAGACACCCTTTGGTTTACATGATGCTCACAGATGCTGTGGTTCAGTTTGGACAGGGGAGAGTGCCTGTCCCTATACCTCAGTTGGGAAGACTCCAAGGCTAGGGGGTTACTAAAAAATGGCGGGGGGTGGGGTCCTGAATCATCTGGAGGTGTCTTCACTCAAAGGTCTTGCAATTGACATCAGCTGTTGCTGGGGCTATGGACTAGGGCAACTACACAGGCCTCTCCATGCGGCTCAGGTTTCCTTCCAGCAATGGTGGCCTTGGGGTAGTCAGACTTCTTAGACAACCACCCAGGCCTCTGAAAGTGAACAAGGAGGAAGTGGCATCTCTTCTGACCCAGCCTCAGGTGTCATGCTGTGTCACTTCTGCCACCAGATTTAAGGAAAGGGGACACAGGCTATACCTCTCTACATGCGAGGCAAGTCAAAGTGACCTTGTACAAATGGATGTAGGGTGGGAGATATTGTGGCCATCTGGGAAAATATAACCTGCCCTAGCCCTACATTTCATTCTCCGTATATTACCCACAGTGGACTTAAAACTGAAATCAGATTATGGCACCATCCTGCTGAATAGTGTTTCTGTGACTGCTCACCCCACCTAGAATAAAATCCAGATTCCCACCAGGGTCTAAGAAGACTTCCAGCCTCATCTCTTGGACTGCCCATTCACTCACCATGGCCTCCTTTCTGGTTCTCCTTCACATCAAGCTGTTTCTGCCTCAGGTCCTTTACACACACGGTTCCTTCTGCCTGGGAAGCCCTTGTTCTTCTGAGGCTACCTCTCTCTCATCCTTTAGGTCCAATGGCACCTTCTAGGGAGGCCGTTTCTGTCCACCACCTCTGTCTAGTCAGTATCACATCACTCAGTTTCCTTTCTTCTAACACTTGCTACAACTTGAATTTAACAGTCCCAGTGGTTTGTTCTAGTTTATCTGCCTCCTTGTCCAGACTGGGGCTCCACTAAGTGATCAGGTGATGCTTATCTATGTTGTTCACTGCTGAATATTCAGGTAGGAGATCAGGTGTCAGGTGATGGAGGTCTGTATAGGAGGGGGTGTCCAAGAGGCCTGGACCAGGAGGCTGTGTGTGTTTGGTTTTAATGTGTCCTGATGAGGTTCTCTGTGTTTATCCTACTTGGAGTTTGTTGAGCTTCGTGGATGTGTAGATTCATGACTTTCATCAGTTCTGGACTTCTGGGAAGTTTTTGGCCATTGTTTCATCAAATATTATTATTATTTGAGATGGAGTCTCACTGTGTCACCCAGGCTGGAGTGCAGAGGCGTGATCTTGGTGCACTGCAACCTCTGCCTTCTGGGTTCAAGTGATTGTCCTGCTTCAACCTACCAAGTAGGTGGGGTTACAGGTGCCTGCGACCATGCCCGGCTAATTTTTGTATTTTTAGTAGACATAGTTTTTTGCTATGTTGGCCAGGCTGGTCTCAAACTTCTGACCTCAAGTGATCTGCCCGCCTCAGCCTCTCAAAGTGCTGGGATTACAGGCATGAACCACCATACCCGGCCTCATCAAATATTCTTTCTGCTCCTTTCACTTCTCTCCTTCTGGGACTCTCATTATGTATATATTGGTATACTCATTATACAACTGTTGGTATACAGTTCTCCTAGGTGCTGTTCACTTTTCTTGGATGTGTGTGTTTGGGGGGCATCAGTCTGTAAAAGGGTGGAGTGCACCCTCCTCCCTGTGAGATCCCTGCGCGGATGCCTTTGAGGCAGCTGTTAACAGAGGGAAAGAAGTCAAGGGTCAAGACAATACCTCTTTATAAGTTGAGGGCAGAGGCTGCAGGACTAAGGTCCCAATGGGGTACTTCAGAGTCTCAGAGGAGCTGGGGTCTGACATGGGGGTGAGAGCAACCCTTAGCCCCACCCATGTGACACCCACATACCACATAAATATTTATTATTATTTTTTGCAAATCTTTTTGTGTTTTGTACTTTTCCTGTTGTCTTTATTTGCCTGCATGTAGCCTATTTAATTCACCATTGGCTCTGATTCTTTCTTAGCAATCAGAAATCTTCATAAGTGAGAACAGATTATCTGCAAATTGTATGTAATGAAATGGTTATGAATTCTAAGTTTCACAATGATGTTTGTATGCTTATTCTTGTAGATTTTGCTAGTTGCTGTACAGATTTTAGAGCCTGTATGTGTACCCCTTCCCTTCCCTTCCCTTTCCTTCCCTTCCCTTCTTTTCCCTTCCTTTCCCTTTTTTAGAGACACAGTCTTGCTTTGTCACCCAGGCTGGAGTGCAGTGGCACGATCTGGGCTCTGACTCCCTGGTTTAAATGATGCTCCTGCCTCAGCCTCCTGAGTAGCTGGGATTACAGGCATGCACCACCACGCCCAGCTAATTTTTGTATTTTTAGTAGAGATGGAGTTTCACCCTGTTGGCCAGGATGGTCTCGATTTCCTGACCTTGTGATCCATCCACCTTGGCCTCCCAAAGTGCTGAGATTACAGGGGTGAGCCACTGTGCCTGGCCCATTTTCTTTTCTTTTAAAAAAATTATTTTCATGGCTGGGCACAGTGGCTCATGCCTGTAATCCCAGCACTTTGGGAGGCCAAAGCAGGTGGATCATGAGGTCAGGAGTTCAAGACTAGCCTGGCCAAGATGGTGAAACCCTGTCTCTACTAAAAATATAAAAATTAGCTAGAGATTACATGGTGGCAGGCACCTGTAATCTCAGTTACTCAGGAGGCTGAGGCAGGAGAATCACTTGAACCTGGAGGGTCAAGGTTGGAGTGAGCCGAGATTGTGCCACTGCACTCCAGCCTGGGTGACTGAGTAAGACTCTGTCTCAAATTTAAAAAAAAAAAAATTATTTTCATGCTATTTTTATTTACTTTATTATTATTATTTTATTTTATTTATTTTTCTTGCTCTATTGCTCAGGCTGGAGTGCAGTGGCACTATCACAACTCACTGCACCCTCAACCTCCTAGGCTCAAGTGATGTTTCTGCCTCAGCCTCCCAAGCAACTGGAACTACAGGCATGTGCCACCATACCACGCTGATTTTTCTATTTTTTTGTGGAGATAGGGTCTCATTATGTTGCCCAGGCTGTTCTCAAAACTCTGGGCTCAAGTGATCTTCCCACTTTGGCCTCCCAAGTGGCTGGGATTATAGGTGTGAGCCACCGTGCTTGGCCTTATTATTTTTAGAGACACGATCTCCCTCTATCACCTAGGCTGGGGTGCATTGGTGTGATCATAGCTCACTGCGGACTTGAACTTCTGGGTTCAAGCAATCCTCTTGCCTCAGCCTCCTGAGTAGCTAGGCCTATAGGCATGCACTGCCATACCCAGCTAACTTTACAATTTTTTTTTTTTTGTAGAGACAGGATCTTGCTATGTTGTCCAGGCTGGTCTCAAACTCCTGACCTCAAGCGATGCTTCCTCCTTGACCTCTCAAAGTGCTGGGATTACAGGTATGAGCCACTGCACCTGGCCATGTGTGTATTTTCTTTTCCCTAAATGTTCTCATTGGCCACAGGCCTGATGTGCTGTGCTTTTGGTACCTGGTGGGTTAACCAGCCCCAGATACATATAGATCAATTAGTTGAAAGACCAAAGGACCGTTTCCTGCCAGGTTTGGGCAGAGCTCAGCACCTCTGTGGTAGTCAAGGGGAGTTGATGGATAAATACCCCAGCTCCCTCACCCTTGTGTGGGGATTGAGGTTCATGTTCTACACTGACCCCTAGTGTTCACCCACGGGATTGAGCTCCAGCTGCCCACTGTAGAAACCTGCTTATCAATATACTCTTTGCTGACTTCCTTCCCTTCCCTCTCCCACATAGCCACCCCACTTACAGTATTTCCTGTTTATTTCCTAAATACTTGAATCCTTGTCTCAGGGTTGGCTTCTGGCAGACCCCAAACACAGACATTCTCTCTAGGCCTCTGTTTGATGTGCAAAAGGAAGAATACATTAGGCTGTTTTCAAGGCTATGGGCATGGGGCGTGGTTCCGTGGGGCTACATCTCCATTCTACCAGCTCCCTGCCGTGCTCAGTTCCTGAGGAATGGGAGATAGAGAAGATTTTGGGGAGCAGGTCCCAAGCTTCCTCTACCTGCTGTGGTCATTCTCGTTTGTTTCCACACCTGAGGCTTGCTTCTATCTGGCATCTTCCAGAAGAAAGTGAACACCTCAGCCTGCTTAGGCCTCCCTGGCTGGAAGTCAGACTCAGAGGAACCAGAAAAGAGGTGGCTGCCCAGAGATATCCATCAGAGTAGCATTCAGGAGCTGGAGGGAGAGGGGGATGATTGTATATAATGAAATGGTTATGAATTCTGTTACCATAAAGCAGCTTCCTGAGGCAGAGCCCAGTCAAGCAGAGCACAGCATTGCTTGACCAGAGCCTCCCATTGACCCTTGGAAAAGTCTGGCCAGACAGCTATAGAGCTGAAACTGAGGTGCAGGAGGGTCCCTAGTTGCTCCATGCCACCTCCAGAGTGGTCTCTGTTTATCAGCTGCAAGGCTGTGGAACTTTCCTGCTGGCTAGGCCCCTGCACAGCCTCAGGAATAGACTCAGCAACTGGCCACCTGCAGCCATGCCAAGAGCTCTCCCAGCTGGACATGGTGGTTCACACCTATAGTCTCAGCTGTTCCAGAGGCTGAGGCAGGAGTATCACTTGAGCCTAGGAGTTTGAGGCTGCAGTAAGCTATGACTGCACCACTGACTCTAGTCTGGGCAACAGAGTGAGACCCTCTCTCTCTCTCTCTTTTTTTTCTCTTGAGATGAGGTTTCACTCTTGTTGCCCAGGCTGAAGTGCAGTGGCACGGTCTCGGCTCGCTGCAACCTCCGCCTCCCAGTTTCAAGTGATTCTCCCGCCTTAGCCTCTCGAGTAGCTGGGATTACAGGCGCCCACCACCGCACCCGGCTAGTTTTTATAATTTTTAGTAGAACTCCTAACCTCAAGTGATCCGCTCTCCTTGGCCTCCCAAAGTGTTGGGATTACAGGTGTGAGCCACCGTGCCCAGCTAAGGCCCTGTCTCTTAAACAAAGCTTATCTGATGTCTAACTCCCAGGCCTGGGTTGCTGGTGTGGACCCTCTAGACTTTACAGGCTGGGTGTACCAGAGGAAGCAGGAGCAGCCTGCAGAGAGGTGGCTGATCAGGGGAGGACAGGTGGCTGGGTGGGCAGGGCTTTGACAGACACCCCACATCATCCTTAGCTCCTGCCTCTTTCCTCCCATGCTTCTGGGCTCTCCTGCACATTCCAAAGTAAAGTCTGGCCCTTGTCTGGCTCCTGAAGAGTTTGTCTTCAAGATGGTGGAGTATCCTGTGTGATGAGAGTCTCTTTGTATACCTGGAGGTCACGCCAGAGAGTTTATGCCAAAAATGTGTTTTACGGCGGAGGCGTTGGGCCTCGCTGAATCAGTTTGACCTCTGGAGGGGCTTGAGGCTGAGTAGCGAAGGTCAGTCACACAAATGGGCAGCCATATCTATGTGGCTGTTATGGGCTAAATCAAGCTTGTTAAACCTGCCACCCACAGGCCGCATGTGGCCCAGGAAGGCTTTGAATGTGACCCAACATGAATTCGTAAACTTTCTTAAAATACTATGAGATTTTTTTTTTTTTTTTTTTTTGCGATTTTTAACTCATCGGCTATTGTTAGTGTTAGTCTATTTTATGTGTGGCCTAAGACGATTCTTCTTCCAGTGTGGTCCAGGGAAGCGGAAAGATTGGACACCCGTGGGCTAAATTATGTTCCCTTCAGTCCCTTGCCAAATTCCTGTGTTGAAGTCTTAACTCCCGGTCCCTTAGAATGTGACTGTATTTGGAGATAGAGTCTTCTCTTCCTCCTTGGCCTCCCAAAGTGCTGGGATTACAGGTGTGAGCCACTGCTCCTGGCCATGTATGTATTTTTCTTCCTTTCTTCCTTTCTCCCTTTTACTTTCTCCCTTTCTCCTTTCTCCTTTCCTTTCCTTTTTTTCTTTTTTCTATTTTTTTTTCAGGGTCTCTCTGTGTCACCCAGGCTGGAGTGCAGTGGTGCGATCTCAGCTCACTGCAACCTCCACCTCCCAGACTCAAGTGATTCTCCTGCCTCAGCCTCCTGAGTAGCTGCAAGTACAGGCCCGTGCTACCACGCCCAGTTAATTTTTGTATTTGTGGTAGAGACAGGGTTTCACCATATTGGCCAGGCTGGTCTTGAACTCCTGACCTCAAGCGATCCCCCGACCTTGGCCTCCCAAAGTGCTGGGATTGCAGGCGTGAGCCGCCACACCTAGCCCCCCATGTGTGTATTTTTCTTCCCCCAATTTTCTTCCTCATTGACCACAGGCGTACTTGGTGGGTTAACCAGCCCCAGGCACATACAGACCAATTCGTTGAAAGACCAAATGCAGGTGGAGGGACTGGTTAGGTTTGGGCAGAGCTCAGCACTTCTGTGGCAGTCAAGGGGAGTTGGTGGATAAACACCCCGGAGCTAGAGACAGAGGTAATTACGTTAAAAAGACGTCTTTAGGGTGGGTCCTAATCCAGTAGGACTGGTGCCTTATGAGAAGAGGAAATTTGGACACAGCTGTGTGCACACATAGAAGGAAGACAGTGTGAAGTCTCAGGGAATAGACAGCCACTTCCAAGGCCTGGAGAGAAGCCGCAGAACAACCCTGCCAATGATCTTGAACTTGACTTTGAACTTCCAGCCTCCAGAACTATGAGAAAATAAATGTCTGTTGTTTAAGCCTCCCAGGCTGTGGTCTTTTGTTATGGTAGTCCCAGGACACTAGTAATCCTCCATTACCTGCAGGGAACATGTTCCAAGATGCCCGGGAGATTCCTGAAGCCGTGGGTAGTACTGAACCCTAGCTATATTATGTTTTGTGATCTCGTAACTGCCAAGGCTAGTAAGGGACTAACGGGTGGGGTGTTTACAGCGTAGATGGGCCAAACAAAGGGATGATTGACATCCCGGCTGGGATAGTGGAATAGTGCAAGATTTCATCACACTACTCAGAATGGCATGCAATTTAAAATGTATGAATTGTGGCTGGGCACGGTGGCTCATGCCTGTAATCCCAGCACTTGGGAGGCTGAGGTGGGCAAATCACCTGAGGTCAGGAGTTTGAGACCGGCCTGACCAACATGGTGAAACCCCATCTCTACTAAAAATGCAAAAATGTAGCTGGGTGTGGTGGTGGGCACCTGTAGTCCCAGCTGCTCTGGAGGCTGAGGAAGGAGAATTGCTTGAACCCAGGAGGCGGAGGTTGCAGTGAGCCAAGATTGTGCCACTATACTCCCGTCTGGGCGACAGAGTGAGACTGTCTCAAAACCCAAAACCAAAAACTTACAAATTGCTAGCACAATAGGGTGACTGTAGTCAAAAGTAATTTAATTGTACATTTGAAAATAACTTTTTTTTTTTTTTTTTTTTTTGAGACGGAGTCTCGCTCTGCCGCCCAGGCTGGAGTGCAGTGGCCGGATCTCAGCTCACTGCAAGCTCCGCCTCCCGGGTTCACGCCATTCTCCTGCCTCAGCCTCCGGAGTAGCTGGGACTACAGGCGCCCGCCACCTCGCCCGGCTAGTTTTTTGTATTTTTTTTTTTTAGTAGAGACGGGGTTTCACCATATTAGCCAGGATGGTTTCGATCTCCTGACCTCGTGATCCGCCCGTCTCGGCCTCCCAAAGTGCTGGGATTACAGGCTTGAGCCACCGCGCCTGGCCTTGAAAATAACTTACAGAGTATAATCAGATTGTTTGTAACACAGAGAATAAATGCTTGAGGGGATAGATACTCAATTTACCCTGATGTGTGCATGCCTGTATCAAAATGAGACATGTTATTCATAAATATATACACCTACTATTTACCCACAAAAAAACTTACAAATTGTTTATTTCTTTCTCTCTCTCTGTATTTTTTTTTTTTTTTTTTGAGACGGAGTCTCGCTCTGTTGCCCAGGCTGGAGTGCAGTGGTGTGATCTCGGCTCACTGCAAGCTCTGCCTCCTGGGGTCATGCCATTCTCCTGCCTCAGCCTCCCAAATAGCTGGGACTACAGGTGCCCGCCACGACGTCCAGGTAATTTTTTTTTTGTGTTTTTAGTAGAGATGGGGTTTCACCGTGTTAGCCAGGATGGTCTTGATCTCCTGACCTTGTCAGCCGCCCGCCGTGACCTCCCAAAGTGCTGGGATTACAGGCGTGAGCCACCGCGCCCGGCCCAAAGTGTTTATTTCTCAAATTTTTCATTTAATATTTTTGGACTGCTGTTGACAGTGGGTAACTGAAACCTCACGAAGGGGGAACTATTGTAATACAGTGGCCAACCTCCAATAAGAACCCAGAACACTTCCCAGCACTTTGGGAGGCTGAGGCGGGTGGATCACGAGGTCAGGAGTTCAAGATCAGCCTGGCCAAGATGGTGAAACCCCGTCTGTACTAAAAATACAAAAAATTAGCAGGGCATGGTGGTGGGTGCCTGTAATCCCAGCTACTCGGGAGGCTGAGGCAGAGAATTGCTTGAACCCGGCAGGCAGAGGTTGCAGTGAGCCAAGATTGCACCACTGCACTCCAGCCTGGGTGACAGAGAGAGACCCCGTCTAAAAAAAAAAAAATAGAAAGAAAGCCCAGAACACCAAGGCTTGGGTCAGCTCCTCTGGTTAGCAACACTCTGCACCTGTTGTTACACACTGTGGCAGTGAGAATTAAGCATTGTCTGCACAACTCCACTGGGAGGAAACAGCTGGAAGCTCATGCCTGGTGTCTTCTAGATGCTGCTTCTATCTGCCTTTTACTTTTGCAGATTTTTTTTTTTTTTTAAATGGGGGCCAGGCATGGTGGCTTACACTTGTAATCCCATTGCTTTGGGAGGCCAAGGAGGGAGGATCACTTGAGCCCAGGAGGCAGAAATTGTATTGAGCTGTGCTCACACCATTGCATACCAGCTTGGGTGACAGAACCAGATGCTGTCTTGAAAAAAAAGGGATCTTGCTCTGTTGCCCCATCTGGAGTGCAGTGGTGCAATTCTAGCTCACTGTAGCCTTGAACTCCTAGGTTTGAGTGATCCTCTGACTTCAGCCTCCCAAATAACGGGGACTACAGGTGTGCATCACCATGCCTGGCTAATTTTTAAAATTTTTTGTAGAGACAGGGTCTGGCCATGTTGCCCAGGCTGGTCTCGAACTTCTGGTTTCAAGTGATCCTCCTGCCTCAGCCTCTTAGGTGTTGGGATTATAGGCATAAGCCACTGTGGCTGGTCCTTTGCAGATTTTAATCGGTATCTGTTTACTGCAGTAAACCATGAGTATAACACCATTGCTGAGTTCTGTGAGTCTTTCTAGCAAATCATTAGAGGTGAGGGATGCCTTTGGGACCCCAACCACAAAGGTTTACATGAACAAAACCACCTCCATTTCCTGCCAAGTTCCTGGCAAATGGACAATTGGGAGGATTGTCCCAATCCGTCTCTGGGACCTTCAGCCCAAATCTTAGGGAATCATTCTTACACTTTCCTGGAAGTGGCCACTCCTGCTGGCTTGTCCACCTTTCACTCCCCAGAGTCCCATACCAGGCTGCTCCCTCCTCCTGGTACAGGCTTTGAGTTGCTCCAAGCTGCAGTGTGACCTTGGGCAAGTCACACCTGGGAGGCTACCAGCATCATGAGGGAGGGAGGGGATGGGTTTCGAGGTCACACCAGCCTGAGCTGGATTCCCCCACTCTGCCCCTGATCTGGCATGTGGCCTTGGGGTGGTCACTTTTCCTCTCTGAGCCTCAGTTCTTGGATCTCAAGATTTGCTTTGAATCATCCCATAAAATTTCACATGGAGACATGGAAGTGTTCTTGTACTTTTTTTGTTTTCTTGTTTTTTTTCTGAGACAGAATCTTGTTCTGTCACCCAGGCTGGAGTGCAGTGGCACAATCTTGGCTCACTGCAACCTCCATCTCCCAGGTTCAAGTGATTCTCCTGCCTCAGCCTTGAGTAGCTGGAACTACAGGTGCGTGCCATCACCCCTGGCTATTTTTTGTATTTTTAGTAGAGATGGGGTTTCACCATGTTGGCCAGGCTGGTCTCGAACTCCTGACCTCAGGTAATCTACCCACCTTGGCCTCCTGTAGTGCTGGGATTACAGGCATGAGCCACTGCTCTCGGTCTGTTCTTGTACTCTTAATACAGGCCAGGGCCGGGTGCAGTGGCTTACACCTGTAATCCCAGCGCTCTGGGAGCCAAGGTGAGAGGATAGCTTGAGGCCAGGAGTTCAAGACCGGCATAGGCCACATAGTGAACCCTCGTCTGTATAAAAAAATTTAAAAATCAGTCATGTGTGGTGGTGTGTGCCTATAATCCCAGGTACTCTGGAGGGTGAGGTGGGAGGATTGCTTGAGCCCAGGAGGTCGAGGCTGCAATGAGCCATGGTCACACCACTGCACTCCAGCCTGGGCGACAGAGCGAGACCCTGTCTCAAAAAAATCAAAAACAAAAACAAAAAGAAAAACAAAACATATATATATATAAATTAAGGAGTCCCACCATCTTGCTGGCTTTGCACTGTGGGATGAGGCACCTGGCTTCTTTGATTTCAGCAGAGTCCCAGTCCCACAGGCACCTGAGTGTGGGACAGGCATAACTGAAGGCTGGGGGTGTCAAAGGAGGAGAGCACCTCTCACTTAATCTTGACTGTAGGTATCTTTGTTCCAACCCAGTCTACTTTGGCTGCCCCATCCGGTATTCCTAAAGCCTTTCCATCACACTGCCTCCTCATTCAGTCATTCAGAAAATATATTTTGTGGCTGGGTGCGGTGGCTCATGCCTATAATCCCAGCAATTTGGGAGGCCGAGGTGGGTGGATTATTTGAGGTCAAGAGTTCGAGACCAGCAGCTGGGGACGGTGGCTCAAGCCTGTAATCCCAGCACTTTGGGAGGCCGAGACGGGTGGATCACGAGGTCAGGAGATCGAGACCATCCTGGCTAACACAGTGAAACCCCGTTTCTACTAAAAAACATACAAAAAACTAGCTGGGCGAGGTGGTGGGCACCTGTAGTCCCAGCTACTCGGGAAGCAGAGGCAGGAGAATGGCGTAAACCCGGGAGGCGGAACTTGCAATGAGCTGAGATCCGGCCACTGCACTCCAGCCTGGGCGACAGAGCGAGACTCTGTCTCAAAAAAAAAAAAAAAAAATAGTTCGAGACCAGCCTGGCCAACATGGTGAAACCCCGCCTCTACTAAAAAATAGAAAAATTAACCAGGCGTGGTGGCAGGCGCCTGTAGTCCCAGCCACTTGGGAGGCTGAGGCAGGAGAATCATTTGAACCCGGGAGGCGGAGGTTGCAGTGAACTGAGATCGCACTACTGCACTTTAGCCTGGGCGACAGAGTGAGACTTCATCTCAAAAAATAAAATAAAATAAAATAAAATAAAATAAAATAAAATAAAATAAAATAGAATAAAAAAGTTTTTTTTTTTTTTTTTTTTTTTTCTTCTGAGACAGAGCCTTGCTCTGTCACCCAGGCTGGAGTGCAGTGTCATGATTTTGGGTCACTGTAACCTTTGCCTCCTGGGTTCAAGCGATTCTCCTGCCTCAGCCTCCTAAGTAGCTGGGATTGCAGGCACGTGCCACCACGCCTGGCTGATTTTTGTATTTTTAGTAGGGATGGGGTTTCACCATGTTGGCCAGCCTGGTCTTGAACTCCTGACTTCAGGTGGTTGCCAGCTTTGGCCTCCCAAAGTGCTGGGATTACAGGCGTGAGGCACTGTGCCCAGCCAGAAAATATACGTTGAATGACTACCATACTAATCATAGGGGCACAGAGGTGCAAAGATAAACAAGATAACACAGTTTCAGCCCCCAGCTCCTAGCTCAGTCAAATGGGTGAAACAGACATTAATCAAAGGATTACATAAACTGATATAAAACCATTGCAGTGATGAGGCTGGGTGTGGCAGCTAACACCTATAATCCCAGCACTTTGGGAGGCTGAGGCAGGTGGATCACTTGAGGCCAGGAATTTGAGACCAGCCTGGCAAACATGATGAACCCCGTTTCTACTAAAAATACAAAAAATCAGCCGGGTGTGGTGGCGCGTGCCTGTAATCCCAACTACTCGGGAGGCTGAGGCAGGAGAATCATTTGAACCCAGGAGGTGGGGGTTACAATGAGCCAAGATCCGCCCCGCTGCACTCCAGACTGGGACACAGAGCAAGACTCTGTCTCAAAACAAAACACCCCAAGAAACCACTGCAGTGATAAAGAGATCACTGATGTGACGTTGAGAGTGGGGATAGTGAGTGTAACATTAGGGCAACTGATGTAGCTGGGCAAGTGATGGGGGTTAGGGGAGGCTTCCTTGAGGAAGTGAAGTTTGTACTGAAATCTCAATGCCAAGCAAGAATTTACTCGGAGGGGTTGGGAAAAGGGAACAGCATTTGCAAAGGTCCTGTGGCACCTCATCTTCTGATGGTTTTCAGCCCACTTCACCTCTCACTTTTTGGTCTTTCTTTGTCCCCTTAACTCTTGTCACTTCCATCCATCTATATCAGGGTTGGCAACCTATGACCCATAGGCTAAATTCAGCCCTTGAGATAATAATAGTTTTGCATTTATTTTTATTTTATTGTATTTGTTAGTGTTTTAGAGACAGTGGTCTTACTCTGTCCCCCAGGCTGGAGTGCAGTGGTGCAATAATAGCTCACTGCAGCCTTGATCTCCTGGGCTTAAGCAATCCTCCTTCCTCAGCCTCCTGAGTAGCTGAGACTACAGGCATGCACCACCATGTCCAGCTAATTTTAAAATTTTTGTAGAGATGGGGGTCTCACTATGTTGCCCAGTCCGGCCTCGAACTCCTGGCTTCGAGCAATCCACCTTCTTTGACCTCTCAAAGTGCTGGGATTACAGTCATGAGTGAATGCACCTGGCCTAGAGTAGTTTTAACATTTTAAAAGTGGTTGAAAACAAGCCCAAAGGCTACATTGTATGACATATACTAGGATATGAAATGGAAGCTTCTGTGTTTATAAATAAAGTTTTATTGGAACACAGCCAAGCCCATTCCTTGATGTCTCATCTATGGCTGCTTTCACCAGACAGCAGCAGAGTTCAGTCATTGCAACGGAGAAGTTAAGGTCCCCTAAAGCTGACGATATTGACGACCTGGACCTTGACGGAAAAAGTTTGTTGACTCCAGATCTATGGCGTGGATCACTGGCGGGTTCGTTCTGAAGCACAGCCCCCCCTCCCCCATCCTCCTTAAACCTTGTCATGGTCCCACTCGCCGTGGTCCACAGACCGTGTGACTCCCAGTGCCCTCCACGGGCGCCCTGCAAACCCAGCTCCCCTGTCACTCTGGGCTCAGGCCACACCAGTCTCCATGATTTCTTTGAACGACACAGGATCCTTCTCATCATGGAAACGTTCCGCCTGTTGTTCCCTTCCAGGGGGAGAGTACACCTACGGGCCAGGGAACTGGGCCAGTTCACAGCTAGAATACAAGTTTCTGGGTGGGGGGGAGGTGGGAGAAAAACGTTTTAAATCCAATTTGTGAAACGGCATTATTGCCACCTAGTGGCCACTTCTCTAACTGTAGTTTTCAGAGCTTTTAGGGATGTTAGGAAGGTTCCCTCCTGGAACCTTCGTAACCACGTAGTGGCTAGAGCGTCACCCCAGATCTGGTTCTCCTGTATCTCTGAACCTAAAGACTATTTGGGTCCCGGTTATCTACAGGAGACCCCCATCTAGCCCAGTGATGCTCAAACTTTTAAATTACATTTTTCTTTTTTTCTTTTTTGAGACAGAGTCTTGCTCTGTCACCCAGGCTGGAGTGCAGGGGTGCCATCTCGGCTCACTGCAAGCTCCGCCTCCCGGGTTCACTCCATTCTCCTGCCTCAGCCTCCCGAGTAGCTGGGACTACAGGGCCCACCACCTCGCCTGGCTAATTTTTTGTATTTTTAGTAGAGGTGGGGTTTCACCGTGTTAGCCAGGATGTTCTTGATCTCCTGACCTCCTGATCCGCCCGCCTCAGCCTCCCAAAGTGCTGGGATTACAGGAGTGAGTCACCACGTCCGGCATAATTTTTGTATTTTTAGTAGAGACGGGGTTTCACCATGTTGGCCAGGATAGTCTCGATTTCCTGACCTTGTGCTCTGCCTGCCTTGGCCTCCCAAAGTACTGGGAATACAGGCGTGAGCCACCGTGCCCG
This sequence comes from Rhinopithecus roxellana, assembly GCF_007565055.1. Taxonomy (NCBI): domain Eukaryota; kingdom Metazoa; phylum Chordata; class Mammalia; order Primates; family Cercopithecidae; genus Rhinopithecus; species Rhinopithecus roxellana. The sequence goes on from NC_044556.1 coordinate 1,521,017, forward strand.
GCCTGCCATTACCTTCAATGTCAAAACTGCAATTTCTTCTACACTTACCTTGTAGGGCTGTTGTTTAACATTTATTGAGATTGTGCGTATAAAGGAGTTAGCATTGTTCAGATAATAAATCTCGGTTGTCATCATCATTATTGTCATCACGCTGAAATCCATTCAATTTAAATCCTTCATCCTTTTCTCCAGTTCTAGCCCAGGGTCCCTTGACCAGAATACATGGTGAATCATAAACTTGAGAGGATGTACTACAGTCTTTGTAGGCTGCTGACATTTCTTAAACTAACTGTATTTGTTTTCTAGGGATGTTTTAACAAAGTACCACAAATCAGGCCGAGTGTGGTGGTTCACACCTGCAATCCCAGCACTTTGGGAAGGCGAGGAGGGCAGATCGCTTAAGGCCGGGAGTTTGAGACCAGCCTGGGCAACATAGACCGTCTCTCTACAAATATATATAGCTGCTTACAGTGGCATGGGCCTGTAGTCCCAACTACTCAGGAGGAGAGGCAGGAGGATTGCTTGAGCCCAGGAGTTTGAGGTGAGGTTGCACTTTAGATATGATTGCACCACTGTGCTCCAGCCTGGGTGACACAGTAGATCCTGTCTGTCTCTAAAAGAAAAAAAAAAAAAAAATTAAAAAAGTACAAACAACTAGGTGACTTAAACAATAGAAATTTATTGTCTTACAGTTCTGGAGGTTAGGAGTCCAAGATCAAGGTGTCAGGCCAGTTGCAGTGGCTCACACCTGTAATCCCAGCACTTTGGCAGGCCAAGGTGGGCAGATCACTGGAGGCCAGGAGTTCAAGACCAGTCTGGCCAACATGGTGAAATCCCATCTCTACTAAAAACACAAAATTAGCTGGGCGTGGTGGTGGGCGCCTGTAATCCCAGCTACTTGGGAGGCTGAGGCAGGAGAATTGCTTGAACCTGGGAGGTGGAGGTTGCAGTGAGCCAAGATCGTGCCACTGCATTGCATCCAGTTGGGATGACAGAGCAAGACTCCATCTCAAAAAAAAGAAAAGAAAAGAAAAGAAAAGAAAAGAAAAGAAAAAGATCAGGTGTCAGCGGCTTTGATTCGATTCCTTGGTTCCTTCTGAGGGCTGAGAGGCAGAGCCTGTTCCACACCTCTCCTGGCTTCTGGTGGTTTGCAGGCAGTCCCTGGCATTCGTTGGCTTGTAGAAGCATCACCACAATCTCTGCCTCCATCTTCACATGGCATTCTCCCTGTGTGTGGGTGCCTGTGGCCAAATCTCCTCTTTTCATAAGGACACCAGTCATATCGGATTAGGGACGACCCTAATGACCTTACTGTAATATAATGACCTCTGTAAACACCCTATCTTCAAATATGGTCACATTCTGAGGTCCTTGGGGTTAGGACTTCAACATATCTTTTTTATTTTAGTATTATCATTACTTTTACAGGCAGGGCCTCGCTCTGTTGCCCAGGCTGGAGTGCAGTGGCAGGAACATAGCTCACTGCAGCCTCGAAGTCCTTGGCTCAAGAGATCCTCCTGCCTCAGCCTCCCAAGCAACTAAGACGACAGGTGCACACTACCACACCCAGGTAATTTTTTCCTTTTTCCTTTTTATTTTTTGTAGTGATGAGATCTCACTATGTTGTTCAGGCTGGTCCTGAACTCCTGGCTTCAAGTGATTCTCCCTGCTCAACCTCCCAAAGTGCTAGAGTTTACAGGTGTGAGCCACTGTGCCTGGCCTCCCCTATGTCTTTTTTGGGAGCCACAGTTCAACCCATAACACTAATTTTTTAAGTGACCTGGGTCACCTGATCTGTGGCTGACCCTGTGTGTAGAATCATACTGGGTTCAGGGTCAGGTGATGGATGTCACAGGAAACACATAGATTTTGGAGCTAGGCTAGGGTCTGTGTTCCCAAACTACGATTGATGGAGCGTCTGCATCAGAGTCCTCTTGACTGGGGGTTGTGGGGAGACAGGAAGCCCATTGGGAATTGAGAAAGCAAGCCCCAACCATAGTCATCGCTACAAGTAGAGGTCTCAATATCCCCCAGGAGGCTGAGGCTTGCTGGCCGACTAAGCAAACAGCACGTGAGCTAATCTCACTTGCAAATATTTTCATAGTTCTTCCACAACACTTAGGAGACACTGGCTAATACATGGGCTATCTGTGTCTGTCTGTCTATCTATCTATCTATCTATCTATCTATCTATCTATCTATCTATCTATCTATCTATCTTTCCACCTATCTACCTACCTATCTCCTCTATATCTATCTATCTATCTATCTATCTATCTATCTATCTATCTATCTATCTATCTATCTTTCTATTATCTATCTATTGATCAATCGATTGATCTATCAATCAGTCAACCAACCTACCTACCTACCTATCTTATCTATCTATCTATCTATCTATCAATCATCTATCTACCTATATCATCTATCTATCAATCAATCATCTGTCTATCGATTACTTGATCTATCGATCGGTTGACTACCTACCTACCTACTTACCTACCTATCTCATCTGTCTATCTATCTATCTATCTATCTATCTATCTATCTATCTATCTATGAATGACAGATCTTGCTTAGTTTCCCAAGCTGCTGAAGTGCAGTGGTGCATTCATAGCTCACTGCAACCTTGAACTCCTGGGCTCAAATGATCCGCCTGCCTCAGCCTCCTGAATAGCAGAGACTACAGGTGTGCGCCACCATGGCTTGCTAAAGTGATTTTTTTTTTTTTTTTTTTTTTTTTTTGTGGAGATAGGGTCTCTGTATGTTGCCCAGGTTGGTCTCAAATTCCTGGCCTCAACGATCCTTCCACCTTGGCCTCCCAAAATGCTGGGATCACAGGCTTGAGCCTCCACACCTGGCCTTTGTCAATACTAAAATGAGTGTAGCTACATCTCTTGTTTTCAATACTCTTATCCACATAGCAATCCTAAAAGCCTGATCTCCTAGGGGGGCTAATTTCAGGCCACTTTGATCCTTGCTATTCTGATCTTTATGGGGAAGATAAATCCTGGGGAAAATGCACACGTTTCCTTTGGGTGCTCGTATACTTTGTTCATCTCTTTATGACACATTTACCACGTTGTACTGGAAGGGTTTATTCCGTGTCTCTATTCCCAGCTAGACTCTGAACTCCTCGAGGGTAGGGGATGGGATGCATCTCTCTGTCCTGAGCACCCAGCAGTGATCCTGGAACATGACAAACATCCAAAAACTGTTCTGGCCTAAGACAGGGGATGGCCACTTTGCTGATGAGCTTCCCCAGGGCTGCCTTCACGTCCTTGTTCCGTAGGCTGTAGATAAAGGGGTTGAGCATGGGGATGACTACCCCACACATTAGGGTGACTGCCTTGTCCTTCTCGGAGGAGCTGGGGGATGCGGGCTGTAAGTACACAGCAAAGATGGTCCCATAGAACAGTGACACCACAGTGAGATGTGAGCCACAGGTGGAGAAGGCTTTCCACTTGCCCCGGGCCGAAGGGATCTTAAAGACTGTCCAGAAAATGCGGATGTACGAGAGGAGGATGCAGGAGAGTGGGCTGGTGCCCATGACAATGCCAGAAGCAAAGATCATCAGCTTGTTGGTGTGTGTGTCCGAGCAGGAGAGCTTCAGCAGGGGCATGAAGTCACAGAAGAAGTGGGAGATTTCGGAGCCGGCGCAGAAGGTCAGTTGAACCATGAGGCAGGTGTGTATGAGAGACTGGAGGTTGGTGATCACCCATGATACCCCCAGCAGCAACCCACAGACACGAGGGCACATGAGAACCAAGTAACGCAGCGGATGGACAATGGCCACAAAGCGGTCGATGGCCATTACCGCCAGGAGAAAGCTGTCCATGGTCCCGAACAGGTGGAAGGCATACATCTGGGTGAGGCAGCCGGCAAAGGTGATGGCTCTGCTCTGAGTCTGGATGTTCACTAGCATCTTGGGGACGGTGGTGGAGGATAATAGGATGTCAACGAGTGAGAGGTTGAAGAGGAAGAAGTACATGGGCGTGTAGAGGTGAGAGTCCGTGATGATGGCCAGGATAATGAGGACATTTCCAATGATGGTGACCAGGTATGTGGAGAGGAACATTGTGAAGAGGAGGGTCTGATGCTCTGGCTTTTCTGAGAGTCCCTGGAGAAAGAATTCTGAGATTTCGGTTTGGTTTTCTGGTTCCATGTATGGTCGTTGTCTAGCGGGAACAAAAAGGGAGAAAAACCACACAGAGCCGGGGGTCAGAGATGCCATTCTAGTCCCAGCTTCCCACGGAAACCTATGCTGTTCTGTGAAAATTCCATCAAATCCATCAAATTCCTTTGTGTTCGTTTATCCTCAAGCCATCCTCAGTGGGCTTCTGTTGCTCCTCAAGCCAAGTCCTTCATGCTTGAGACAGTCAGGGTCTCAAGGATCTAACAGAGTCGCTCATAGTCAACGTGGATGTTCTCTATAAACACTTTTGCTCCCTTCAGTGGAGCAAAGCTTCATAGAAAACAAAACGACATGGCCCACGCCTGTAATCCCAGCACTTTGGGAGGCTGAGGCGGGCAGATGGCTTGAGGTCAGGAGTTCGAGACCAGCCTGGCCAACATGGTGAATCCCCGTCTCTATAAAAATACAAAAAAATTACTCAGGTGTGGTGGTGGGTGCCTGTAATACCAGCTACTCTGGAGGCTGAGGCAGGTGAATAGCTTGAACCCGGGAGGCAAAGTTTGCAGTAAGCCGAGATTGTGCCACTGCGCTCTAGCCTGGGCTACAGAGCAAGACTCTGTCTCAAACAAAATATAAAAAACAACAACAACAAAAAAAGAAAATCAAGCAGAATCAAACCTCAACAAAAACACTATACAGTAAAGGGAACCTGACCATCTTCTGTTTTTCCTTCTCTTCCTTTCCTGTTATTTCGCCCTCTTTTCTTTTTCCTTTTTCTTTTTTTTGAGACAGAGTCTTGCTCTGTCGCCCAGGCTGGAGAGCAGTAGCACGATCTCAGCTCACTGCAACCTCCGCCTCCCAGGTTCAAGTGATTCTCGTGCCTCAGCCTCCCAAGTAGCAGGGATTATAGGCACGCACCACCCCGTCTGGCTACTTTTTGTATTTTTGGTAGAGACGGGGTTTCATCATGTTGGCCAGGCTGGTCTCAACTCCCAACGTCTAGTGATCTGCCCGCCGTGGGCTCTCAAAGTGCTGGGATTATAGGCATGAGTCACCGCACTCGGCCATCTCCTTCTTTTCTTTCCTCCCTCCCACTCTCCTTCCCTTTCATACTTCCAGCAACGATATATAATTTTAACATCAGTTTTGTGTTAAAAACCGATGAATGGCCGGGCGCGGTGGCTCAAGCCTGTAATCCCAGCACTTTGGGAGGCCGAGACGGGCGGATCACGAAGTCAGGAGATCGAGACCATCCTGGCTAACACGGTGAAACCCCGTCTCTACTAAAAAATACAAAAAACTAGCCGGGCGAGGTGGCGGGAGCCTATAGTCCCAGCTACTCTCGAGGCTGAGGCAGGAGAATGGCGTAAACCCGGGAGGCGGAGCTTGCAGTGAGCTGAGATCTGGCCACTGCACTCCAGCCTGGGCGACAGAGCGAAACTCCATCTGAAAAAAATAAAAAAAATAAAAAAAACCGATGAATGGATAAGTAAAATGTGGTAGGAATATACAATGGAATACTATTTATTCAACCATGAGAAAAAAAGGAAATTCTATCATTTAAGACTATATAGATGAAGTTGGAGGACATTATGTTATGTGAAATAGCCAGGTACAGAAAGACAGATTCCACATGGTCTCACTTATATGTGGAATTTAAAATGGTGAATCTCATAGAAGTAGAGTAGAATGGGCCGGGCGTGGTGGCTCAAGCCTGTAATCCCAGCACTTTGGGAGGCCGAGACGGGCGGATCACGAGGTCAGGAGATCAAGACCATCCTGGCTAACATGGTGAAACCCCGTCTCTACTAAAAAATACAAAAAAACTAGCCGGGCGAGGTGGTGGGCACCCGTAGTCCCAGCTACTCGGGAGGCTGAGGCAGGAGAATGGTGTAAACCCGAGAGGCGGAGCTTGCAGTGAGCTGAGATCCGGCCACTGTACTCCAGCCCAGGCGACAGAGCCAGACTCCGTCTCAAAAGAAAAAAAAAAAAAAAAGAGTAGAATAGTGGTTACCAGGGGCTGGGGGAGGGACGTGGGTGTTAGGGAGATATAGATCAAAGGATACAAAATTTCAATTAGATGGGAGGCATAAATTCAGGAGATCTATATTACAACATAGTGACTATAGTTAATAAAAATGCATTGTATACTTGAGAAACTCTGTCGATTTTATGTGTTCTCACTACCAAGAAATGATAGGTAGCAGATGTTCTGAGGCTGATAATGGGGTCATACGTTGAAAATGTCATAAGTCAGTTCTGGCATGGTGGCTCACGCCTGTAATCCCAGCACTTTGGGAGGCTGAGGCAGGTGGATCACCTGAGATCAGGAGTTCGAGAACAGCCTGGCTAACATGGTGAAATCCCATCTCTACTGAAAATACAAAATTATCTAGGTGTTGTGGTGCATGCCTGTAATCCCAGCTACTTGGGGGGCTGAGGCAGGAGACTGTCTTGAACTTGGGAGGCAGAGGTTGCAGTGGGCTGAGATTGCGCCACTGCACTCCAGCCTTGGCAACGAGAGTGAAACTCTGTCTCAAAAAAAAAAAAAAGAAAAAAAAAATATGTATAAAAGTCAAAAATGCCTACCAAACATCACAGCTTAGCCTAGCCCACCTTAAATGTGCTCAGAACACTTACGTTAGCCTACAGTTAGGCAAAATCGTCTAATACAAGATCTATTTAATTTAATTTAATTTATTTTGAGACAGGGTCTCACTCTGTCGTCCAGGCTGCAGTGCAGTGGCACAATCACGGCTCACTGCAGCCTACACCTCCTGGGCTCAGGTGTTTCTCCCACCTCAGCCTGCCTAGTAGCTGGGACAGGTGTTTTTATTTTGCTCTCAGCAATGATGATATCTGTAATGGGTTAAACCTTCTTAGGAGCCAGTTTCTTTCTTTTTTTCCCCAGCTATTGGCTGCTCAGCATGATTTTTATTTTATTTAATTTTATAATTTTATTTTAAGTTCCAGGATACATGTGCAGGACATGCAGGTTTGTTACATAGGTAAATGTGTGCCATGGTGGTTTGCTGTACCCATCAACCCATCACCTGGTATTAAGCCCAGCATGCGTTAGCTATTTATCCTGAAGAGGAGCCAGTTTCTTTCTTTTTCTTTTCTTTTCTTTCTTTTCTTTTCTTTTTTTCTTTTCTTTTCTTTTCTTTTCTGTCTCTCTCTCTCTCTCTCTCTCTCTCTCTCTCTCTCTCTCTCTCTCTCTCTCTCTCTCTCTCTCTTTCTTTCTTTCTTTCTTTCTTTCATGAAGTCTCACTCTGTCACTCAGGCTGGAGTGCAGTGGCGTGATCTTGCCTCACTGCAACCTTCGCCTCCTGGGTTCAAGCGATTCTCCTGCCTCAGCCTCCTGAGTAGCTGGGACGACAGGTATGTGCCACCAGGCCTGGCTCATTTTTGTATTTTTAGTAGAGATGGGGTTTCATCATATTGGCCAGACTGGTCTTGAACTCCTGACCTTGTATTCTGCCCGGCTTGGCTTCTCAAAGTGCTGGGATTACAGGTGTGAGCCACCGTGGCTGGCCGGGAGCCAGTTTCTTAATGCATAGGTCTTACAATAACTGCCACAGGGAGACTGTGTTAGCTACAATTTACAGTGAGCAGATTGGGGCTGAGCGAGTTGCCAGGGGCACTCAGCTTGCAAGTGCCTGATCTCGCCTTTGAATTTAGATTTATTTTCATTCTCTCATACTCTCTTTCCTCCCTAAGAATGGCCACTCTCACCTCTTTATGAGGTATTTGCAAGCTCAACTCTGTGCTGTCAACACGTGCAAGGGAAAAATATTCAACTACAAGCATTTACACGTGTTTCTTTTTGAGACAGAGTCTCACTCTGTCACCCAGGCTAGAGTACAGTGGCACCATCTTGGCTCACTGCAACCTCTGTCTCCTGGGCTCAAGTGATTCTTGTGCCTCAGCCACCCAAATAGCTGGGATTACAGGTGCGCACCACCACGCCTGACTAATTTTTGTATTTTTAGTAGAGACGGGGGTTTCGCCATGTTGGCCAGGCTGGTCTTGAACTCCTGACCTCGTGATCTGCCCGCCTTGGCCTCCCAAAGTGCTGAGATTACAGGTGTGAGCCATTGCACCCGGCCAATGAAAGGGGTTTTTAAGGAAGGTTAGCAGCATAATCTCCTTGGTAACCCCAAGAGACCTTCAGCAAAGCCCTATGTTACTTTTTGAGGTTTTTTAGTGTTGAATTTGAGGTTTTTGCAGTGCGATGCTTGGTTTTCCCTAGGCTGGATAGAACACTGCAATTCCCTTCCTGGCAACGTATTTGTAACAGTCCTCAGTTGTTGACTTGGGTTGCATACAGCAAGCGGTTCTCTACCTTGAGCGTGCTTCAGGGCCACCTGGAGGGCTTGTTAAAACACAAAAAGCTGACTGGGCATGGTGGCTCACACCTGTAATCCCAGCACTTTGGGAGGCTGAAGTGGGAGTATTGCTTGAGGCCAGGAGTTTAAGACCAATCTGGCCAAGAAAGTGAGGCCATCCCCCATCCCGCCCCGGATCTACAAAAAATAAAAACAATTTGCTGGGCATGGTGGCATGCATCCATAGTCCCAGCTACTCAGAAGTCTGAGGTGGGAGGATTCCTTGAGTACAGGAGTTCGAGACCAACCTGGGCAACACAGTGAGACCCTATCTCTACAAAATAAAAAATTAGCTGGGCATGGTGACACACACCTGTTAGTCCCAGCTACTTGGGGGACCAAGGCAGGAGGGTCTCTTGGGCCCAGGAGTGGGAGACCATTTTGGGCAACATAGGGAGATCCCTGCCTCTACAGAAATAAAATTAGCCAGGCATGGTGGTATGTGCCTGTTAGCCCAGGTACTCGGGAGGCTGAGGTGGGAGGATCACTTGAGCTTGGGAGGTCGATGCTGCGATGAGCTATGATTATGCCGCTGCAATGAGCTATGATTATGCCACTGCACTCCAGGCTGGACGACAGAGTGAGATCCTGTCTCAAAAACAAAAAGAACAAACAAATGAACAAACAAAACAATGCCCCCCCCAACCCCCGCCACCGCTCCCAAACTCATCACACACAAAAAGCTAAGCACTTTCCCTGAAGTGTCTGGTGTAAAAACTAGCACTTCTAGACAGTTCCCAGAGGATGCTGGTGCTTCTAGCCCAGGGACCATACTTGGGGAGGTGCTGCATTGGAGAAACCTGTTTCTCAAGACCTCTCCTATCTGCGCAGGTGTCCTGCAGCTGCAGACCCTCAGTGCTTTTCCTCCACATGTCCTACCACAAAGGTCTGCCGTCTGTGTGCTTTGTACACTCAGAGAGTCTAGACTTGATCTCAGTTTCCTCTCTCTCTCTCGGCATCCAAGAAGGAGACAGATTCCTCTCCCACAACCCTCCACCGCCTCCCCCAGCTCAATCCCTTCCCCATCCCACACTTGCTTACCAGGATGGCATCACCAAGGGGAGGGTCCCAGGAAGCCTCCTTCTCCACCAACTGCTAAAGGATCCCGAGGTCAGCACTAAACCCCCAGGAAGGGAATGGGAGATTACTCACCTGTGATTGCTGGCATGAGCCTGATATCTATGGGAAGGATTCATATGTGCATCCCCCCCCAAGACTAGGGCAGGTGAGTGGGGGAGCCAGGGGAACAACAGGATATTTATGGTCTGGGGACTCTAGGAGACTTCATCCCCACGGCTCCTTGTTAAGGAAGAGGATGCTAATTATTTTGTTTCTCCTCTTTGCCACATGTGACCTCTTCTTTTGGAGATGGGTGTGCTTTGGGATCACGGGGTGGGTAAGAAGAGGAAACAGCCACTAAGGATTTGCTCTCACTAGGACATCTCCCTAGGGTCTCCTCCCAGCTCAGGCTGAGCTTCATGGAAGCTCCCAGGCAGAGAGGTCTGGGGGATCCCAGACCCCAGTTGGGCACTCAGATGCCTGAATCTGAGAGGTTCTTTCATTCGTTGCATTATGGAAGAAACTGTTTGGTTCATTAAGGAAAGCTCCAGAAGAGTGTCAATCAATCAATCAATAGACATTGAATAAATGAATTTATCAAACACTTTTTTTTTTTTTTTGAGATAGAGTCTCAGTCTTTCACCCATACTGGAGTACAGTGGAATAATCTTGGCTCACTGCAACCTCCACCTCCTGGGTTCTAGCAATTCTCCCTCCTCATTCTCTCAAGTAGCTGGAATTACAGGTGCCCACCACCATGCCCAGCAAGTCTTTGTGTTTTTAGTAGAGACAGGGTTTCACCATGTTGGACAGGCTGGTCTCAAATCCCTGACCTCAAGTGATCTGCCCTCCTTGGCCTCCCAAAGTGCTGGGATTACAGGCATGAGCCACTACGCCCAGCCTATCAAACACTTCTTGATCACCTGCTGTAGGTCGGGTGTTCTGCTTGGCACTGGAGTTGGACATGGTGGCTCATGCCTGTAATCCTAGCTACTTGGGAGGCCGAGGTTGGAGGATCCCTTGAGCCCAGAAGTTTGAGACCAGCTTGGGCAACATGGCAAGACCATATATCTACAAAAAATTTAAAAAAATTAGCCAGGATTGGTGGCACAGGCCCATGGTCCCAGTTATACAGGAGGCTGAGGTGGGAGGATCACTTGAGCCCCGGAGGTCGAGGCTGCAGTGAGCTATGATCGCACCACTGCATTCCAGCCTGGACAACAGAGTGAGACCCTGTCTCTAAAAAAAAAAAATCCTTCCTATCAGCCACAGAGAACGTGTGTAGGATACTTGTTGAAATTCTCCTAGGGGGTTTAGTATATATTATAATTACTTTCCCTAACAATATTGGCTGCTGGACTGTTGGTTCTTGGATTGTAACTCTTGGGGAGGTCAGCTTCAAAGCAAGAAGGCAGACCAGCTTCATGTTGGACATGTGGAGATATGAGTAGATGCCAACCCTACTGTCATTATTTTTTAAAAATTAAAACTATTGGGCGGGAGCGGTGGCTCACGCCTGTAATCCCAGCACTTTGGGAGGCCGAAGCAGGCGGATCATGAGGTCAGCAGATCGAGACCATCCTGGCTAATAGGGTGAAACCCCGTCTCTACTAAAAATACAAAGAAAAAAAAATAGCCAGACATGGTGGCTGATGCCTGTAGTCCTAGCTACTGGGGAGGCTGAAGCAGGAAAATGGCGTGAACCTGGGAGGTGGAGCTTGCAGTGAGCCGAGATCGCACCACTGCACTCCAGCCTGGGAGACAGAGCAAGACTCCATCTCAAAAAAAAAAAAAAAAAAAAAAAAATTAAAACTATTTTCAGAGGCTGGACACGGTGGCACACACCTGTAATCCTAGCACCTTGGAAGGCCGAGGCAGGTGGATCGATTTAGCTCAGCTGTTTGAGACCAGCCTGGCAAACGTGGCGAAACCCTATCTCTACTAAAAATACAAAATTAACTGGGCATGGCTATAGTCCCAGCTACTCAGGAGGCTGAGGTGAGAGGATCCCTTGAGCCCGGAGGTGAAGTTTGCAGCAAGCCGAGATCACGCAACTGCACTCCAGCCTAGGTGACAGACAAAGTGAGATCTTGTCTTTAAAAAAAAAAAAAAAATCAATTTGAGCCCAAAGGTTGGGGGAAAACCCAGCTAAAAAGTCCACAAGGTGGCCAAACATGGTGGCTCATGCCTGCAATCCCAGCACTTTGGGAAGCTGAGGCGGGCGGATCACTTGAGGTCAGGAGTTCGAGACCAGCCTGGGCAACATGATGAAACCCAGTCTCTACTAAAAGTACAAAAATTAGCTGGGCGTGTAATCCTAGCTACTCGGGAGGCTGAGGCAGGAGAATCGTTTGAACCCGGGAGGTGAAGACTGCAGTGAGCTGAGATCGTGCCACTGCACTCCAGCCTGGGCAACAGAGCAAAACTACATCTCAAAAAAAAAAAAAAGAAAAAGAAAAAAAGAAAAGAAAAAAAAAAAAGTCCCACAGGGCGAACAAACTTTTGCCACTGTCCATGGTCCTGAAAAAAAGTATTTCGCCCAAAGCCATGTTAGGTAGGACATTAGTGTCTCCCATCCGAACTCTCCTGGGAATTCCAAAACCAGTTATAGAAAGAAGAGTGAAGAGGTAAAGACGAATGGAAGATACATCCGGTAAGAAAAAATCCTTTCGTTTTGATATGACTCTATGGAAAATGTTATCAAAAATAACATTTACCCCCCTGGGAAATTGGTATGAGGCGGGACCAGTTCTACACTCCCAGAGTCCAACTTCCTAGTCATGTTGGTTTGGAGTCCAGTGGCTGACTGTGTTGGGAAAATCTTAGAGTCTTTATGTGGTAACAAGTCTGGTACCAGGAAACCATCAAGGAACACTGGGAGGGAGGAGGAAAGGGGTGGTCTACTTCATTCTGTCCTCTAGGAGTGAGGTCCAGATTTCTTCTCTCAGCATCTTGGGCTTCAGCCACTCTCCACCCATTTTTCCAAGCACAAATGATTTTTTTTTTTTTAAATCCAGCACCTAAAAGGTTTTTATATAGTCCCTGATTTTCTTCCTTGATTAAAATCTAGAAGAGATGTGGATTTCTGAATTCTTGTAGGGTCAAGGGCTCCTGATGTGTCAGTGGTCAGGTAGAATGGACAGTCTTTTAAATTTTTATATTTATTTATTTATTTATTTATTTATTATTTTACTGTAAGTTCTGGGATACATGTGTTGAACGTGCAGGTTTGCTACATAAGTATACATGTGCCATGGTGGTTTGCTGCACCTATCAACCCATCATCTAGGTTTTAAGCCCTGCATGCATTAGGTATTTGTCTTAATGCTCTCCCTCCCCTTTGCCCCCCCACCACCTGACAGGCACCGGTGTGTGATGTTCCCTTCCCTGTGTCCATGTGTTCTCATTGTTCAACTCCCACTTATGAGTGAGAACCTGCGGTGTTTGGTTTTCTGTTCCTGTGTTAGTTTGCTGAGAATGATGGTTTCCAGCTTCATCCATGTCCCCACAAAGGACATGAACTCATTCTTTTTTATGGCTGGATAGTATTCCATGATGTCTATGTGCCACATTTTCTTTATTCAGCCTATCATTGATGGGCATTTGGGTTGGTTCTAAGTCTTTGCTATTGTGAACAGTGCTGTAATAAACATACGTGTGCATGTGTCTTTAGAGTAGAATGATTTATAATCCCATTTATTTATTTTTTGATATAGTTTTTTTTTTTTTTTTACAAAATATCATTATGTTTTTATGTTCCAGGGTACATGTGCAGGATATGCAGGTTTGTTACATAGGTAAATGTGTATCATGGTGGTTTGCTTCATCCATCAACCCATCACCTAGGTACTGAGCCCAGCATACATTAGCTCTTTTCCTTAATGCTCTCCCCACCCTGACCTCCCCCAACAGGCCCCAGTAAGTGTTCTTCCCCTCCCTGTGTCCATGTGTTCTCATTGTTCAGCCCCCACTTATAAGTGAGAACATGTGGTGTTTGGTTTACTTATTTTTGAGACAGGGTCTTGCTCTGTCACCCAGGCTGTGAGTGCCATCACAGCTCACTACTGCCTTGAACTCCTGAACTCAAGTGATCCTCCCACCTCAGCCTCCCAAGTAGCTAGGACTACAGGTGTCTGCCACCATGACAGGCTAACTGAAATTTTTTTTGGTAGAAATGAGGTCTTAACTATATTGTCCAGGGTGGTCTCGACCTCTTGAACTCAAGCAATCCTCCTGTTTCAGCCTCCCACATTGCTGGGATTACAGGCATGAGCCACTGTGCCCAGGGGAACTGATGGTCTTGATTTGGGTCCAAACAGGCTCTAATTATAAAGCACTTGGGCGCAGATGGTTTTATTTGGTCCCAGAAGTGGGGAAAGTGAAGCAGGAAATAAAGTATGTTAATAAACACATTATATTCCCTTTGCAGGAAACAGGGCTCCGTCCTGCTGGGGGTACTCTCTGGGGTATCACATAGACCGCACCTTCAAAATTATTCCATTGAGGGAAGAGGTATGTGGGTATTTACCATTGACTCCTTTATTCGTTGAGGGTGGTACCTGGGGGTGTTAAATTCTCTGCTGTGCCCGCTGCTCTGCACTGCAGACTGGCTGAGCACACTCCCACAGTGCTGGAGAAGATGTCCAGGCAGCAAACACAGAGGCAGCAGGGTTTCCACCAGCACATGTGAAATTGCCCGCTGCTGCAGTAAGGTGAAATCAGAGGTGAGCGAAGAAGCTATGGGTTGGGGCATTTTCAGTATCTGCTCGGGGACCCACTCTTAGGTGAGGAAAAGAGTGGGGTTTGTTTATTTATTTATTTTTTGATCTGTCTCCCAGGCTGGAGTGCACTCCGCTCACTGCAACCTCCGCTTCCCAGGTTCGAGCAAGCCTCCTGTCTCAACCTCTTGAGTAGCTGGGATTACAGGTGTGCGCCATCACGCCCGACTAATTTTTGTATTTTTAGTAGAGACGGAGTTTCACCATGTTGGCCAGGCTGGTCTCGAATTCCTGACCTCAACTTCAACTGATCCACCCACCTCAGCCTCCCAAAGTACTAGGATTACAGGCGTGAGCCACCGCGCCCAGCCTCGTTGTGGTTTTGATTTGCATTTCCCTGATGATTAGCGATGTGCATTTTTTCATATATCTCTTGGCCTTTTGCATGTCATTGGATAAATTTCTATTCAAGTTTTTAATCGATTTTGCAATCGAGTTGTCTCTTGGCTATGGAGTTGTGGGAGTTTATTTTATATTTTGGTTATTAATTCTTTATCATTTATATGGTTTGCAAAGGTGGGTGTTTCCTCCTCTCTCTTCCCATCCTCATTTCAGTTAGGCTTCTTTTAGAAACATCCTTTCCATTTCAAGGCTCTCTAACTGGATACTGCATTATTTTCTTAGGTCTTCTGTAATAAAATAACATGAACTAGGGCAGGGGTCCCAACCCCCAGGCCATGGACTGGTACTGGTCTGTGGCCTGTTAGGGACTGGGCCACACGGCAGGAGGGGCAGTGGGGCAGATGAGCAAAGCTTCATATGTATGTATGTATGTAGGTATGTAGGTATGTATGTATGTATTTATTTTTGAGATGGAGTCTCACTCTGTCACCCAGGCTGGAGTGCAATGGTGTGATCTCGGCTCACCACAACCTCTCCCTCCTGGGTTTAAGTGATTCTCCTGCTTCAGCCTCCCGAGTAGCTGGGACTACAGGCGCCCACCACCATGACCAGCTAATTTTTGTATTTTTAGTAGAGACGGGGTTTCATCACGTTAGTCAGACTGGTCTCGAACTCCTGACCTCAGGTGATCTGCCCGCCTCGGCCTCCCAAAGTGCTGGGATTGCAGGCGTGAGCCCCCGTGCCCGGCCTGTATTGCCCATTTCAAGATACTTAGAAAATGGAGGATCTTGAATGTAACTACCACAAAGAAATGGTAAAGGTTTGAGGTGACGGACATGCTCAATACCCTGATTCGATCACTATGCAATGTACATATGTATTGAGACGTCACAGGTACTCATAAACATGTACAATTATTATGTGTTGATTATAAACAGAATTTAAAAATGCATTTAGTGTATCCTAAGCATTCACTCATCACTCTCTCACTAGCTCACTCAGGGCAACTTCCAGTGCTGCAAGCCTGGTAAGCGCCCCTTATAGAGATATCATTTTTTCTCTTATACCTTATTTTTACCGTATCTTTTGTTTTTTTTGAGATGGAGTCTCACTCTGTCGCCCAGGTTGGAGTGCAGTGGCATGATCTTGGCTCACTGCAACCTCTGCCTCCCGGGTTCAAGTAATTCTCCTGCCTCAGCCTCCCAAGTAGTTGGGACTATAGATGTGCACCACCGTGCCCAGCTAATTTTTGTATTTTTAGTAGAAATGGGGTTTCACCATATTGGTCAGGCTGGTCTTGAACTCTTGACCTCATGATCCACCCACCTTGACTTCCCAAAGTGTTGAGATTACAGGCATGAGCCACCACGCTCGGCCTAGTGTACCTTTTCTATGTTTAGACACACAAATGCTTACTGTTGTGTTATGGTTGTGTTGCCAACAGTATTCAGCACAGTAGCATGCTGTACAGGTTCATAGTCTAGGAGCAATAGACTAGACCGTATAGCCCTGGTGTGTAGTAGGCTATACCATTTAGGTTTATGTAAGCTCACTCTAGGTTACTGGCACAATGGTGAGATTGCCTAATGATGCCTTTCTCAGAAAGAATCCCTGTCATTAAGTGACACAAGACTGTATGTTTCTCTAAAACCTACTTATTTATCCATTTTTTTAAAACTTGGCAGCACGCACATCATGGAATTCCTCCAGGTGAATAGATAGATATCTAACTCATTATTTTTAATAGCTACCTAATGGCTCACAGTAGGAGCGTACTCTGATTATTCAACCCTTCCACCTTTGAGGGCACACAGGTTATTTACAGTTTGTTTTTTGTTGCTACTACAAATAATCCCTTGATAAATATCGTTCTGTAGGGTGGATTCCCAGTGTGGAATTTCAACTAGGTATTGTTCTAGTAACTTCCCAAAAATGCAGTCGTAAATCACATTCCCACGAACAACACACAGGTGTGCCGTTTTCAACACACAGTTGCAAGCACTGGGTTATTCTTGCCTTGCCTTATTATTTTTGAATGATCGCCAGTCCGATGAGTGAAAAGCAGCAAGTCCTCATTACTCTCATTTTCATTTCCCCGACTGATAGTGAAGTTGGACCTCTTTTTCTTTCTCTTCTTTTTTTTTTTAACTTCACTAGCAGGAAGGATCTCTTTTCATTATTTTGTTTTTATTTTATTTTATTTTAAGACAGAGTCTCACTCTGTCACCCCGGCTGGAGTGCAGTGGTGCGATTTTGGCTCACTGCAACCTCTGCCTCCCAGGTTCAAGTGATTTTCCTGCCTCAGCCTCCTGAGTAGCTGGGATTATAGGGCATGTGCCACTAGGTCTGACTAATTTTTGTATTTTTAGTAGAGATGCGGTTTCATCGTGTTGGCCAGGCTGGTCTCGAACATCTGACCTCAAGTGATCCATCCCCCTCATCCTCCCAAAGTGCTGGGATTACAGGCGTGAGCCACCAGGTCCGGCCTGTTTATTTTATTTTTTTTAAAGAGCTTCTCTCCCGTGGCTACCCATTTCAAAGATTGTTTGCATATTTGGACACATTTAGGTTATTTGTGTCTTATTTGCAGGAGATCTTTATGTATATTGACCTTTTAGTTGTAACGACTTTTATCTGGTCCAAGACCTGTAAAAAATATCATTAACCCTGATACATCTGCATGCTTGAACTGGTCTCTAGACCCCAGCACTTCAACCCTTGCTGCCTACCGGAATCACTTGGTCAGCTAGGGTTGATATTGTTGAAGCCTGGTGGCAGGGCGCAACTCCCCAAGATTTAGCTTTCAATGGTTTGGGACACAGAAATCAAGATATTTTTGTCATAGTAAGATTCACATAATATAAAAGTCATCATTTAAACCATTTTAAAGTGTACAACTCAGTGGCATTTAGTACATTCACAAGGTTGTACAACCCCACCTCTATCTGGTTCTAGAACACTTTCACCCCCTTAAAAGGAGACCCCATGCCTGTGAGCAATCACTCCCCATTCCCGCTCCCTAGTCCGTGGCTACCTCTAATCTACTTTCCTTGTCTGTGGATTTATCTATTCTGGACACTTTATGTAAATGGAATTATGCACTATGAGGCCATCTTTGTCTGGCTTCTTTCACTCAGCATCATGCTTTCTTTTCTCTTTCTTTTCTTTTTCTTTTTTGAGACGGCATCTTTCTCTGTTGCCCAGGCTGGAGTGCAGTGGTGTGATCACGGCTCACTGCAACCTCCACTTCTAGGCATCAAGTAATCCTCCCTCCTCAGCCTCCGGAGTAGCTGGGACTAAGATTCACACCATCACGCTAGGCTAATTTTTGCATGTTTTGTAGCGATGGGGTTTCGTCATGTTGCCCAGGCTGGTCTTGAACTCCTGAGCTCAAGTGATCCTCCTGCCTCAGCCTCCCAAAGTGCTGGGACTACTGGCATGAGCCACTGAACCAGACCTGTTTTCAATGTTTATCCACATTGTAGCATGAATCAGTACTTCATTCTAATTTTTTTTTTTTTTTTTTTTTTGAGGCAGAGTTCTGCTCTGTCGCCCAGGGTGGAGAGCAGTGGCGCGATCTCGGATCACTGCAACCTCCACCTCCTAGGTTCAAGTAATTCTCTTGCCTCAGCCTCCTGAAGAGCTGGGATTACAGGCACACACCACCATGCCTGGCTAATTTTTTTTGTATTTTTTAGTAGAGAAAGGGTTTCGTCATGTTGACTAGGCTGGTATTGAACTCCTGACCTCAGGTGATCCGCCTGCCTCAAGCTCGCAAAGTGCTGGGACTACAGAGCCACCATACCTAGCTGGTACTGCATTCTTTTTATGGATGCATAATATTCCAGTGTATGCATATACCATATTTTCTTTATCCATTCATCTGTTGGTGAATATTTGAACAGTTTTCACCTTTTGGCTGTCTTGAATAATGCTGCGATGAATGTTTCAGTACAAGTTTTTCTTTGAACACTTGGTTTTGATTCTTTTGGGTATATTCCTCGGAGCAAAGTGGCTGGATCATATGCTAATTTTATGCTTAGCTCATTGGGGAACTGCCAAGCTGTTTTTCATAGCAGCCACACTATTTTACATTTCCCTGACATCAGGAGGTTTGTTTTGTTTTGTTTTGTTTTGTTTTGTTTTTGAATTGGGGTTTTACTCTGTCGCCTAGACTGCTGGAGTGCAGCGGTGCGATCGTATCTCACTGCAGCCTTGAACTCCTGGGCTCAAGTAATCCTCCTGCCTCAGCCTCCCAAGTAGCTGGGACTGCAGGTGTGAGCCATCACACTTAGCTAATGTTTAAATTTTTTGTAGAGATGGGATCCGCTGATGTTGCCAGGCTGGTCCTTTCTTCCTCCCCTCCCCTCCCCTCCCCTCCCCTCCCCTCCCTTCCCCTCCTTTCCCTTCCCTTTTCTTCGCTTCCCTTCGGTTCCCCTTCCTTCCCTTCTCCCTTCTTTCCTTCCTTCCTTCCTTCCTTCCTTCCTTCCTTCCTTCCTTCCTTCCTTCCTTCCTTCCTTCCTTCCTTCCTTCCCTCCCTCCCTCCCTCCCTCCCTCCCTCCCTCCCTCCCTCCTTCCTTCCTTCCTTCCTTCCTTCCTTCCTTCCTTCCCTCTTGACAGGGTCCCACTCTGTCCCCCAGGCTGGAGTGCAGTGACCTGATTATATTTCACTGCAGCCTCAAACTCCTGGGCTCAAGGGATTCTCTCACCTCAGCCTCCTGAATACCTGGGACTACAGGTGCGCATCACCACGTTTGGCTTACATTTGTTTATTAAGCCAGAGGTTACTCAGGTACTTTTGAAGATTTGCCAAGTCCTGTTCATTGAATAGATACCGTGGATCAGGGAAATCTTATTAAGATTTCATAACAAGTCCTTTGTCCTAAGGAGATACGTCAGCTCTGGATTTACTTAGCATCAATCAATAATCCTACCAAGAAATAAACTTATTTCCCAGTCCCAGGGTGAGTCTTGGGAATGCTTTGATTTATTTTCTCCTCATTTTTGGTTCTAGTGGAATTTTCTGGTTTGGAATTTGATCCCATCTTGACAGCCTCTTCTCTAACTCAGAACAAGAATGACTCAGTTTTGAAACTCAGAATGGTGAGTTCAAGGGGTTCAAGTTCATCCCACGTTTTGCCAAGGACCTTATCATCCAATTATCATTCACTGGTGAGTATCCTGGTCACCCTTGTCTTTGAACTTGGACTTCCACCAGTAGTCATTTGGCAACATCAAGGAAAATTCCTGCTATTGGCGGTGCTCTTGTGGCACCAACTGAGGCCATCCCAATTAGTTAGATGCCTTTCGCTTGAGGACACAGGTGCATTGTCATTTAGTTCTGCAGAGGTTCCAATCTTTCATCCCTGTCACCTAATTTAAAAATCACTGCCAGTAGGATTTCATAGAGGATGAAAAGGTGCTCAGTGTACTATGTGTGGGCTTCTTTTTTTCCTTCAACTTTTATTTTAAATTCTGGGGTACATGTGCAGAATGCGTAGGTTTATTACACAGGTAAGCATGTGCCGTGGTGGTTTGCTGTACAGATCATCCCATCACCTACGTATTAAGCCCAGCATCCATTAGCTATTCTTCCTGATGCTCTCCCTCCCTCAACCCCCCGACAGGCTCCAGTGCGTGTTGCTCCCCTGCCAATTTGTTCATGCGTTCTCATCATTCAGCTCCCACGTATAAGTGAGAACCTGCAGTGTTTGGTTTTCTGTTCCTGCGTTAGTTTGCTGAGGATAACAGCTTCCAGCTCCATCCGTGTCCTGCAAAGGACATGATCTTTTTCTTTTTTATGGCTGCATAGTATTCCATGGTGTATATGTACCACATTTTCTTTATCCAGTCTATCACTGATAGGCATTTAGGTTGATTCCATGTCTTTGCTATTGTGAATAGTGCTGCAATGAACACAATGCATGCATGTATCTATAATAGAATGATTTATATTCCTCTGGATATATACCCAGTAATGGAATTGCTGGGGCAAGTGGGATCTCTGCTGCTAGGTCTTTGAGGACTCTCCACATTGTCTTCCTCAATGGTAATTTACACTCCTGGTGTGGGGTTTCTTTCTGGGGCTTGAGAGAAAGAAGCTAAACAGTTATGAGTGTCTCCTGTTTACATGGCATGAGTCTGCATCGGGAAACTGCTACTGTAGTTCAGTGATTTATAGTCCTGGATTAAGACATTAGTCTTTTTTGGGAACATTGATCAAGGATGAAAGAAAAATGGGCTGCTTCAGCAACAATGAATCCCTTTGTGGGATTTTACAACCAGAACCTTATTTGGATGCGCTTGGAGAAGCTCGTTCCAGTGTTACTCAATTTTCAAGTAGTAACAATTTGATCTCATGGCCACCGATTTATTTACCTTCTTTATTTTTTTAAATCTATTTATTTATATATTTTTTTGTGATGGAGTCTTGCTCTGTTGCCCAGGCTGGAGTATAGTGGTGTGATCTTGGCTCACTGCAACTTCTGCCTCCTGGGTTTAAGTGATTCTCCTGTCTCAGCCTCCCAAGCAGTTGGGATTACAGGCGCCTGCCACCACACCTTGCTAATTTTTGTATTTTTAGTTGAGACAGGGTTTCACCATCTTGGCCAGGCTGTTCTTGAACTCCTGACCTCATGATCTGCTCGCCTTGGCCTCCCAAAGTGCTGGGATTACAGGCATGAGCCACTGCACCCGGCCTACCTTCTTTATTTATTTTTATTCTCACTGGAGTATGATCAGGGAGTATTTATGGCTATAAGGATGAGGAACCCCAGGAAGAAACCATAAATTTCCAATGGGATATACTCAAAATCTAAAAATATTAACTAAAAACAATTTAACTTATAAATGATGAGTAGAAGAAAACAGTAATATTTTTTTTTTTCTGAGACAGGATTCCAGGCTGAAGTGTGGTGGTATAATCACAGCTCACTGCAGCCTCGACTCCCAGGCTTAAGAGAACCTCCTGCCTCAACCTCCCGAGTAGATGGTACCACAGGTGCACACCACCACCCGGCTAAATTTTTGCTTTTTTTTTTTTTGCAGAGATGGGGGTCTCACTATATTGTCCAGGCTGGTTTCAAACTCCTGGCCTCAAGCAATTCACCTGCCTCAGCCTCCCAAAGTTCTCAGATTACAGCTGTGAGCCACTGCACCCAGCTGAAAGCAGTACAATTCTATACAGAATATTCTCATCATACTTTATTATTATTTAGACATAGGGTTTCTCTCTGTCACCCAGACTGCATCACAGTGGTGCCATAATGGCTCACTGCAGCCTCGACCTCCTGGGCTCAAGGAATCCTCTTGCCTCAGCACCCTCTGAATAGCTGGGACCACAGGCGCAAGCCACCATATGGTGCTAATTCTTAATTTTTTTTTGTAGACATGGGGTTTCAGAATGTTGCCCAGGCTGGTCTCAAACCCCTGGCCTCAAACCATCCTCCAGCCTTGGCCTCCCAAAGCACCAGGATTACAGGCGTGTGCTACAGTGCCTGGCCCTGCCTGGGTAAATCTTATGTGATTTGCCTGAGTCTCAGTCTTATCAATAAAATGGAGTGGCAATACTTATACTGCAGAGTCAGAGGAATTAGAGATAACATGTGTAAAATGCCCGGTGCATAAAATGTACTCAGTAAATAGAATTCATTACTACTATTTACTCCCACTCAAGAAAAGCTCTCTTACATGTTCATTCACAGATTAGCATGATAATCTGCAGGAAGCACACAATTTGGATTTAGTCCTTGGTTCAAATTTCGGCTCTGCCACTTCCCAGCCATGAAATATTAAGCAAGCAGGTCCACTCCCCTGCAATTTGTTTCATTGCATATTTCTTTATTTCTTTATTAAGACAGAGTCTCACTGTGTCGCCCAGGCTGGAGTGCGGTGATGTGATCTTGGCTCACGGCAACCTCCACCTCCCGGGCTCAAGCGACTCTCCTGCAGCAGCCCCTTGAGTAGTTGGGATTACAGGCGTGTGCCGCCTTGCCCAGCTGATTTTTGTATTTTTAGTAGAGACGGAGTTTCACCATGTTGTCCATGCTAGTCTTGAACTCCTGACCTCAGGTGATCCACCAACCTCGGCCTCTCAAAGTGCTGGGATTACAGGCATGAGCCACCGCACCCGGCATCATTGTATTTAAAATAGGGTTGGTCATGCCTACTTTACGGGGTTGTGGTGAAAATAATTAACATGTGGAATGTGCTTAGGTCAGTGCCTGGCACAACATATTTAAGATGTAGTAACATTATTATTATCCTGGAAGTGGAACTCTCTGAATCTCCATCTGGGATTAAGTTTAGACTTAAATATCAGTGATATTACTGAAATTCTGACTTATTCATATTATTGCCCCATGCAAAGTCTAGACCAGGGACCCCCAGCCTTTTTGGCACCAGGGACTGGTTTCAAGTTTTCCACGGACCAAGAGTTGAGGGTTATGGTTTCAGGATGAGTCAAGCACATGACATTTGTTGTGCATTCTGTCTCTATTATTATTACATTGTATATATAAAGAAATAATGGTACAACTCACCATCATGTAGAAGCAGTGGCAGCCCTGAGCTTGTTTTCCTGGAACTAGACGGTCCCATCTGGGGATGATGGGAGACAGTGACAGATTATCAGGCATTAGATTTTCATAAGGAGCGTGCAACCTAGATCCCTCACACGCACAGTTCACAATAGGGTTCGTGTTCCTATGAGAATCTGATGCTCCTGCGGATCTGACAGGAGGCGGAGCTCAGGGGTAATGTGATCCATGTGGAGTGGCTGTAAATACAGATGAAGCTTTGCTCATTCATCTGCTGCTCACCTCCTGCTGTGCAACCTGGTTCCTCACAGGCCACAGACTAATACTGGTCTTTGGCCCATGAGTTGGGGACCCCTGCCTTAAAAACACCCAGATTTTGATTGTTTGCATCTTTATTTTATTTTATTATTTTATTTTATTTTTTGAGACAGAGTCTCACTTTGTCACCCAGGCTGGAGTGCAGTGGCATGACCTCGGCTCACTGCAACCTCCACCTCCCAGGTTCGAGGGATTCTCCTGCCTCAGCCTCCTGAATACCTGGGATTAAAGGCACTACTATGCCTGGCTAATTTTTTTGTATTTTTAGTAGAGATGGGGTTTCACCATGTTGGTCAGGCTGATCTGGAACTTTTCACCTCAGGTGATCCGCCCGCCTTGGCCTCCCAAAGTGCTGGGATTACAGGTGTGAGCCACCATGTCCAGATGTTTATATCTTTATTCTAAAACCTCAGAGTTTCTCTCCTAAACACTTTCAGGTCAGACTATGTTTTGTAGTAAAAATAATCTGTGGAGTAAATTTCTATTGACATAAAATTCCATCTAGGAGTAAATATAATAATCAGCTCTTTTTTCCTAAATAAGGCTTGATAAGTTATTATTATCATGATACTAAAGTACTGTGAGTACATTTTGTATCATCAGAAAAGGGATAGTGGCCAGGAGCAATGGCTCATGCCTGAAATTCCAGAGTTTTGGGAGGCTGAGGCAAGAGGATCGCTTTAAGCCAGGAGTTGGAGACCAGCTTGGGCAATAAGCAAGAATTTGTCTCCACTAATATTTTTTTTTTTCTCTTGAGACAGAGTCTCACTCTGTCACCCAGGTTGGAGTGCAGTGGTGCGCGATCTTGGCTCACTGCAACTCCACCTCCCAGGTTCAAACGATTCTCATGCCTCAGCCTCCCGAGTAGCTGCAATTACAAGCATGCACCACCAAACCCGGCTGATTTTTTATTTTTAGTAGAGACGGGATTTCATCAGTTCGCCAGGCTGGCCTTGAACTCCTGACCTCAAGCGATCTTCCCACTTCAGCCTCCCAAAGTGCTAGGATTACAGGAGCGAGCCACCATGCCTGGCCTCTACTATGTTTTTTTTTTTTTTTTTGAGACGGAGTCTCGCTCTGTCGTCAGGCTGGAGTGCAGTGGTGCGATCTCGGCTCATAGCAAGTTCTGCCTCCCAGGTTCATGCCATTCTCCTGCCTCAGCCGCCCGAGTAGCTGGGACTACAGGTGTCTGCCACCACGCCTGGCTAATTTTTTTGTATTTTTAGTAAAGACGGGGTTTCACCGTGTTAGCCAGGATGGTCTCGATCTTCTGACCTTGTGATCCGCCTGCCTCAGCCTCCCAAATGCTGTGATTACAGGTGTGAGCCACCGTGCCTGGATTTTTTTTTTTCTTTTTTCTTTTAGTTAGCTGGGATTGGTGGCACATGCCTATAGTCCCAGCTGCTTGGGAGTCTGAGATAGGAGGATCACTTGAGCCCAGGGGATCAAGGCTGCAGTGAGCTGTGATCGAGCCACAGCACTCCAGCCTGGATGACAGAGTGAGACCTTATCTCAAAAAAGTAATAAAAATAAGGACAGAAAGTACTCAGGCCGTGGTTCCCCACCCAGGCTTCCCATAGCATCATCTAGAGGAGTTTTCAAATATATTATTGCCTGGAATAATTTATTTTAGACTTCTTGAATGAGAATTTCTGGGCTCAGGAGTGTGACTGTGGTGTATACCCAGGATCAAGAACCACAGCGCTTGAACTACCAAATGGTCCAGCAATTCCACCACTGGGTATCTCCCCAAAGGAAAAGAAATCATTATTTCAAAAAGACACCTACACTTGTCTGTGTGTTGCAGCACTATTCACAACAGCAAAGATGTGAAATTAACCTGTGTCCAAACAATGGATGACTGGTTAAAGAAAATGTGGTGTATATACACAAGGGAATACTATTCAACCATAAAAAAGAATGAAATTGGCAGGGCGCGGTGGCTCACGCCTGTAATCCCAGCACTCTGGGAGGCTGAGGTGGGTGGATCGTGAGGTCAGGAGATTGAGAGCATTCTGGCTAACACGATGAAACCCCATCTCTACTAAAAAGACAAAAAATTAGCCGGGCGTGGTGGTGGGCACCTGGAGTCCCAGCTACTCGGGAGGCTGAGGCAGAAGAATGGTGTGAACCCAGGAGGCGGAGCTTGCGGTGAGCGGAGATTGTGCCACTGCACTCCAGCCTGGGCAACAGAGCGACGCTCCATCTCAAAAAAAAAAAAAAAAAAAAAGAATGAAATTATGTCTTCTGCAGAAACATGAAACGTGGATGGAACTGGAGGCTGTTATTTTAAGTGAAACAAGTCAGACACAGAAAGACAAAAACTACATGTTCTCACTCATAACTGGGAGCTGAACAATGTATATGGAAGCAGAGCTTGGAATGATGGACAATGGCATCTCAGAGGGGTGGGAGGGGGTGGATGACGGGAGGTTGCTTGGTGGGTCCAACGTGCATTGCTTTAGTGAGGGACTCACTGCAAGTCTGATTTCTCCACAGTGCATTATATCAATGTAGCTAAATTACACTTGTACCCAATGAATATACACACTTTTTTCTTTTTTTTTTTTGAGATGGAATCTCACTGTGTCGCCCAGGCTGGAGTGCAGTGGCGCCATCTCACTGCAACCTCTGGCGCCCAGGTTCAAGCAGTTCTGCTGCCTCAGTCCCCATGAGTAGCTGGGATTACAGGTGCACACCGCCACGTCTGGCTAATTTTTTTTTTTTTTTGTATTTTTAAGTAGAGACGGGGTTTCGCCATGTTGGCCAGGTTGATCTCGAACTCCTGACCTCAGGTGATCCGCTCACCTCAGCCTCCCAAAGTGCTGGGATTACAGGCGTGAGACACCACGGCCGGCCACAGATTTTTATAACTTAAGAAATACAGTGCTAAGGAGTTCTTTGCCTACTGTGGTCTCAGAATACCTTCTTGACTATCAATATTTGTCAGGAGTCACTGAGGCTCAGCTTCCATACCCTTCCCTTTAGGCTTTATAGAGTACAAGGAAGGTAAGATAAATCATAGTGCTTTGTCTTTATTTTTTATTTTTATAGATTCAGGGAGTGCAAGTGTAGTTTTGTGATTGGGATATATTGCATGGGTGTGAAGTGTGGGCTTTTAGTGTAACCATCACTGGAATAGCGAACATTGTACCCAGTCAGTAGTTTTTCAACCCTCATCCCTCTCCTTTTACCCCCTTTCCCCTCTGTATGGCCATGTGTATCCATTTTTTTTTTCTTTTTTTAAAGACAGCATACTTCTCTGCCACCAGGCTGGAGTGCAGTGGTGTGATCTCAGCTCATTGCAACCTCCCCCTCCCAGGCTCAAGTGATCCTCCCACCTCAGCCTCTCAAGTAGCTGGGAATACAGGTGCCCGCCACCACACCCAGCTAATTTTTGTATTTTTTGTAGAGACGGGGTTTTGCCATGTTGCCCAGGCTGGGCTCAAACTCCTGAGCTCAAGAAATCTGCCTGCCTCAGCCTCCCAAAGTGCTGGGATTACAGGTGTGAGCCACCATGCCCGGCCTGTACCCATTCTTTAGCTCCTGCTTATAAGTGAGAACATGTGGTAAAATATGGCGCTTTAGCTCTGTGATGTCCTGATGACTGGCAGGCTGAGAGCTGCCCCATGGTGGGCCACCTCCCAGATTTGGAAAGTCAGACTCTTTCCTAAAAGCTAGAGCAGGATCTCTCTGTTGCACTTCCACACTGGCCTCACCTTCCTCCCTTCCATCACTTGTGTCGCTGATTCACTGTGGCTCAGAGGTTTGCTGCAGAGTCTCTATCCCTGTCTTGGGTGTAAAGCTCGATTCATTCTGGTGCCCCTTGTAGGAAACCAGATGTGGGAAGAGCTGCAGGCACAGATAGGACTGGCCTGAGTCATTTTGGGTTTGCAACTTGGAACAGAAACACTCATCTGTTGAAGCGTCTGTCTTTTCCCTGAAGACTGAGATAGTGAGGTGCTATAGAAATAAGATATAAGATAATGATATCTTTTGTGGAAGGCCAGCAGGGTCATTGTGAACATGAAGTTAAAAGGAAGGTATATGTGAAGAACCTAGCACAACGTGGGATGCATGGTAATACTGGGGCTCAGAAACCGATGCCCCAGAACATGGCACTTCGACTTACTGCACTGAAGAAGCAGCTTCAATATCTCTCTGACCTTACCCTCCTGTTCCGTCTCTCAATCCTCTGTATCTTCCAAAGCACAGAATTAAGTTGTTCTCTGAAGTTCCTCATCTGTCTGAAGTCTGGACCCGTCAAAGAAACCAATTACCCTGAGCCCTTCCCTGCTGTTCCCTTCCCTTCCCTTCCCTGTTTCTTTTCCTTTCCCCTTTCCCTCCCCTCCCCTCCCTTCCCCTCCCCTTCCCTCCCCTTCCTTTCTCTCCCCTTCCCTTCTTTCATGGCAAGGTCTCATGCTGTCACCCAGGCTGCAGTGCAGTGAGATTTCAGCTCACTGCAACCTCTACCTCCCAGGTTCAAGTGATTCTCCTGCCTCAGTCTCCCAAGTAGCTGAGATTACAGGTGCCTGCCGCCACACCCAGCTAATTTTTATATTTTTGGTAGAGATGGGGTTTCACCATGGTGCCAGGCTGGTCTCGAACTCCTGAGCTCAAGCGATCTGCCCATCTCAGCCTCCCAAAGTGCTGGCATTACAGGTGTGAGCCACCATGCCGGGCCAACCCCCTTAACTTAGACATTTCTTTCTGTTTGTTACCGGAAAGGGGTCCCAATTCAGACCCCAAGAGAGGGTTCTTGGATCTCGCTCAGGAAAGAATTTGGCAAATACAAAGTGAAAGCAAGTTTATTAAGAAAGCAGGTGGGGCGCGGTGGCTCACGCCTGTAATCCCAGCACTTTGGGAGGCCGAGGCAGGCGGATCACGAGGTCAGGAGATCGAGACCATCCTGGCTAACACGGTGAAACCCCGTCTCTACTAAAAACACAAAAAATTAGCCGGGCGTGGTGGCGGGCGCCTGTAGTCCCAGCTACTCGGAGGCTGAGGCAGGAGAATGGCGTAAACCCGGGAGGCGGAGCTTGCAGTGAGCCGAGATCGCGCCACCGCACTCCAGCCTGGGTGACAGAGCGAGACTCTGTCTCAAAAAAAAAAAAAAAGAAAAGAAAAAAAGAAAAATATTAATGGAACAATCACACAGGGATATGCAGATACGGAATGAAGTTTGCATGTGAAAGACCAATATTTGAGAAACTGTAGTCTAGAAATCCCATTTGGATATATGCACAGTCAACATGAACAGCCAGGGGTGTGCCTTCTGCGTATGCAAACAATTCTTTAATTCTGTAGTTTGCATGGGCGGGTCATTTATTCAGTCTTCCCACCACTGCTGGTTTCTACAGAATAATCAATGGGAAAATGTTGGGCATGGTCAGGAAATACTCAATATCTGTTCCCTAATCTCTTTCAACCCACTTCTCACCTAGAGTCTGTCCAAAGGAATAGATATGTTGCCTAAAAACCTAAACCCACCCAGAATCCTGTAGATATTGAATGGCACAGTACTGTTCTAACCCCCAGCACCAGGTACAAAATCCAAACACTTCTCAAATTAAGTATAAATCAAAATTTGTGATTTGCCAGTTGGATATTACATTGTATTCTAATAGCAACAGATGAGAACTGACAAATTCATTTACATGGATTAGATACTCTACGTTTGTTTCTCCTACTTGATAATCAATGATGATTATACCTTGTTGCAATCAATGCTAATGAAAACTACCCCAGTTATTATTTTTGTTTGTTTTAGATAAACTTTGTTTATTTCCAATTGACAATAACAATTGTGCACACTTAAGGGGCATAATGTGACACTGTAACATATATTTACATTGTGCCATGATTAAATCATTGAAATCTGTATATTTAAGAGATACCTGAACTCCCATATTCATTGCAGTGCTAAATAAACTTATTTTAGGAAATAATTCTAAGTTTACAGAGAAGTTGCAAGAACAGTACAGAGAATTCCTACACTGTTCCTTCATCTGGTTTCTCTTAATGTTAACATTTTACATAACCGGGACACATTTGTCAAAACTAACATTGGTACGGTACTACTAACCAAACTCCAGGTTTTATTCATATGTCACCCATTTTCCCACAAATGTCCCTTTTCTGTTTCTAGAATCCTATCCAGGATCTGACAATGCATTTAGTCATCTTGTCTTCTTAGTCTCTTTTGGTCTGTGACAATTTCTCAGCCTTTCCTTGTTTCTCATGACTTTTTGACAGTCTTTTTTTTCCCTCTAGATTTTTGGAAGGGATGGGGGGATTCTCACTAGGTTGCCAGTCTGGTCTCGAACTCCCAGGCTCAAGCAATCCTCCTGCCCTGACCTCCCAAAGTGCTGGGATTACAGGTATGAGCCATCATGCCTGGCCGTTTTTGATAGTCTCGAGGAAGACTGGTCAGGTATCCTTTAGAATGTGAACCAATCTAGGTTTGTCGGATATTTTTCTCGTGATTAGATTGGGGTGATGGGTTTTTGGAAAGAAGACTGGGGACGTGGAAGGGCCCTTTCGTCACATCATATCAGGAGCTACGTGAAATCCACTTGACCTTGGTGATGTTAACCTTCCTGTCTTGGTAAAGGTGGCTTTTGCCAGTTTTCTTCATTGTAAAGCATGCAAGTTATTTTTTTGAACAGCTTTACTGAGACATAATTCACACACCATACAATTCACCCATGTAAACTATATAATTCATTGTGTTTTGATATTTTACATCATTAATTTAAAAAATTGTGGTACATTATATAACATAACATTTGCCATTTTAACTTTTTTTTTGAGATGGAATCTCACTCTGTCACCCAAGCTGGAGTGCAGTGGCACGATCTTGGCTCACCACAACCCCTGCCTCTCAAGTTTCAAGTGATTCTCCTGCCTCAACCTCCCGAGTAGCTGGAATTACAGGCGTGTGCCACTGGGCCTGGCTAATTTTTGTATTTTTAGTAAAGATGAGGTTTCACCATGTTGTCCAGGCTGGTTTCAAACTCCTGGCCTCTAGTGATCCACCTACCTTGGACTTCCAAAGTGCTGGGATTACAAGTGTGAGCCACTATGCCTGGCCACTTTAACCATTTTTAAAGTGTACAGTTCAGTGGCATGAATTACACTCACAACATTGTACAGCCATCACCACTATTTCCAAACGTTTTCATCACCCCCCAAAATAAAACTCAAACTCATTAAGCAATCACTCCCTGTTCCTCTTTATCTCCAGCTCTTGAAAACTTCTAATCGACTTTCCACCTCTATAAACTTGCCTATTCTGGGTACCTTCTAAAGGGGAATCATACAATATTTGTGCTTCGTGTCTCTGGCTTATTTAACTTAACATCATGTTTTCCAGGTTTATCCATGGTGTGGGAGGACTGAAGATATTTTAAGAGAGATAATTTTTGTTTGTATGTTAATTATTTATTTATTTTTTGGGACAGGGTCTCACTCTGTCACCCAGACTGGAGTGCAGTAGTGCTGTCTAGGCTCGCTGTGACCTCTACCTCCCAGGATCAAGGTGATCCTCCCACCTCAGGTTCCGTAGTAGCTGGGGCTACAGGCATGCACCACCATGCCCTGCTATTTGTTTTTGCATTTTTAGTAGAGATGGGGTTTCACCATGTTGCCCAAGCAGTCTCAAACTCCTGAGCTCAAGCTATCTGCCCACCTCGGCCCCCAAAGTGCTGGGATTAGAGATGTGAGCCGCCACCCCTGACTTGTATGTTAATATTTATTATTTACTGGACTTACGGAATGTAGGCACTGAAAGCTCATATTATATCATTTATTTGTTTTCTACTTGTAGTTTCTTATAGATGACGTTTTCCAGAAGCTATCATTGAAAAAATGTTGCATAGGGCCGGGCGCAGTGACTCACACCTGTAATCCCAGCACTTTGGGAGGCTGAGGCCAGTGGATCACGAGGTCAGGAGATCGAAAGCATCCTGGTCAAGATGGTGAAACCCCTTCTCTACTAAAATACAAAAAATTAGTCAGGCATGGTGGTGGGCGCCTGTAATCCCAGCTACTTGGGAGGCTGAGGCAGGGGAATTGCTTGAACCCACGAGGTGGAGATTGTAGTGAGCCAAGATCGTGCCACTGCACTCCAGCCTGGTGACAGAGCAAGACTCCATCTTAAAAAAAAGAAAAATTGCATAAATTTAAGAAGTACAAGGCCAGTTTTGTTACATGGATATGTTGCCAAGTGGTGAAGTCTGGACTTTTAGCATAATTGTCACCCAAATAATGTACATCGTACCCATAAAGTTATTTATTTATTTATTTATTTGTTTATTTATTGTTATATTTTAAGTTCTAGGGTACACGTACACAACGTGCAGGTTTGTTCCATATGTATACATGCGCCATGTTGGTGTGCTGTACTCATTAACTCATCATTTACATTAAGTATATCTCCTAATGCTATCCCTCCCAAAGTAATTTCTTATCCTCCACCTCCTCGTACTCTCTTACCCTTCTGCCTCTCCAGTGTCTATAATTCCACACTCTATGTCCTTGTCTACACATTATTGGGCTCCCACTTATAAATGAGAACATGTTGATATGGTTTGGCTGTGTCCCCACTCAAATCTCATCTTGAATTGTAGTTCCCACAATCCCCATATGTCATGGGAGAGACCCAGTGGGGGGTAATTGAATCGTGGGGTCCGTTACTCTCATGCTGTTCTTGTGATAGTGAATAAGTCTCATGATATCTGATGGCTTTATAAAGGGCAGTTCCCCTGCACACACTCTCTTGCCTGCCACCATGTAAGATGTGCCTTTGCTCCCTTCTTCGCCTTCCACCATGATTGTGAAGCCTCTCGAGCCATGTGGAACTGTGAGTCCATCAAACCTCTTTTCTTTATAAATTACCCAGTCTTGGGTATGTCTTCATTAGCAGCATGAGAACAGACTAATACACATGTGCTATTTGACTTTCTGAGTTGTTTCACTTAAGACAATGCCCTCCAGTTCCATCCATGTTGCTGCAAAAGACATGATTTCACTCTTTTTTTTTTATGGCTGAATCATAGTCCATTCTGTATATACACCATATTTTCATCACCCAATCATCTGCTGATGTCTTTTAACAGAAAGAATTTAACATGGGAATTAATTAAATAGGTAGTGAAGGACCAGAAAAGCAAGAAGGCAAGACTAGTTAACGAGGACCTGGTTAACACTAGTGTTCACCCAGAAGTAATTCCTGTGTAATCAGTTGACAAGCTGAGGCCTGGGAAACACTGGGAAGAGTTGAGGTTATCAGACTCTAGAATCTTAGAGAAGGAAGAAGTCAGTGCCATGGGCATATCTGTGCATATATGTGAGATGGGGCTGCTGGCCAGCTGATGCATTTCAGGGGGTACAATGATGCTGGTTTTGTGTGTGGGGCAAAAAAAGTTGGAAACTTGAATGATGTGATGCTACTGGCAACTCAAAGAGGAAGAATCCTCCTTTTTTTGCCCTCTTCCCGTTTCCTCTCTCTCTTGTGCCTTGTACTATCAGAAGCTAACAGCAAGCCAACTGGGTGTATGGAGACTGCCTTGAGGCCATGGGTGTGGACTGTGGGTGAGCATACATAGCAATAGGGTGATTGACTTACTGAACTGGCCAGGGTGAAGGTGACCTCATTCTTATAATTGATCATCTGCAAGAGCAACTTCCCAAACAGCCGAAATATTTTATTCCCAAATAACCCGACCAATCAGAATGAAGGTGAACCAGTTCATGTTCCAAATTGTCAAAGCTAGAACTCCCTTCCCTTTTCTTGTGTCTCATGCTGAACTGGGGGCTGAACTTTAGAACCTTTGGAAATTGCTTATCCATCCTTATTAGTGAATAAAATTTAAACATGATTAAATAGAAACTGCTCATAGGTAGAGAAAGTGGATTTGTTTTTATCTCGTGGATTCTGTACATTTCCTAAGAAGCTGGTAGAAACCTCAGTGTCATCCATTCCAATGTGCTGTTTTAACCTGGCTGGCCTCATGTATCAGCACAGATTAAGTTATGCTGCAGTAACAAATGATCCCCAAAGCTCACTAGCTTATTATAATTGATATTTAGTCTTGAATCCATCAAGTGGAAGAGGCAGATTTTGAATAAATGATCACATTGCCAAAGACATAATTTTAAAGTGTGATTTGTGGTTTGGAGAAAAAATGTACAAAGAACTCTAAACTTGGGTCTTGTCTGAGGTGATGGACAAGGAGACTTCCCTTCAGAAATGTATTTGAGCTACAGTATAAAGGATAACAAGGTGGTTTGGGGGAGTGATCTAAGCAGAGGTAACTGAGATAGGAAATAGTCTATTTTGGGAAAGAAAGAAACCCAAAGTGACTTCAGAAAGACTGAAGGAGTAGAGATAAGAAGATGTAGGGATCTAGAAGTTAAGACTTTTTTACTTATCCAAAGGGCTGTGGGAGGTCACAGAAAGATTTTAAGAAGATGCACAGCAGGTCATATTTGCATTTTCAAAGATTTATTTCACATTTATCATTTATTATTGTTATTCTTTTTTTTTTTTTTTTTTTTTTTTTTTTTTTTTTTTTTTTTTTTGAGGCGGAGTCTCGCTCTGTCGCCCGGACTGGAGTGCAGTGGCCAGATCTCAGCTCACTGCAAGCTCCGCCTCCTGGGTTTACGCCATTCTCCTGCCTCAGCCTCCTAAGTAGCTGGGACTACAGGCGCCCGCCACCTCGCCCAGCTAGTTTTTGTATTTTTGGTAGAGATGGGGTTTCACCGTGTTAGCCAGGATGGTCTCGATCTCCTGACCTCGTGATCCGCCCGTCTCGGCCTCCCAAAGTGCTGGGATTACAGGCTTGAGCCACCGCGCCCGGCCTTGTTATTCTTTTAGAGACAGTTCTGTTGCTCAGGCTGCAATGCACAATCATAGCTCACTGCAGTCTCAACTTCCTGGGCTCAAGTGATCCTCCCGCCTCAACCTCCCAAGTGGCCCAAGTAGCTGGAACTTACAGGCACGCGCTATCATACCCGGCTCAGATCTGCATTTTAAAACGACTGTTTCTGCTGCTATGGGAGAGTGTCTTGCAGAACAGATAAACAAAGCCGCACTTGTCTTGGAGCTGATGTGGCAAAAGCTACAGGATCTCCACTTTTATGGGCCTCTCCATGGTCTGAGGAGAGACCCTGACAATCTGCTTATGTGGCTGTACAAATTCTGCATTGCTGTTTGTCCTTTTCTTAAAGAGGGACTTTTCTGCCCAATTGTACAGGTCCTACAAAGCCTGGATCTGTTCCTGATGCTGAATATGAAACTTCCAGGCGAAACCTACACATCCTTGCTTAATAATTGGGGAAAACCTTTAGTCGGAGGTCTTGAAGAACAAAGCCATTGACATGGTTTGGGTCTGTCTCTGCTCAATCTCATGTCAGATTGTAATCCCCAGTGTTGGAGGTGGGATCTGGAGGGAGGGTGATTGGGTCACGTGGGCAGATTTCTCCCTTGGTGCGGTTCTTGTGCTATCGAGTATGTTATCGCGAGATTTGGTTCTTTAAAAGTGTGTAGCTCCTCCCCACCTCCCGTCTTCGTGCCCCAGCCACGTAAGGCGTGTCTACTTTCCCTTTGCCTTCCGCCATGATGGTAAGTTTCCCGAGATCTCCCCAGCCATGCTTCCCGTAGTCTGTGGAACCCTGAGCCAATTAAACCTTTTTTCTTTTTGAGACTGAGTCTCACTCTGTCGCCCAGGCTAGAGTGCAGTGGTGCGATCTCAGCTCGCTGCAATCTCTCCCTCCCAGGTTTAAGCGATTCTCCCATCTCAGCCTCTCGTGTAGCTGGGATTACAGGCATGTGCCACCACGCCTGGCTAATTTTTTTGTATTTGTAGTAGAGACAGGGTTTCACCGTGTTGGCCAGGCTGGTTTTGAACTCCTGACCTCAAGTGATCCGCCCACCTTGGCCTCGCAAAGTGCTAGGATTACCGGAGTGAGCCACCGCGCCTGGCCTGAACCTTTTTTCTTTAAACATTACCCAGACTCAAGTATTTATAGCAGTGCGAGAACAGACTAATGCAACGGTGGATTTCAATGCTGGCTTATTCCACCTACCAGAGCATACTTCAGGTTCATCTATGTGGTGGCAAATGGCAGAATCTCCTTTATTTATTTCGCGCACACACATACACACGCGCAGTGTTTTCCTTATTCATTAATCCATAGATGGACACTTCGATTTTTTCACATTTTGGCTATTGTGAGTAATGCTTCAATGACCATGGGAGTGCAGATATTTTTACTAGATCCTAATTTCATTTCCTTTGGATGTATATTCAAAACGTCTAGTTGCTGGGTCATATGGTGGTCTCTTTTTTTTTTTTTTTTTTTTTTTTTTAGACAGGATCTTGCTCTGTCACCCAGGCTGGTGCGCAGAGGTGCAATCTTGGTTCACTGCGGTCTCGACTTCCTGGGCTCAAGCGATCCTCCCGCCTCAGGCACATGCCACCGCACCTAGTTAATCTAAAAAAATTTTTTAGTAGAGACAAAGCCTCACTATGTTGCCCAGGCTAGTTTAAAACTCCTGGGTTCAAGTGGTTGCCCTGCCTTGGCTTCCCAAAGTGCTGAGATTACAGGTGTGAGTAACCATGCCTGGACAGTTCTGTTTTTTAAGATATAGTTGTACAGATTTTTGGGGTAATAATCAAATTAGGGTAGTTATATATCCATCACCTTAAACATTTGTCTTTTCCTTGTGTTGGGAACACTGTTATTCTTCTCCTCTTGCTATTTTGAAATACACAAATAATTACTGTTAATGGTAGTTTTCCCACTGTGCTGTCAAATACAAGAACTTATTCATCCTACCTAACTGTACTTTTGTACCCAGTAACCCATTTCTCTTCATGTCTTCTCCCTGCTTCCCTTCCCTGCCTCTGGTAATTACCATTCCAGTCTCTGTCTTCACTAGATCTACTTTTTTAGCTTCCACATAGTGAGTGAGATCATGTGATGTTTGTCTTTCTGTGCCTGGCTTATTTTACTTAATATAATGTCATCTAAGCTCATCCATGTTGCTGCAAATGACACGATTTTGTTCTTTATTATGGCTGAATAGTATTCTATTGTGCATATATACCATAGTTTCTTTATCCATTCATCTGTTGGTGGACACTTAGGTTGATTCTGTATCTTGGCTATTGTGAATAGTGCTGCAATTAACATGGCAGTGCCGGTATCTCTTTGATATATTGTTTTCCTTTATTTTGCATATATACCTAGGAGTGGGATTACTTGATTATCTGGTAGGTAGTTCTGTTTTTAATTTATTCTTTCTTTTCTTTTCTTCCTTTTTTTTTTTTTTTTTTTTTTTGAGACAGAGTCTCACTCTGTCTCCCAGGCTGGAGTGCAGTGGAACGATCTCAGCTGACTGCAACCTCCACCTCCCAGGTTCAAGCAATTTTCCTGCCTCAGCCTCCCAAGTAGCTGGGATTACAAGCACCCACCACCACACCTGGCTAATTTTTGTGTTTTTAGCAGAGACGGGGTTTCACCGTGTCGGCCAGGCTGGTCTTGAACTCCCGCCCTCAAGTGATCTGCCCGCCTCAGACTCCCTAAGTGCTGGGATTACAGGCATGAGCCACCGTGCCCAACCTGTTTTTAATTTCTTTAGGAATCTCCATACTGTTTTCCATAATGGCTGCACCATTCTATTTTCCACCAACAAAAGTTTCCTTTTCTTCACACCCTCACCAGCACTTATCTCCTATCTTTTTGATAATAGCCATCCCAACAGGTGTGAGGTGATATCTCATAGACATCAAAATTAGTATTGATAACAAAACTAAAATTTTTGGAAAGATATTAGGGTAGGGGTTGTCAAATCTTCTCTGTAAGGGGCCAAATAGTAAATAATTTCAGCTTTGTGGGCACTGTGTTCTCTGTTCTAACTACTCAACTTTACCATTGTAGGGTGAAGGCAGCCGGAGCCAGTATGTAAGTGAATAAACATTCCTGTGTGCCAGCAAAGCTTTGTTGATAAAAACAAACTGCAGGCTGGATCAGGTGAGTGAGACACAGTTTTCTGACCCTCATATTCGGAGACTCCCAGAATCATTGGGTGTTTGGATCGCAGGTTGGCACATAAGTGAGTGTATAGAACTCAGTGCATGCATCTCCCCAGATCTCTTGGCCCTTCAAACCCACCTCTGCGTTGGCCACTTGGTTTGCCATTTCCATGGATAAAGCCCTAGTTACTGCCATGGCTAGATCCCTGGGTGTACCACATAAGATGACCATAGACAATTTACTCCCTAAGGTGGAGGTTCAGATGGATCAGGAATGATGTACTCATGCCAATAGACAGGTGTCAGCTACCCGAGTGCTCAGAGGAAAAAGGCTTTGAGGTTACACTTGATTTCATTAGGAAAAATAGATGTGATTGATTAGTCATGTCTACCATGGGCACCAGGCTAGAGAAAAGTGGCACACTTGCTAAATGTCTTTGATGCTATAACTAGTCCACCTCCAATGTCCCTTATAGTTCTGAAAAGCGACATTTCTGTGTCCGCATACTTCCTTGGAAACATTCTGGAGATGGAACAATTATGTAAAAGATAGTCATTCAGCATGAAAATGCGACCTGTAACTTTACAAATTCCCAACACGTCTGTTTTTAGGAAAGGGACAGGAGCTTGGTGTGGTGGGTCACATCTGTAATCTCAGCACTTTGGGAGGCCAAGGTAAGAGGATTGCTCGAGACCAGGAGCATGAGACCAGCCTCAGCAACATAGTGAGACCCCATCTCTACAAAAAAAATAAGAAAATTAGCCAGATGTGGTGGTGTGCACCTATAGTCCCAGCTACATGAGAGGCTGAGGTGGGAAGATTGCTTGAGCCCAGGAGGTAGAGGGTGCAGTGTGCTATGATGGTACCACTGTACTCCAGCCTGGGTGGCAGAGCAAGATCTCGTCTCTTAAACAAAAAAAAAGGAAAGTAGACACAGGATGAAGCTCCTGATTCTCCATTCGTGATAGACACACCTGGGAGGAAGCCGGCCGCTGGGAAAAAAGAAAGTAAATCCATAACTCCTTTCGTATCAGCCTCATGGTTTCAGCGCAGAACAAAGATTTCAACACTTTCTTTGAAAGTTTGACCACTATTTTTTTTTTTTTTTTTTTTTTTTTTGAGACAGAGTCTCGCTCTATCGCCCAGGCTGGAGTGCAGTGGCCAGATCTCAGCTCACTGCAAGCTCCGCCTCCCGGGTTTACTCCATTCTCCTGCCTCAGCCTCCCAAGTAGCTGGGACTACGGGCGCCCGCCACCACGCCCGGCTAGTTTTTTGTATTTTTTTTTTTAGTAGAGACGGGGTTTCACTGTGTTAGCCAGGATGGTCTCGATCTCCTGACCTCGTGATCCGCCCGTCTCGGCCTCCCAAAGTGCTGGGATTACAGGCTTGAGCCACCGCGCCCGGCCAGTTTGACCACTATTTATTGAACACTCATTATGCGGATCAAGGGCTTGTTCCTTGCCCTCCAGAAGTGGTCATTTCCAGCATATAATCCTGGGTGAGAGGGCAGGACCAATCATAAAAAAGAGAGGAAATGGCTTTCTGGAAAAAGTAGGGGTGGGAGGTAGTGGAAGAGGGGTAATGAGAGAGAGAGGGCCCTCCAGTTTGGGGGAAATGGTGATAGCAAAGGCTTAGAGGCAAGGGTGAGTAAGAGGACATTAGACTTGTTGAAAGAGTGAAGTCATGGTGGAAGAGATGGGAGATGAGTTTAGCTAAGTGCTGGTAGATGGCAAAATTGGAAGGGTGTGAGGGATCCTGATGTGTGGTTTGACTTTGGTCTTTATTTGATTGATTGATTTATTTTGGAGACTGGATCTCACTCTCTCACCTAGAGCTGGGATGCAGCGGCATGATCATAGCTCCTTGCAGCCTCAAACTCCTGGGCTCAAGTGATCCTCCCACCTCAGCCTCCTGAGTAGCTGGGACTACAGGCATGTGGCACCATAGCCAGCTAATTATTATTATTTTTTTGTAGAGATGGGGTCTTGCTGTGTTGCCCAGGCTGGTCTCTTAAATCCTGGCCTCAAGTGATCCTCCCACTTCAGAGTCTCAAAGTTGGGATTACAGGTGTGAGACACTGAGTCCAGTACCCTGGTCTTTAAATAATAGGGTATGTTGTGTCTTCTTGAGTGTTCCAGGGAGATGACTGTTATAGATGGTATGGAGGACACATGAAAAGTGAGATGGAAAAGCAGAGAGGCAAGGGAGGAAGTTGGTTGCAAAGATGCAGATATGAGAAGATGAGGACTTGAGCCTGCACAGTAACACGTCAGGGAAGAGAAGACCAGCATGAAAGTTGTTTGAAAATCAAGCTGGACTGGTCATGGTGTCTGGTGGCATATGAAGGATGCAGAAAGAGAGGGGTCATAGATTAACTGCAGAAATCTGAACCTGGGATCTGAGGTTGAGGATACCAGGGAATGCTTGGAGGAGTAACCAGGAAGAAAAGGTTCATCTTTAGCCCTGAGTTTTCAGTGATGCTGGATGTACCCATAGGTTATTTGAGCAGGAAAGGTCGAAGCTGGGGATGGGGAGATACAGGCTGTAGAGCTGGAGGACAGTGAAGCCGATCTGACTTCCAGCCTGGTGCTGCAAGGTTACCTGGAGCTTACCTGGTGGTTATTGAGAATTCCTAGAAACTTCCAGAAAGCTCCTACCTTGGAGGTAGGGAAAATTTTTATTAGACATCTTCACTAATTAGAAAAGTTTTCAGATGGATCAAGACTTAGCGGGTTGTGGAAATGAGGCTGGGCTGGAAGTCAAACCTTGTCCTTGCCTCTGTCTTACTGTATTGCATTTGACAAACTTTTTTTTTTTGAGACGGAGTCTCGCTCTGCTGCCCAGGCTGGAGTGCTGTGGCCGGATCTCAGCTCACTGCAAGCTCCGCCTCCCGGGTTCACGCCATTCTCCTGCCTCAGCCTCCCGAGTAGCTGGGACTACAGGCGCCCGCCACCTCGCCCAGCTAATTTTTTGTATTTTTTAGTAGAGACGGGGTTTCACGGTGTTAGCCAGGATGGTCTCGATCTCCTGACCTCGTGATCCGCCTGTCTCGGCCTCCCAAAGTGCTGGGATTACAGGCTTGAGCCACCGCGCCCGGCCGCATTTGACAAACTTTTTAGCCTCTCTGGTTAGGAGAGGTTAAATATAATGCTGTCTGCAAAATAGCAAGGTGACAACAGGGAATTTGCCATAGCTCCAACACGCTCTCATTCAGAGTAGTTGAATGCAAGAATAGTTGAATGGTGGATTTTATTGGAGAGAGGGCAGAATCCAGGGTTTCAGGGGGAGGGGTGTTAGGAGGAAGAGATCCAGAAAGGCGGAGACAACTTCGTTATCTAGAGAGGCCATGAGCTAGGAAGAGAGTGGAGTTAGGACACCAACTTGCTAGCCAAGAAGGAATGGTTTTGGAGAGAAAGGATGGTTCTGCCTTACTAATTCTCCAGGGTAAACGAGGGAACTGGAGTTGGGAATGCATTGGCCTCAGGAGGAGGTTTTATCTCCAAGTGAGATGCAGGAGCCAGCAGGGTTGGACTGGGGTAGGAGGGATTGAGTGGGCATTGGTTTGGCTGTGGAAAATCTTCAGCTCTATCCAGTTTCTGCTTTGGGAGGAAGAAAGAAGACCACAGGAACAGAAAGTGGGATAAGTGAATGCACTCTTAGGTCTCTTATGTTGCATTAATAAAGATAGAAAGTCCAGCCTGAGGGAGGTGATGTTAATGTTACCACTAGGCCTTGTGCTAAGTTCTGGCTGGCTTGCTCTAAGAAGGACAGGGGGACCTGCATGAGGGGTGTGATGAAAAAGAAACTGGGTGCCATTTAGCCTTGGGAAGAGAAGATCTTAGGGAGTGGTAAGAGCTGCCTCTAAATTTCTGTGAGACAGAAAGAGTGCTGGAAGGAAAGCTCCTCCCTGTCTTTCTACTTCTACTGCAGATACAGCCGTTTCCGGAGGGTGCTTTGAATTTCAGGGTTCGTTTTCTTTGCTTGTCCTTCCTGAACCATCTCTGCTTCTGCCATCCGCCGGGTCACCTGCAGCAACAGGTATGGTGAGCTTGGAGGAGTCAGTGTCATGGACTTATGGGGGGAGGGTTAGGGAATGGGGCAGGTGGGTATTCTTGTCCTAAGATGAGAGACCTTTATGGTCTCCTCCTATACCATAGTTTGTGTGGAATCCTTGGCTGGGCGTTTTTTTTTTCTAATTTGCAATAAAAACATATAAACATTAAAAGAAAACAGTTTTCCCAAACATTGTTTATATCCAAGGGGGGTTTGTTTATAGAAATTTATCTCACATACTATGGGTTTTAAGAGTCCCTGCATTTGGGAAAGTTGTTGAAAAGTGAGCATCTTAGTTTCTGTATTGAGATCTGGGTTGGATTTGGGGCTGAGGGAAATGGAGAGGAGTTAGGAGGAGGCTCAGCCTCCTCTGCCTGCACCCTACTTGGCCTGGGTGGTGGTCCCAGCTACCTTGTGTCAACTCACCTCTGTCAGAAGCTCCAAGATATGTCCTTTCCCCTTCGTGAACACATCCACCAGGGTCTGGATAAAGCACGAGCCTTTCTGATCATGTCGGTAGGCGATGTATCCTGGGAATTCCAGAGAGGTGAGTTCAGGGGAGCTTCAGAGGGTAGGTAGAGGGGATCCTGGAAGGGGGTGGGTCCTGGAGGAGAGGTTCAGGGGTCGGGAGTGGCAGGTGACGGGGAATAGCAGAGGGAGCCCTGGGCCAGCTGGGCGCTCATACCCTCCACCGTGGAGTAGATGTGCAGGGCATCTGTGTACGTTGGGATGGTTTGGGGGCTGTCTTTGGTGACCATCACAATCTCATCTCCACCTACTGTTTCACCAGGGTCCTTTTGTTCTGAAACAACAAGAAGAGGAGAAGGCAAAGTCAGAGAGAAAGGTAAGGAAAGGGGCCGGGCAGGGTGGCTCACACCTGTACTCCCAGCGTTTTGGGAGGCTGAGGCAGGCGGATCACTTGAACCTGGGAGTCTGAGGCTGCAGTGAGCCATGATTGCACCACTGCACTCTAGGCTGGGTGAGAGAGTGACAAGTCGCCTCTTAAAAAGAAAGGTAAGGGCCGGGTACGGTGGCTCACGCCTGTAATCCCAGCACTTTGGGAGGCTCCTGAGGTCAGGAGTTTGAGACCAGCCTGACTAACATGGCGAAATTCCATCTCTACTAAAAATACAAAAATTAGCCGGGCATGATGGCATGTGCCTGTAATCCCAGCTACTTGGGAGGCTGAGGCAGAAGAATTGCTTGAACCCAGGAGGTGGAGGTTGTAGTGAGCCAAGATCGTGCCATTGCACTCCAGCCTGGGCAACAGAGCAAGACTGTCAAATAAAAAAAAAAAAAAAAAAAAAAAAGATGGTCTGGTGGTATGCCATGTGCAGTGGGGCTTTTTAATTTAATTTAACTTTTTAGAGACAGGGGCTTGCTTTGTTGCCCAGACTGGAGTATAGTAGTGTACTTATAGCTCACTGCAGCCTCTCACTCCTAGGCTCAAGTGATCCTCCTACCTCAGCCTCCTGAGTAGCTAGGATCATAGGCCCATGCCACCATGCCCTTGGCCAATTTTAAAAATTTTTTGTAGAGCTCGGTTCTTGCTACATTGCCCAGAAGCCAGTCTTGATCTTCTGGCCTCAAAAAATCTTCCCGTCTGGCCTCCCAAAGTACTGGAATTATAGGCATGAGCCATGGTGCCTGGCTTCAGCTGGGGCTTTGGATCTGGGACTGGCTTGGATAAAAACACAGACTTGGTTGGGCATGGTGGGAGGCTGAGGCAGGAGGATTGCTTGAGCTCAGGAGTTTGAGACCAGCCTGTCTACATAATGAGACCCTGTCTACAAAAATTAGCCTGACATAATGGCGGGAGCCTGTAGTCCCAGCTATTCAGGAGGCTGAGGCAAGAGGATGGCTGGAACCTGGGAGATGGAGATTGCAGTGAGTTGAGATTGCACCACAGCACTCCAGCCTGGGTGCTGTCTCAAAAAACAAAACAGAAACAACAAACCAGAGACTCTGTACTCTTGGATCTGTCCCCACCTCCTCGACAGGCCTGTATGATGTACACCTTGGGCTTGGCTCGCAGGGCCTGGCAGTTCTTGTTATTCAGGGCCTCGAAGAGATTCTCCAGCTTGACCATCTCCCCATCTTCTCCCTTGAGGAAGCCTTCCCTCCCGTGAGCCATGAGTACCACGAAGGCACAACTGATGGGATCTTCCCGGGAATCGATGGCCTGCTGGAATTTTTCCAGCTCTTCCTGGAATTGCTGGAGTAAGAGGAAGAACCAGACTCAGCTGGGTCCTCATAGCCCACACATCGACCTAGTACCTTTCCCCCAACCAGGCCTGGAGTAGGCACC
This sequence comes from Rhinopithecus roxellana, assembly GCF_007565055.1. Classification (NCBI taxonomy): domain Eukaryota; kingdom Metazoa; phylum Chordata; class Mammalia; order Primates; family Cercopithecidae; genus Rhinopithecus; species Rhinopithecus roxellana. The sequence goes on from NC_044556.1 coordinate 1,564,978, forward strand.
CCAATACCTGGGCAGTGGGGTCTCTCTTCATGGTGCTTTCGAATCTCAGCTGCCGAAACATGTATTCCAGAGCATCCAGGTCTTCTTCAGAACCTTCTCGGGCTTTGGTGACACACAGTGTTAGGGCCAGGCGGGCACCTGACATATCATATTTCTCCTGGACCAAGAGATGACAAAAATCAGCATGGGGAGGTTCGAGGAGAAGCAGATGTAGTCAAAAGAGGCATGCAGGCTGGGTGTGGTGGCTTATGCCTGTGATCTCAGCACTTTGGGAGGCTGAGGCGGGAGGATTGCTTGAGCCCAGGAGTTCAAGTCCAGCCTGGGCAGCATAGTGAGACTCTGTCTCTACAAAAAAATGAAAAAATTTGCTGGGTGTGCTGCCGTGCGCCTGTGGTCCCAGCTATCTTGGAGGCTGAAGTGGGATGATTGCTGGAGCCTGGAAGATTGAGGCTGCAGTGAGCCATGATCTTGCCACTGCATTCTAGCCTGGGCAACAAGTGAGACCCTGTCTCAAAAACGAGCAAACAAAACAAGAGAGGCTTGGACTTAGGGTTGCCAGGTATAATACAAAATGCTCAGGTGCATTTACATTTCAAATAAAAACCAAGTACCTTTTTAGTATAAGTATATCCCAAATATTGCATGGGATATACTTATACTACACAATTATTTGTTGTTGATGTGAAATTCAAATTGAATTGGATGTCCTTTATTTTTAGTTCCCAAATACAGCAACCCAACCTGGGGTCCAGCTCTGTTCTACTTGGTATGAACTTGGGGGAAGTCAACTGCCCCCATCTGAGCCTCAGTTTCCAAATACAAACAATGAGTGTATGTGTGATTTTGAAGATCCCTTCCAGTTGTCCTATTTTGTGGCTTTGCAAGTCTCCTCATCCTCCCCAAGAGTGTTCTGAGCATTCCTCTATTAATTCCTCACTTGCAGAGGTCTCAGAGTTTCGGAAGCTAATACTGAGATTCCATCTGAGGAAGAAGAATATTGGGGGTCAATATTTCTTTTCAGAACAGAAGCAGGGTACTGAGGACCACAGTGATAAGAACTTCATCTTTTAAAATATCAACATAAGCATTTTGGGAGGCCAAGGTGGGCGGATTATGAGGTCAGGAGATCGAGACCATCCTGGCTAACACTGTGAAACCCTATCTCTACTAAAAACATAAAAAGTTAGCCGGTCATGGTGGTGGGCGCCTGTAGTCCCAGCTACTTGGGAGGCTGAGGCAGGAGAATGGCGTGAACCCGGGAGGGGGAGCTTGCAATGAGCCGAGATGCGCCACTGCACTCCAGCCTGGGTGACACAGCGAGACTCCGTCTCAAAAAAAAAAAAAAAAAAAAAATCAACATAAAATTGTTTATTGCAGGACTTCTCAGAACCTTTAATGTGTTGAGAAGAACTTGATCTTTGGCGACAGATGTAGCTGTGTTTGACTGCCCCCAGCCCCCAACCCAACTTGGGTTCCATCTCTGAGTCCTTTTTTGCTGTTTGATTAACTACAAAGTACCTCCTAGCTCTGAGTTCAGGTCAGGATTTTTCCACTCCCTCCACTCTTTCCAAAACATTAAGATCCTCACCTTCCTTCTCCTCGTATGATCACCCTCCCCTCAACCTGCACCCAGCCTACCTCCTCCGAAGACCGCAGATTGCTCATTTCTCCTTTGGTTGTGAGCCCCGGCTCTCAGCACCCTTGTCTGATCCTGGGGGTCAAGAGAAGATAGGTTAAAGGTTTCTAAAGGGAGGTTGAAGGGCTCAGGGGACAAACTCTTATGCATCTGGATTTTTGAGACCAAATAGCACTCCAGTGTTGGAGATATGGTCCATGGACAGATCTGGGCAATAGATGATAATCCATGAAGTAGTAATATATCGCCCCTAGAACGACAATTTCATGATGTCTTTCATTTCTGGATGTCTTCTTCAGAACTGCTGGGCCTACCCCACAATCCCACCCCCCGCACCCACCAGAAAACTTCCTATGTCTCCATTGGGTCATTCACCAGCTTGTGATGGACCAAACTTCCCCCTGAAAGCCCTGGAATGAGGAGCAGGGCAAGTGGCCCATGTGTTTTCCTCTTCTACCCGGGAGATGACGGGCTGGGGAAGCCATCTCAAGGAGATGCCTTGGAGGAGCATTTAAAAGGAGAATGTCATCAAAGTGGGGAATGCAACTTTGATATTATCTCACTGGGTCTCCAATATGAAGGGGTCAGTCCACCTCCCTCGCTCTTCCTTGAGTCTGAACGTTCTCCATTCTCATCTCCGAGTCCTGTTCTGTTCTCTGGCTGCACAGACAGACTTTTGTCATACTCTTGGCATTTCCCCATTTCTTTGCCTTTTCCTACACTTTCTCTTCAGTAGGGAATGCTTTTTTTGTCCTTTCTTCCTTCCTGCCTGCCTGCCTGCCTGCCTGCCTGCCTGCCTTCCTTCCTTCCTTCCTTCCTTCCTTCCTTCCTTCCTTCCTTCCTTCCTTCCTTCCTTCCTTCCTTCCTTCCTTCCTTCCTTCCTTCCTTTCCTTTCTCTTTCTTTCTTTTTTCTCCTTCTTTTTTTCTTTCTTTCTTTTCTCTCTTTCTCTCTCTCTCTCTCTCTTTCTCTCTTTCTTTCTTTCTTTTTTTTTTTTTTGACGTAGTCTCACTCTGTCACCCAGGCTGGAGTGTAATGGCATGATTTCGGCTCACTGCAATCTCTGCCTCCAGGGTTCAAGCAATTCTCCTACCTCAGCCTCCTGAGTAGCTAGGACTACAGGCACGCACCACCACGCCTGGCTAATTTTTTTTTTTTTTTTTTTTTTGAGACAGAGTCTTGCTCTGCCGCCCAGGCTGGAGTGCAGTGGTGCCATCTCAGCTCACTGCAAGCTCCACCTCCCAGGTTCATGCCATTCTCCTGCCTCAGCCTCCCGAGTCACTGGGACTACAGGCACCTGCCACCACGCCCGGCTAATTCTTTTTTGTATTTTTAGTAGAGACGGGGTTTCACCGTGTTACGCCTGGCTAATTTTTTGTATTTTTAGTAGAGTTGGGGTTTCACTGTGTTAGCCAGCATGATCTTGATCTCCTGACCTCGTGATCTGCCCACCTCGGCCTCCCAAAGTGCTGGGATTACACGCGTGAGCCACCGCACCTGGCCGGGAATGCTTTTTTTTTTTTTTTTTTTTTTTCCTATCAAGATCCTTCTTTGACAATTTGGGTGGCATAATATCTGCTATGCCTTCCCCCATCACCCATCCACTCATCCATCTTTTTATCCATCTGTCTGTCCAGTCACCCATCAATTCATTTATCTATCCATCTGCCATCTATCTATCCATTAATTCATCCTCTATCTGTACATTCACCCACTCACCCATCCATCTATTCAACCATCTGTCCATCTACTTACCTATTAATCAGTCATCCCATCCACCCATCCTTCCATCCGCACATCTATCTAGTCATCCATCAATCCAGTTACATCCATCAATTTATTCATCAACCCATCCACCAGTTTATCTTTCCACTTACCTATCTATCCACTCATCCATCCATCCATCCACCCACTCACACATCTATTCATCCATCTGTCCATCTACCCGTCTATTAATCAGTTATCCCATCTACCCATTCATTCTTCCGTCAACCCATATATCTACCCATCCATCCATCTATCTGTCCATCCACTTATCCATCCAACCACCCACTCATCCATCCATCCATCCATCCATCCATCCATCCATCCATCCATCCATCCATCATCTCTCTCTGTCTTCAATCCCTCCATCTATTCTATCTTCCACCCATCCCATCCATTCACTTATCCATCCATCCACCCACTCATTCATTCATCCATCCATCCATTTATCCAGTATCTCTCTTTCTTCCATCCCTCCATCTATCTTCCACCCATCCCTCCATCTAGCCCTCCCTTTATCCATTCCTTCATCCATAATCTCTTATCTTCCATCTATCCATCCACCTGTTTACTTACCCATCCACCCACCCCCCCACTCATCCATCCATCCATCCATCCATCCACCCACCCACCCACCCACCTACCCAGCAAATATTTTCTGGGTATCTATTATGTGTTATGCACTTAGAATCCATTAAGTAAGACAGACATGCTCCCCGACCTTCTGTCCTTCTAGTCTGTGACAGAAATGAGTATTAAATATCTCTCTCTCTCTCTCACACACACACACACAGAGCAAGTGCTGTGATGAAAGAGGAACCAAAGATTGTGAGGGAGGAAGTGGAAGAAGCATAGCCTTGGAGCCAGACAAATCAGAACCAAATCCTGCCTCAGTCCCTTTCCAGCTGTGTGCCCTTCGGCATCTCACTCTCTCTGAGACTCGATTTTCCCATCCGCAAAGGACCTGGGGAGAGCTCTAGGTGCGTAACAGCAATGGCAACCCAGGTAAATTTTATGATCCCTCTTGACCTCCTGGAACTTTCCTCTTCTTTCCCTGTACTCTCACAGCTCTGCTCGTTCCTACTTGAATTACAGCAGTTTTTGGTTCTTACTCTCATGGCTGAACTGGCAGCTCAGTTTTCAGGACTGAAAGCCCGACTTCATTATCTGTGTCTCCATCACAGCTAAACAGTGTGACAGGGAGCTCAGAGTTGGTGTTGGAGAGAATTTGCTGAGTAAACAAAGAAGAAAGAAATGAACAGATGAAAGAGTGGATGGATGGAAATTTCTTCCGTTCTGCCAAAACTGGCCAGAGTGTTAATTCGTGAAGGGAGAGGGAGCATGTGTGTGTATGTGTTATGTGTGTGTGTGTCTGTGTGTGAGAGAGAGAGAGAGAGAGCGCACGCGCGAGAGAGAGGCTAATATCCACCAAATCACTTACCGACTCTAGAGGCAGCTGTTCCTCAAGGCCAAGTTCAAGCTTGCTACTCTGCTAGTTGCCAGTACAGAGCTGGGCACCGAGGAGGAGTCAGGCCCACGTGCTGATCTTGGAGAAGGGGTCGACAGTGTGGAATCTCCCGGGGTTTCTCCTGAGAGGCCTGGTCTATGAATTGGGTGGCACAGTCATCTGGCCCTTTATTGCCAGTGAGTTTTCTATCACTCAAGAAACCTCAGGACACACCCTTGGCACAGCTGTGGTGTGGAAATGGAGCCAATGCCAAAGGGATGAGTGATCACAAGGCTGAGTGGACTCCCTCTGGCAAAGGTGGCCTAGGCGGAGCGTCTAAATTATCCAGAGGTCTGTGCCAGCCCAACCGCAACCTCTCCCAACCCCCATCTCATAGCCAGGTCATCTGGTTATTATCATCATCACTGTGCCTAGTTTGTTCATCTCACCTTCCACTGTGTAGATAACACCGACTTCACTTACTTATTATCTTATCGAGTCTTCAAGAGTCTGGAGAGATCAGTATTGTTGCTCTCATTTTGCACATGGGGAAACTGAGGCTCATAGAGGTGAAATGACTGCCCAAAGATCAGCATTTGGCACAGTTAGCATTCAAACCTATAAGGGGTGAGGTGTGGTGGCTCACGTCTGTAGTCCCAGCGCTTTGGGAGGCCAAGTCAAGAGGATCGCTTGAAGTGAGGGGTTTGAGACCAGCCAGGGCATAGTGAGACCCTATCACTAAAAAAAATAAAAAATAAAAAGATAGCATACACCTATAGTCCTAGCTACTCAGGAGGCTGAGGTAGGAGGCTGGCTTGAACCTAGGAGTTTGAGGCTGCAGCGAGCTAAGATTGTGCCTCTGCACTCCAGCCTCAGTGACAGAGCGAGACTCTATCTTAAATATAAAAACAAACAAATAATCCCTAAAAGGTTCTTGCCCAGTTACCTTAACTGATGCATCACGTTGATTCCTCTTTTCCTTCTCCTCTATTATTTTTCAGTCATTTTATTTAATTTTATTTTACTTATGTTAACAGTGAAACCAAAGGCAAACCTGGTTAAGCCCACCAAACTTAATCTACCTTGCTTTTAATTGCTTACTTGCTTTTAATTGCTTACTTTTAATTGCTTACTTGTAGTTGATCTTAAAAGCGCAAGTCACGTAGCCAAATAATGCATAACTAAACTCCCACTAGCTTCCTTACAGATAACACCTCTGACCGTGGGTCACTATAGTAATGGGTGCTTAAAAAGTTATTTTTCAGGAACTAGGTAGGAGGCAGCTCTTGTTTAGTTTAAGCCAGTGGAGATCACTGACCCTTCATCTGGACCTATGTGGGTAGCTGACATCAGAGGGCTGTAAACTCCACCCTCAGATCATGCTAAATGCTATTTTCTGCACAAATGTCCTGTCTAAAGCCATGTAGCTCAACCATGCTTGCTCAGAAATCCTGATTACGTCACCTTCTCTACCTGCCAGCCACCTTTCTCCGTACTTTAGACCATCTTGTTTTCTATTCCATAAGTACCCTCAAACCCTATTTTCGGGGAGGAGAATTTGAGACCTGTTTTCCCACCTCCTCACTTAATTGCCTCATGAATGAACTCTTTCTCTTCTGCACAATCTGTCATTACAGTGATTGGCTTGCTACACAGAGGCAGAACAAACTTAGTTCAATAGCAACAGCTTAAATGAATATAATTTACGTATTATACAATTCACCCACCTAAAGTGTCCAATCCAATGGGTTTTAGTATATTCACAGTGATGCAACCATTGCCACAGTTCATTTTGGAACGTTTTGTTTTTTCTTTTTTTGGAGACAAGATCTTGATCTGTCACCCAGGCTGGAGTGCAGTGGAGCAATCACAGCTCACTGCAGCTTAAAACTCCTGGGCCTCATGTGATCCTCCTACCTCAGCCTCCTGGGCAGCTGGGACTACAAGTGTGCACCACCATGCCTGGTTAGTTTTTTCCTTAAGATTTTTTGTAGAGACAAAGCCTTGCTATGTTGCCTAGGCTGGTCTCGAACTTCTGGCCTCAAGGGATCCTTCCCACTTGGCCTCCCAAAGTGTGAGATTACAGGTGTGAGCCACCACACGTGGCTCATTTTAGAACATTTTTATCACCCCCCCCAAAAGAATCCTAGTACCCTTTAGCTATCACTCCCAATCTCTCCATACATCCTAGCCTTAGGCAACCACTAGCTGACTTTCTATCTCTGTAGGTTTCCCTGTTCTGGATATTTCACAGAAATAGAATCATACACTGTGTGATTTTTGTGTCCGGCTTCTTTCATTCAGCATGATGATGTTTTCAAGAACAGTATTGGGGAGATGTTGGTTTGTTGTCTCCTCTTTCATTTTGTTTTGGTTTTTAGAGAGCCAAGTATTAGATATCTTTCAGCAAACCATTGCAGACACTCCCATTCCAATTCCTTCCCTTAAGATCCAACCTTCTTAGCTGACCAGACCCTATAAAGTAATGAGATTTCAAGGAGGAGGAAGTTAGCATCCACATTGTAGCACATATTAGTACTCCATTCCTTTTTCTGGCTGAGTAATAGTCCATTGTACAGATATACCTCATTTTGTTTATATATTCATCCGTGGAGGGACGTTTGAATTGTTTTAGGCTTTTGGCTCTTTGAAGGATGCTGTTGTACATATTTATGCACAAGTTTTTGTGTGGATTTTTTTTTTTGAGATAGTGTCTCACTAAGTTGCCCAGGCTGGAGTGCAATGACATGATCTCGACTCACTGCAACCTTTGCTTCCCAGACTCAAGCAATTCTCCAGCCTCAGCCTCCCCAGTAGCTGGGACTACAGGCGTGCACCACCATGCCTGGCTAATTTTTTGTGTGTGTTTTGTAGAAACGGGGTTTTGCCATGTTGCCCAGGCTGGTCTTAAACTCCTGAGCTCAAAACGATCCACCTGCCTGGGCCTCCCAAAGTGCTGGGATTACAGGCGTGAGCCACCATGCTTAGCCTGATGCGGGTTTTAATTCCATTCCTAGTAGTGCAATTTTCAAGCAATACAGAATTTTTTTTTTTTTTTTTTTTTTTTTTTTTTTTTTTTTTTAAGCAAAACTGACCCATTCTTATCCCTCCAGTTCTTCCCTTTGCTTCCAGGTAACCCAGGCACAAGCCTGAGCAATTTCCCTTCAGTTGCTATTTCCTCATTGACTTAGACACATTCACAGTGTTAGTTACATAGGTGGTTTCATTCTACAAAATTGTCCTGTTACTTGCCTGGTTCACCGAATTATATGTCTGGGTCATCTTTCCATGTTAGCACACATGGAACAAACTCAATTTTTTGTGTTCTTTAAACAACTATTGAGAATAACCTGTGTGAAGAAAAGTGCATGACTCTTTTTTTTTTGAAATGGAGTCTCACTCTGTCACCCAGGCTAGAGTGCAGTGGCGTGATCTTGGCTCACTGCAACCTCCACCTCCCTGTTTCAAGCAATTCTCCTCCTTCAGCCTCCTGAGTAGCTGGGATTACAGGCACGCACCACCACACCTGGCTAATTTTTGTATTTTTAGTAGAGACGGGGTTTCACCATGTTGGTCAGGCCAGTCTCAAACTTCCTGACCTCGTGATCCGTCACCCTCGGCCATGAGCCACCGCACCCGTCCTAGTGCACAACTTTTAAATGTGCAGCTTGATAATTTTTTTCAAAAGTGAACATACCCACGTGACTGACAATTCAATGGAGCCATTGAATCAATTCTGCAATGGCATAAAAAGTACACACTTTTCACTAAAAGAGAAACAAAACCCAGGGAAACACCAAATCAAACTGGACATAACATGTCCTTACTTCACGACAAAATTTGAGCTAAAGCATGCTTTTGCTGTCTTCCTCCTCCTTGAAATCTCATTGTTTCACAGAGTCTGGTCAGTTAAGAAGGTTGAATCTTAGGAGAATCAATCGGGACTCGAAGTGTTTGCAATGATGTGTTGGAAGATGCCTGACACTTGGCTCTCTAAAAACAAGACAAAATGAAGCCAAAAAACCACAACAAACCAACATCCCCCAACACTATGCAGCCATAAAAAGAATGAAATCCTGTCATTTGTGGTAACATGGATGGAGCTGGAGGACATTATGTTAGGTGAAATAAGCTATCAACAGAAAGTTAAACAGCACGTGTTCTCATTCGTATGTGGAAGCCACAAAAAGTAAGTTGATTTTGTGAAAGGAAAAAGTGGAACAGAGGATGTTAAAGGCTGGGAAAGGTAGGGGGAAGAGAGGATAGGGAGAGATTTGTTAAAGGATAGAGAATCACAGCTAGTGCTGTTCACAACAGCAAAAACATGGAATCAACCTGGGTGCCCATCAACAGTGGATTGGATAAAGAAACGTGTTATGTGTATACACCATGGAATACTATGCAGCCATAGAAAATAAAATCATGGCCAGGTGCATGGCTCACGCCTGTAATCCCAGAAATTTGGGAGGCCAAGGTGGGCGGATCCCCTGAGGTCAGGAGTTTGACAGCCTGGCCAACATGGTGAAACCCCGGCTCTACTGAAAATACAACAATTAGCCGGGCGTGGTGGTGCATGCCTGTAATTCCAGCTACTGGGGAGACTGAGGCAGGAGAATTGCTTGAACCCTGGAGGTGGAGGTTACAGTGAGGTGAGACCGTGCCACTGCACTCCAGCCTGGGTGACAGAGCAATACTCTGCCTTAAAAAAGAAAAGAAAAGAAAACAACAAAATCATGTCTTTTGCAGCACCATGGATGCAGCTGGAGGCCATTATCCTAAGCAAATTAATGCAGGAACAGAAAAGCAAATACCACATGTTTTCTCTTATAAGTGAGAGTGAAACATTGACTACTCATGGACATAAAGATGCAAACAATAGACACTGGTGACTACTAGAGGGAGGGGGGCAGGAAAGGGGGTGAGGGTTGAAAAACTACCTACTGTGTCCTATGCTCACTACTTGAGTGATGGGATCATTCATACAGCAAACCTCAACATCATGTAGTACAGCCCCTGGTATGGTATGGCTCTGTGTCCCTACTCAAATCTCATCTTGAATTGTAATCCGAATTGTAATCCCTAGGTACTGGGGGAGGGACCTCGTGGGAGGTGATTGGATCATGGGGGCAGTTGTCCCATGCTGTTCTCGTGATAGTGAGTAAGTCATTATGAAATCTAATGGGTTTTTTTTTTGTTTTTTTTTTTTCTGAGATGGAGTCTTGCTCTGTCGCGCAGGCTGGAGTACAGTGGCACAATCTCAGCTCACTGCAAGCTCCACCTCCCAGGTTCACACCATTCTCCTGCCTCAGCCTCCCGAGTAGTTGGGACCACAGGCGTCTGCCACCACACTCGGCTAATTGTTTGTATTTTTTTAGTAGAGATGGGATTTCACCGTGTTAGCCAGGATGGTCTTGATCTCCTGACCTCGTGGTCAGCCCACCTTGGTCTCCCAAAGTGCTGGGATTACAGACATGAGTCACCGTGCCCGGCCAAAATCTGATGGTTTGATAAGGGGCTTTTCCCACTTTGCTCTGCACTTCTTTCTCCTGCTACCATGTAAGACGTGCTTCTTCCCCTTCTGCTATGATTGTAAGTTTCCTGAGGCCTCCCCAGCCATGCAGAACTGTGAGTCAATTAAACCTCTTTCCTTTATAAGTTACCCAATCTTGGGTATTTCTTTATAGAGTGTAAAAATGAACTAATAAACGCATGTAACAAATATGCACATGTACTACTGAATTTAAAATAAAAATTGAAAAAAAAAAGATAAAGGTAACTTCAAAATGGTAGAAACATTTTATGGTGTTTTTACTTGCCTTTGTCCCCCACCCTACCTCCCTGCCAAAAAATACAGCTAGTTAGGAAGAATAAGTTCTAGTGTCCTATAGCACTGTGGGGTAACTATAGTAAACAATAGTATATTACACAGTTTCAAACAGCTAGAAGGAGGATATTGTATGCTCCCAACACAAAGAATGATAAGTGTTTGAGATGATCAACATGTCAGTTACCCTGATCTGATTACTGTATGTCATATGCCTCAAAACATCACTATGTACTCCATGAATGTGTACAATTATTATGTGTCAATTAAAACATAAAGAGGATGGCAGGGCGTGGTGGCTCACATTTGTAATCCCAGCACTTTGGGAGGCCGAGGCGGGCGGATCATTGGAGGTCGGGAGTCCGACACCAGCCTGACCAACATGGTGAAACCCTGTCTCTACTAAAAATTCAGAAATGTGCCAGGTGTGGGGGTGGGCATCTGTAATCCCAGCTACTCGGGAGGCTGAGGCAGGAGAATTGCTTGAACCTGGGAGTTAGAGGTTGCAGTGAGCTGAGATTGCACCACTGCACTCCAGCCTGGGTGACGAAAGCAAAACTCCGTTCAAAAAAAAAAAAAAAAAGTAAAACAAAAAAACCTCCCAAACAATAAAAAGCTAAAAATGTCCTCATTTGTAATGTTTGCCAATTTCCATGGTGTATATACTCTTGCTGTAGCTGATTTCAGGTTACAAACATGGCATCACTGAACGCAGAGTTGGGAAGAACTAGCCTTGGATTAGCCCAGGATTGAAAGGGCATTTCTGAGGCAGCCCCTGCCCCTGTGTGGAGACAAGTGGGTTTAGACTACCCAGTTCTTGGGTTGAAGGCTGTGCTTGAGTGTTTCATTTGGAACCAGGCACACAGTGAGAGCCCAAGAAGGAAGAACTGGGTGAGTGAGTGCACTGGGATGTCCAGTTGTCTCCTAAAATGGAGGTTGGCAGAGATGGTTCCTTATGAATTTCACCTCAGTCCAGTGATGATGAAATGTCAGGAAATCCTGGCTCCTCTGATGAGACACATATTTACACAGTATCAGTATGTGAGAGAATGCGTCACCATGGGCTGGAGTACCTGTGAGTTAACTAAGTTATTAAATTTATTAATTATATTCATCAGAGTTATCTGGCAACTGGCTGGTCCAAGAAGGGCAACCTGGTGTAAGGACTCCGTGGAGGAATGCATGCCTCCACGCATACATTGACTCCCAAAGTGTTTACAGGGTTACGAGTTGGCTTCACAGAGGAGGTATATGTCACCTGAGACTTGAGGAATGAGTAGGTGCTTTTCTGGTGGGCATATGGGAGAGGTGGCCAATGCAGAGGGGTCCCAACATGGGGAAATAGCAGAGGTGGATGAGTGAGTTTGATGGATGCAAGGCACCATGTCTGCCTCAGTGTGGCCAGTGAATAAAGTGTAAGAGACAGTGGTGGTGAGAGTTAGTCCAAGTGGTGAGAGATGAGTTCAGGTGATGGGAGATGAGTGTAGGTGGTGAGAGGTGAATCTAGGTGTTGAGAGGTTAGTCCAGGTGAAAGGTGAGTCCACATGGTGAGATATGAGTCCAGGGGGTGAGAGGTGAGTCTAGGTGTTGAAAGGTGAATCTAGGTGGTGAGACTTAGTCCAGCTAGTGAGAGATGAGTTCAGGTGGTGAGAGGTGAGTCCAGGTTGTGAGAAGTGAGTCCAGGTGGTGAGAGGTGAGTCCAGGTGGTGACAGATGAGTCCAGGTGGTGAGAGGTAAGTCCAATTGGTGAGAGGTGAGTCCGGGTGGATGAGTCCAGGTAGTGAGAGGTGAGTTCAGGTGGTGAGAGATGAGTCCAGGTGGTGAGAGGTGAGTCCAGGTGGTGACAGATGAGTCCAGGTGGTGAGAGGTAAGTCCAGTTGGTGAGAGGTGAGTCCGGGTGGATGAGTCCAGGTAGTGAGAGATGAGTTCAGGTGGTGAGAGGTGAGTCCAGTTGGTGAGAGATGAGTCCAGTTGAGAGGTAAGTCCAGGTGATGAGAGGTTAATCTAGTTGGTGAGAGGTGAGTCCAGGTGGTGAGAGATGAGTCCAGATGGTAAGAGGTGAGTCCAGTTGAGATGTGAGTCCAGGTGGTGAGAGGTGAGTCCAGGTGGTGAGATGTGAGTTCTGGTGGTGAGAGATGAGTCCACTTGGTGAGAGGTGAGTCCGGGTGGATGAGTTCAGGTAGTGAGAGATGAGTTCAGGTGGTGAGAGGTGAGTCAGGTGGTGAGAGATGAGTCCGGTTGAGAGGTGAGTCCAGTTGGTGAGAGGTGAATCTAGTTGGTGAGAGGTGAGTCCAGGTGGGTGAGTCCAGGTGGTGAGAGATGAGTCCAGGTGGTGAGAGGTGAGTTCTGGTGGTGAGAGATGAGTCCAGTTGGTGAGATGTGAGTTCTGGTGGTGAGAGATGAGTCCAGTTGGTGAGAGGTGAGTCCGGGTGGATGAGTCCAGGTAGTGAGAGATGAGTTCAGGTGGTGAGAGGTGAGTCCAGGTGGTGAGAGATGAGTCCCGTTGAGAGGTGAGTCCAGGTGGTGAGAGATGAGTCCGGTTGAGAGGTGAGTCCAGTTGGTGAGAGGTGAGTCCAGTTGGTGAGAGGTGAGTCCAGGTGGGTGAGTCCAGGTGGTGAGAGATGAGTCCAGGTGGTGAGAGGTGAGTCCAGGTGGTGAGAGGTGAGTCCAGGTGGTGAGAGATGAGTCCAGGTGGTGAGAGGTGAGTCCAGGTGGTGAGATGTGAGTTCTGGTGGTGAGAGAGGGAGCCCAGCTGATGAGAAGTGAGTCCAGGTAGGTGAGTCCAGGCAGTGAGACCTGGGTTCTAGTGGTGAGAGGTGAGCCCAGTGATGAGAGTCCCTTTGTTGAGAGATGAGTCCTGGTGATGGGAAGTGAGTCCAAATGGTGAGAAGTGATTCCAGGAAAGGGTGAGATAATGAAGGGGCTTGAAGTCACTCTAAGGGAGCCTGAATTTGGTTGGGTTGTAGGGTGACCAACCATCCTGGATTGCCCAGATCTGCAGAGTTTTCTGGCCTGTGGGGGTTTCACTGCTAAGAAGCCAGGGAAGTCCTAGGCAAAGTGAATAAGTTGGTCCCTGATCCAAATAGGCAATGAGGAGCCACTGAGGAATTCAGAGCTGGAGAGTGACACAAGGACTCTTGTTGTTAAACGATTAATCAGATCTCAAGTTAAACAAAGTTTCTGCAGGAAGCTACTGCTAAACACTTCATGGACCAGGTGGTTCCCCATTCTCATGGCTGCCTGCACTTCTCCTGGGCAGTCATGTTGCTCTTATAAAGCTCTTTTGATATTTTCTTTCTCCCAAAGACAGTCAGCCAGTGAGTGTGAGCCATGCATGTTGTGTTTACGCAGCACCCAGCATGACCCATGGAAAATGTTCGGTCAATGTGCATTGAGAGCAAAGGCCTGAAGTTGTCAGAACTGGTGCTTCTGCTCCTTCACTCTACAGATATAAACTGGAAATAATACCACGTTCTTCCTTATGAATGCAGTATGAGCCAGGAGTGGTGTAGTCCCAGCTACTTGGGAGGCTGAGGTGGGAGGATTGCTTGAAGCCAGGAGTTTGAGGCTGCAATGAGCTGTGATTGCACCACTGCACTCCAGCCTGGGCAACAGAACAAGATCCTATTTCTCAAAAAAAAAAAAAAAAAAAAAAAAGAACATAATATGACATTTTGTATGCTTTGATCAGATCAATATCTCCCTATTACCTGTCCCAGCCCCTGGCAACCACCATTCTACCTCTCGACTTTTATGAGTTGGACTTTTTTAGATCTCATATATAAGTGAGATGATGCAGTGTTTGTTTTTCTGTATCTGGATTATTTCACTTACCATAATGTTCTCAAATTTCATCCAGGTGGCAAATGACAGAATTTCCTCCTTTTAAAGGCTGAATAGTATTTGACCTGTAATCCCAGCTATTCCAGTGTGGGTGACAGGCTGGATTTTTTTTTTTTTTGTATTTTTATATTTTTAGTAGAGATGGGGTTATTTTTGTGGCTAATTTTTGTATTTTTAGTAGAGACGGGGTTTCACCATGGTTGCCAGACTGGTCATAAACTCCTGGCCTCAGGCGATCCACCTGCCTCAGCCTTATTTTTTAATTTTTTACTAGAGGCAGAGGTCTTGCTATGTTGTTTTTATTTTTAATTGACACATAATAATTGTATATATTTATGGAGTACAGTGATATTTTGATGCATATAAACAATGTACAGTGATCAAATCAGGGTGATTAGAGTGTCCGTCATCTCAAACATGTATCATTTCTTTGTGTTGAGGACATTCAAAATCTTCTCCTTTAGCCATCTGAAAATATACAATAAATTATTGTTAATTGTAATCACCCCACAGTGCTTTAGAACAGTAGAACTTATATGTTTTTGAGATCTAAGATTTGTGCAGCATGGTGACTATAGTTAATAATATTTTACATTTCAAAATTGCTAAAAGAGTAGATTTTCTTTTTTCTTTTTTTTTGAGACAGGGTTTGTCTTGTCACCCAGGCTGGAGTACAATGGCGTGATCTTGGCTCACTGCAACCTCCATCTCTTGGGTTCAAGTGATTCTCCTGCCTCAGTTTCCTAAGTAGCTGGGATTACATGTGCCCACCACCACGCCTGGCTATATTTTTTCAATTTTTAAATATTAAATTTTTTTGGTGATATCTAGACTTCAAAAAAGAGTGGATTCTAAATATTCTTATTAGAGAAAAAATAAGCAGGAGAGGTGATGTGTTTACTAGCTTGATTTATTCATTCCACAATATAGACATATGTGAAAACACCACATTGTACCTCATAAATATATACAATTATTATTTGTCAATTAAAATGAAATAAAATACTATTATTCATTAAAATAAAAGTACTGTTATTCATTCAAAAAGCAGCAATGGGCCGGGCACAGTGGCTCACGCCTGTAATCCCAGCACTTTGGGAGGCTGAGGTGGGTGGATCACGAGGTCAGGAGTTTGAGACCAGCCTGGTCAATATGGTGAAACCACTTCTCTACTAAAAATACAAAAATTAGCCAGGCATGGTGGCGCGCACCTGTAGTCCCAGCTACTCCGGAGGCTGGGGCAGAAGAATCCCTTGAACCCGGGAGGTGGAGGTTGCAGTGAGCCGAGATAGTGCCTTTGCACTCCAGCCTGGGCGACAGAACGAGACTCTGTCTCAAACAAAAAACAAACAACAACAACAAGAAAAATCCCAAAAAACAAAAAAAGACAAAAACAAAACAAAAAACCAGCAATGGTATCTTAAGCCTGAAAGTCAATGTGGGTGAGGGCTCCCCGTCTCCAAGCAGCCCAGATCTCTTGGGTGGTTTTGCAGAAGAGCGAGTGCATATGTTTCACTGAACACGCTCATGCTTCCTGGGCTCATCAAAGAATGGCCATGTATTTAACTTGTTCACGCTCGCCCCCTGGGCACATCCATGAATTCACCTTTGTAGCCACAGCGCTGTTTCTCTGCCTGGAGTTCGTATTTGCATCTATGTCACCAGCCCATGCTTCTCTGTGAATCTCAGGTCCTGACCTCCGGGCCCCCCTTTACTTTTGTTGGGAGTTACAGAAGTGAGAGCTCATCACAGTGATGAAAGGAGGCGGTGTTGCTCAAAGATCTTTGGCAACTTTTCATCATTCTGGCCTTCCTTGGGGGGTAAACAATTCATGGGCCAGCGACAAGATGAGACAGCATCTTGTCAGGCAGGATTTTGTTCTCCACAATCTGGGAAGACATCCAAGCACCCCAGGTGTTCCTTCCCTCCCTGAAAGTATGAAAGTTTTGCAAGGCATTGAGCTTGTGATGCAATGGGGACCCCAGCTGTGCTGCTGTAATTTCTCAAGCAATCTCCAAGAGAATCCTTGATTTTTTTTTTACTTCATCTCATTTTTTATGTTCCTTCTGGGTGTCTATTGCCATGTGCATTCTCAATTAAAAAATTCAAACACGTTTAGTAGTAGCAGTCACACCAGCAGTAGTAGCTGTTGTTGTAGTAGGATGAAAATCTTGATTGCCTTTGCAACTATTCTTGCAGCTCAGCCCTGTGAAGAAGGGGGATTGATTTATCATCAAGGCAAGGAATGCATATCACGCATGTCACTTTTCAAAACAAAATATATAAAATATACATGGAAGCTGTCAATCACACAGAACACCTATATTTCGGGTGCGATAGGTATTCTTTTACTGACCTTCACTTATCTGAGTCACAGGATTGAGGGATGCTCTTCATTCACTTAGAGCATTTTTTTTTCTTTTTCATAGACAAGGGATCTTGCTGTGCTGCCCAGGCTGGTCTCAAACTCCTGGGCTTAAGCGATCCTCCCACCTCGGCCTTTCAAAGAGAGCTGGGATTACAAGAGTGAGGACTTAGAGCGTTTTAAGCATAGAAATGCGAATCCCAACAACAACTGTGCAACTGCATGGAGAAAACTGAGGTTTAAGAACAGTTACATAACTTGGCTCCCAAGTGTTGCAGCTGGGCTCTGACGGCAGCTCTCTGGAACTCCCAAGTCTTCTTATTTCCCTTCCTTTATGGCCCAAGAATGGGTTCCATGAAAAAGAAATGAAGGAAATGCTTGGCTACTCTCTCTGTCCATCCTGAGAAGCTCACATGAGTTTGGCAGAATAAATGAGTTAGAGCTGCTCTGGGGGAACTGAAGCAGGTTTGATAACAAAGGCAGTTCTGTCTCTCTCACCTTAACCTGCATGGCTGCACATCTGCATTCTCTGATGTTGTGCATATTTTGACCATTTGTGTTGCTTCTATCCCTACCAAGTTGCTATAGATTGTGTGTGTGTGTGTATGGTGTGAGGGGTGCAGGTGAAAGAGATGCAAATTCAAGTGAGGCATTTTCATTCTGTAGCAAGCAGATAATTGAATGGAAGGCACAACAGCACAATGATAAAAATGTATCCTTTGAAATCAGACTTTCTGGGCTGGATTCGTGACCCTAGTGACTCGAATTCTGGGTTATGTAACCTTTTGATGGCTGAGTTTCCTTACCTGTAAAGAAGCGGTAGTAATAACCACATTACTGGAGTGTGGTGAGGGGTTAATATATCTAAAACACTTGGAAGAGTTTCTGTCATCTAGGAAGCATTCTGTTTTACTCCCCAAATACTTATTGACTTCATCCTTTTCTCTCCAACATGCCTTCCTGTGCCCTAGTTGAGATGTCCAATATCTGTGACCTGGGGAGCAGATGTAGACTCCTAATAAATCCCTACTAGCTGGTTGTGTGACCTGGAAAGGCCCCTGCCACACCCCAGGACAACCACCTCTTTAGTGTCCACAAGGAAGTTGTCTCTGGTTAGCCGGCTGGTGTTTTGGAAGCTGTGTGGTGTGTGCGTTGCAGGTCTTTTCCATGATGAAGGTGGAGGAAAGGAGGTGGCCATAACCGATACTATCATGAGCTGGGCCAAGTCCTCAGGGAGGACCTGGTTCACACCCCATGGGATGAGATGACCTAACAGCAATTAATGATGCCTGTAATCACTGAGGTGTTAAATGAGGCAGGAGATGAAGATAGAGGAATAATTATCGTGTATTAGTACCATGAACAAGCAGAAATGGCAACGGTGGTTACTCTTGCAATGAAGAGTCACAAGCATGTTTCTGTGTTCAAGAAAGGGGTGAGGAAAGAGATAGGAAGAAGAGAGAATCCCAGCAAGTATGTGAAAGGGTGCTTGGGTAGAAGATGATAGCTAGAAGAGGAACTTCAGCAGAATTGCCTGTGCCAGGCGCTTTCTACACAGAACGATGAAATGAAAGTCCACTGTTGTCAACAACGTATCAACTGACGGGATATTGTGAATCTAAGGGAATCTATTGATAAGATGTAGAGGCCTTTCTAGAAAGAACCTGAAAGGCCAGAAGTGGAAAATGTCTATGTGAAATCAGATTCCCCAAAGACTGACCTCAAGAAGGCTCCTCATGCTCCGCCTCTCCGCCAGCCTCCCCCGTTCTCCTACTCCTCAACCGTCTGTCCTTCCTTGTTTCCTCGCTCGTCCTTTCGCATCTCCTCCGCGTGCCGTCTAGCCCCCCGTTATCAGGGCGTCTTGTCGTTCTTCCTTTTTCTTCTTCGTCCTCTTCCTGCCGTCGAGCTCCCTTCGCCCTCCGGCTCCCCGGCCAGTTTATTCTCATGTTTTTTCTCCTACTCGGCTTCCTAGCTTTGCCCTCCTGCCCCGGCACAGTCATTCCTTGCTTTCTTTCTTCCCTCCTCTCTTCCTCTTTCTTTTCCCTCCTTTTCCCTCCTTTCCTTTCTTTCTTTTGTTCTCTCTCTCCTTCCTTCCTTCCTTCCGTCCTTCCTTCCTTCCTTCCTTCCTTCTCCTTCTTCCTCTCTGTCCTTTCTTTCTTTTCTTTCTTTCTTCTTTCTTCTTTCTTCTTTCTTTCTTTCTTTCTTTCTTTCTTTCTTTCTTTCTTTCTTCTTTCTTCTTTCTTTCTTTTCTTTCTTTCTTTCTTCTTTCTTTCTTTCTTTCTTTCTTTTCTTTCTTTCTTCTTTCCGTCTTCCTTCCTTCCTTCCTTCCCCCGCCTCCTCCCTTCCTTCCTTCCTCGCTCCTCCTCTCTCCTCTCCTCCTCCTTGCTTCCTTCTCTCCCTCCTTCCTTCGCTCTCCTTCCCTTCTCGTCTCCTCTCTCTCCTCCTTCCCTCCGTCCCTCTCTCCCTCCCTTCCTTGCTTTCTCCCTCCCTTATTCCCTCTCTCCTTCTCTTCCCTTCCTCCCTTCCTCTTTTTTTCTTCCTTCTCTCTCTCCCTTTCTTCCCTCCTTCCTGCTAACATCTATTGTCTTCCTACTATGCCCCAGGCATGGCAGATACAGTGGAAACAATTAGATATGGTCCATGCTGTCATGGACCTTAAGTTTACTGGGGGGAGACAATCATTAGCAGAACAGTCACACGAATGAATATGTATTTGGAAGCTGAGATAAGTACATGCAAGGAGAGAAGCCGGTTCTTTGAGAACATAAAGGGACCTGCCACAGCTCCATTACTAAGACTTCCCTGAGGAGGAGACATGCTTGAGTGACCATTTTCTGGGCAAAGGTGTGGGACCAAGGGGAAGTGAGAAAGAGTGGCCCAGGTATAGAACAAACATGAACAAAATTCCTATAGCTGGAGAGGAGGCCACTGGGAAGGGTGATGGAGGAATGGCCCCCCCAATTTTTTTTTTCTCTCACTCTGTTGCCCAGGCTGCAGTGCAGTGGTGCAATCTTGGCTCACTGCAATCTCCACCTCCTGGATTTAAGCGATTCTCGTGCCTCAGCCTCCTGAGTAGCTGGGATTACAGGTGCCCACCATGACTCCGGGCTAATTTTTTTTTTTTTTTTTTTTTTTTTTTGTATTTTTAGTAAGACAGAGTTTTGCCATGTTGGCCAAGCTGGTTTCAAGCTCCTGGCCTCAAGTGATCCATCCACCTTGGTCTCCTAAAGTGCTGGGAGATGACAGGTGTGAGCCACCAAGCCCAGGGGATGGTCCAAGATTTGAATGGAGAAAGAGAGGCAGGAGCCAGCTCTGCAAGCTTCTGTCCTCAAGCACGTCTTTTCTCCAAACAGAATGGATTCGAACTTCCCCACACTGACCTCCAATCACTACAGGTGGTAGTGTCAGAACTGAGGGAGGTAAGTACATCCAAGGCTGCTCAAATCAGACCCAGAGAAGACTTTCCTCAGTTTATAAGGCTTTGATTAGGCCAGGCACTTTGCAAGTGCCCCAGAATGGGGAAACCTCTTTAAGAATCTGTGGAGAGGCCGGGCGCGGTGGCTCAAGCCTGTAATCCCAGCACTTTGGGAGGCCGAGACGGGCGGATCACGAGGTCAGGAGATCGAGACCATCCTGGCTAACATGGTGAAACCCCGTCTCTACTAAAAAATACAAAAAACTAGCCAGGCCTGGTGGTGGCGCCTATAGTCCCAGCTACTCGGGAGGCTGAGGCAGGAGAATGGCAGGAACCCGGGAGGCGGAGCTTGCAGTGAGCTGAGATCTGGCCACTGAACTCCAGCCTGGGTGACAGAGCAAGACTCTGTCTCAAAAAAAAAAAAAAAAAAAAAAAAAAAGAATCTGTGGATAAAGGCTGGGTACCCAGGATTGCTGTCTGACAGCACGAGAGTCCTTGAGTCTTCAAGTATGCTGATGCATTGCGGAATTTTTCATCAATGAGAATGAGATTTCTGTTGGAAGAATGTGACTTTCCCGCAAGGAGGATGTACAGAGAAAGAGGGGTCCCAAATGAAATAAATACGAAGGAAAAAAGGCATCCAGATGACATTCAAAGAGGAATCTGATTTGAGACATTGAGCCCCTAGCCACCTCTCCAGCCTCATCCACCACCATCTTAAAGATACCTTCAACTTCCCAAAGCCACCACATGCTTTCCTTCCTGCCCCAGGACCGTTGCACAGGTTGTGATGCTTTCCTGGCTCTTCCTCACTCTCTTTTACCTGACTGATGCCCATTCATACTTCAGATGTCAGCTTTAATGTCAGCTTTCTTAGGGACTTCCCTGACCTGCTTTCACTTCCACTGGGTAAGATCTCCTTCATTTTATGCATCAATCACACCTGGCCCTCTTCCTTTTGATCCTTTTTATTTTTATTTTTATTTTTGATGTGGAGTCTTGGTCTGTTGCCCAGGCTGGAGTGCAGTGGTGTGATCTCAGCTCACTGCAGCCTCTGCCTCCTGGGTTCCAGTGATTCTCCCACTTCTGTCTCCTGAGTAGCTGGGACGACAGGCATGCGCCACCATGCCTGGCTAATTTTTGTATTTTTAGTAGAGACAGGGTTTCACCATATTGGCCAGGCTGGTCTCGAACTATTGACCTCATGATTCACCCCCCTCGGCCTCCCAAAGTGCTGGGATTACAGGCATGAGCCACCGCGCCCAGCCCTCCTTTGATCCTTTTAATGACTCAGGTCAACATTTATCCCCTCTGTTGATGGAGCACTCACTCACTGCATGCTAGGCGCTATAGTGAGCACTTTAAAGAACATTATCTCATTTAATTCTCACGGCCCTGCAAGATAAGAATCTTTATTATGACCATTATATATGGGGGAAACTGAGGCACAGAGAGTTTAAATAGTTTGGCCAGGGTCTCTCAGTTAATAATCACCCGCATCACAATTTGAACCGAAAGCTGACTTCAGAATCCACACTGTGCAATACTTCATGCAGCATAGAGGGAGGAGGGGTGAGGCTGAACAAGTATGCAGGGGCTTCTCAGAGCAAGATGGCTCTGCTTTTCCTAGACCCTTCTGACACTCAGAACTTATCCTGTAAAACAGGGATCATTGGCCGGGTGAGGTGGCTCATGCCTGTAATCCCAGCACTTTGGGAGGTCGAAGCAGGCAGATCATGAGGTCAGGAGTTCAAGACCAGCCTGACCAACATGGTGAAACCCCATCTCTACTAAAAATACAAAAATTAGCTGGACGTGGTGGCGCATGCCTGTAGTCCCAGCTACTCAGGAGACTGAGGCAGGAGAATCGCTTGAACCCAGGAGGCAGAGGTTGCAGTGAGCCGAGATCGTGCCACTGCACTCAGCCTGGCAACAGAGCGAGACTCTGTCTCAAACAAACAAAAAATAGGGATCATTAAACCCCCTTTTGGGTCTTACCAAACAGAAATACAATGCTTTGCAGGGACATATGGTTAAGTCAGTAGATGACTCCAGTAATGAACTGGGGAAGGTGGGAGGAGAGAACTGCTTAGTGGTCCATGGATATGCCTCTGGAGGTGGAGAGGCAAAGGGGACCCTGGACTTCTACTAACACAATGTGGAAACTGAAAGAAATAACCCCCCCCCCCCCACCCCATATATTACTTACACGTTTGGTAGTCTTATAGAATATAAGTAACTGGGCTGGGCGCAGTGGCTCACGCCTGTAATCCCAGCACTTTGGGAGGCCAAGGCAGGTAGGTCACCTGGGATCAGGAGTTTGAGACCAGCCTGGCCAACATGGTGAAACCCTGTCTCTACTAAAAATACAGAAAATAGCTGGGTGTGGGCACCTGTAATCCTAGCTACTTGGGAGGCTGAGGCAGGAGAACTGCTTGAATTTGGGAGGCAGAGGTTGCATGAGCTGAAATTGTGCCACTGCACTCCAGCCTGGGTGACAGAGTGAGACTCTGTCTCAAACAAAACAAAACAAAGAAACTATATATATATGTAACTGACTTAAGAAATAGAATTATATTTTTTCTTTCATGCAGAAATACAGATAGATAGCTCAGAGCTGGAATGGAGGCGCAGTAATCACCAGGAAGCCAAACTTCTCTATGTTTACTCTGCTTCCCTGAACACGCATCTTTACCATGTGACCCAAAGTGGCTACTTCAGCTCCTATCATCACATCCTATATTCCAGTTGGCAAGAAAGAGGAAAGGGGAAGGGGAAAGAAGCATGCTCCTTTCCCTTAAGGGAATTGCTGGAATGTTTCACATATTCCTTCTACTCCCATTCAGTTGGCAAGAATATAGTTCCATAGCTACAACTGTTCTCAATGGATTTTCCATGCCCTCTCAGCCTGTCCTCAGCCAAGATATGCCTCCTTAAGGATCTAGCAGTGTCCTGCTTCCTTCATGTCAAAGCCACAAGCGTCATGGTTTGCTTTCTCTGTCTACAGCTCTACAGGATGAATGGAGTTGTGAAGAGAGCACTGAGAATGGAGTTGGGGACCTCAATTTTAGCCCTGAGCTGCTACAAACTCAGTGAAAGACCTAAATGAAATTGCTTCTTCTTTCTGGGTTTCAGCACCTTTATTTGTAAAATGAAGTGATTGAGCTCTTTCCCATTTCTAGGTTCTAGAAAGTGCCTCACCATCCTCTGCAGAATTCCATGAGCTAAATACTTTGTTGGAACTAAAATACTTGTCCCTACTTCATTGATGGTCAACCTGAACCCTAGATCACTCAACTGTTCATTCCATCTTTCAAGCATTTCCTCACATCTGCAGCCTCAAGTATTCTTTGTTGATGGATGAAGAGTGTCACGAAAACCTCAAGTTTTCCCCAAATCCATACTGCATCTAGTGGCAGAGTTATATAAATTTGAGTTGGGCATATGGCCACCAAGCTAAAGATTATGTCTCCCAGGCTCCTTTGCAACTCGAGGTAGCCATGTGACTAAGTACTGGCCAATAGGAAGTGAGCAGAAGTTGTATGCACAACTTCCAGGTCATGCCCTTAAAGGTGAGGAATGTGTCTTTTCCTTCTTCCTTCCTCCTTCCTTCTTCCTGCTGACCACAGGCATAAGGAGGGGTGCTGGGACAGTTATTTTGGAATACAATGTGGAAGCTATAGCAAATTAATCATCTTACCTGCCACCGTGTAAGATATCCCTCCTATGACACATGGGAAGTATGGGAACTACAATTCAAGATGAGATTTGGGTGGGGGCACAGCCAAACCATATCACAACACATTTGGACTTGATGGAGAGAGCTGCTCATCTCCCCCAGATATCCTGGAGTTTTAGGTGGAAGAAATACTTGGTGATGAGACCCTGAAGTGTCCCTATAGACGGAAAGAAGAATGTACTGAAATAATGAATCCCAATATGCTGCTGTCTCTACTTCCAGGCTTTGTTCAAGAGTTTTTGACTTTGAAGATGATTCTGAGTTATCTTAGTTTGGTGTGGGGTTTCTCAACCGTGGTACAATGGACATTTTCAACTGAGGACTTCTTTGTCATGGCAGGAAGCTGCCTTGTCCACTGTGGCATATTTCGGAGGATCCTTGACCTCTACCGAATAGATGTCAGCAAGATAATTCATCCCCAGTTGTGACAACCAAAAATGTCTCCAGACAGTGCCAAATTTCCCCAAGAGTGGGGAGAGAATTGCCCTGGTCAAGAAACACTATTTTAGGCCGGGTGCAGTGACTCATACCTGTAATCCCAGCACTTTGGGAGGCCAAGGCGGGAGGATCACTTGAGGTCAGGAGTTTGAAACAAGCCTGGCCAACATGGTGAAACCCTGTCTTTACTAAAAATATAAAAATTAGCTGGGCATAGCAGTGCATGCCTGTAATCCCAGCTACTAGGGAGGCTGAGGCAGGAATATCACTTGAACCTGGGAGGCGGAGGTTGCAATGAGCCGAGATTATACCACTGCACTCCAGCCTGAGTGACAGAGTGAGACTCTGTCTCAAAACAAAACAAAATAAAACAAAAAACCCACTGTTTTAGTCCTTTGTGAGGCTCCCTGGAAAATTATAGCCCATGCTTGATTGCTTCTGTGCCAGGGAACTCAGTACTTTGCAAAGCATGGCCTCCATGGTTAGAAGCAGTAAGGTCTTTCTTAGAGTGAAATAAGAAGCGACTGGTGATGGGCACAGGGTCTTCTTTTTGGGGGGATGTAAATACGTTGGAACTAGATAGAGGCGCTGATTGCACAAGAATTGTGAATTCACCAAATGCCACTGACTTTAAGATGGCTCATTTTATGTGAATGTCATTTCGATAAACAAAAGGAGCATAAATCATGTGTGGAGACCTCCCCACATGCCAGGCCCTGAACTAAATGAAAAACCCCATTGTCTTAATGGATCCTCCCGGCAACTTGATGAGAGAGGTACTTTTATCATCCAGTTTTATTTTATTTTATTATTTATTTATTTTTTTGAGATGGAGTCTCGCTCTGTCACCCAGGCTGAAGTGCAGTGGTGCAATCTCCACTCACTGCAACCTCCGCCTCCCAGGTTTAAACGATCCTCCTGCCTCAGCCTCCCAAGTAGCTGAGATTACAGGTGCCCACCACCACACCCAGCTACTTTTGTATTTTTATTAGAGATGGAGTTTCACTATATTAGTCAGGCTGGTCTCAAACTTCTGACCTCAGGTGATCCACCTGCCTCGGCCTCCCAAAGAGCTGGGATTACAGGCTCACTGAGCCACCACACCCAGCCCATTCACAGTTTTATAGGTCACGAAAACAGAGGGTCAGAGAGGTTGAGCAAGTTGCCTGAGGTAACACAGCTCTAAAGGGTCAAGCCTAGGTCTGCATCTCTCCCACAGCGGATACTGTGCTGCTTGCTTCCTATGTCAGTTTCTCATCTTCCAGGAAAATTAGAAAGATAATAAGGAAGACAGCAAAGCATGGTGAACTGGATGATTACAAAGGGAACTTTCCAGGTCTAAAGTGGAAAATTAAATAAGACAATGCACACAGTAACACTCTGCAAACTTTATCTGTTTATTTGTTCATGTA
Organism: Rhinopithecus roxellana; assembly: GCF_007565055.1. Lineage (NCBI taxonomy): Eukaryota > Metazoa > Chordata > Mammalia > Primates > Cercopithecidae > Rhinopithecus > Rhinopithecus roxellana. The sequence continues at coordinate 1,590,859 of NC_044556.1, forward strand.
TTCACTTAAATATTTACCCAATGTCGGCCGGGAGCAGTGGCTCACACCTGTAATACCAGCACTTTGGGAGGCCTAGGCGGGTGGATCACCTGATGTCAGGAGTTCGAGACCAGCTTGACCAACATGGTGAAACCCTGTCTCTAACAAAAACATAAAAGTTAGCTGGGTGTGGTGGCGCACACCTGTAATCCCAGCTGTTCTGGAGGCTGAGGCAGGAGAATCGCTTGAACCCAGGAGGCAAGAGGTTTCAGTGAGCGGAGATCGCGCCACTTGCACTCCAGCCTGGGCAACAAGAGTGAAAATATGTCTCAAAAAATAAGAAATAAAAGAATTAAATAAGTAAAATAAATACAAGAATGAGAGGAATGTGCTCAATATTTTAAGGGGAAGTTGTAGGGTCAAATTTTGTGTTTTGTGGGCCTGAGGCACGTTTACCTTTGTGAGTTCCTCCTTCCATCAAAAATAAATCAATAAATAAAACTTTATTGATGTAGCTTATAGGAGGTACCTGGAATAGTTAAAGGCATATACAGAAAGTGGTATCTGTGGTATCAGTGGTTGCCAGGGGTTGGGGGATGAGGAGGAGGGAAGGAGCGGTTATTGTTTAAAGGGTGTAGACTTTCTGTTTTGCAAGATTTTAAGGGTTCAGGAGATGGATGGTGGTGAAGGTTGCACAATACTGTGAATGTGCTTAATGCTGCTGAACTGAACACTTAAAAATGGTTAAGAGGATAAATTTTGTCATGTGTAGTTTACCACAATGAAAAAAAATTGAAAAGGCAAAGTGCAGTGGCTCACACTTCTAATCTCAGCATTCTGGGAGGCCAAGGTGAGAGGATCACTTGAAGCCAGGAGTTTGAGACCATTTATTATTATATTCATATTTTTCTTCTGATTTAAAAAGAAATTACAGGTCGGGCACAGTGGCTCACATCTGTAATCCCAGCACTTGGAGAGGCCGAGGTGGGCAGATCACCTGAGGTAAGGGGTTTGAGACCAGCCTGATCAACATAGTGAAATCCCGTCTCGACTAAAAATACAAAAAATTAACTGGGCATGGTGGCAGTTGCCTGTAAGCCCAGTTACTTGGGAGGCTGAGGCAGGAGAATCTCTTGAACCTGGGAGGCGGAGGTTGCAATGAGCCGAGATTGTACCACTGCACTCCATCCTGGGTGACAGAGCGAGAGAAGAAAAAAAAAAAAAAAAAAGATAGAAATTACAATAAAAATATTTTTTGTGGGGTCTCTCATTAGTGTTTACTATGCCCAATGCGGAAGTCAGGCCTGGGAAACCGGCAACAGCAATGCCGGTTTCAAACATTGGTGTGCATTGGACTTTCCTAGAAAGCTCATGAGCAATGCAGATTATTGTACTTTGCCTTCTGAGATTCTGATTCCGTAGGTCTGGAGTGTGACCCTGCAACCCAGTGCATATAGGTGTTCTCATGCAGGTGATACCTGATCATTGAGGGGCATGGGAGGACTTTTTTTTTTTTTTTTTAGATAGGGTCTTGCTCTGTCACCCAGGCTGGAGTGCAGTGGTGTGACCACAGCTCACTGCAGCTTCAGACTCCTGGGCTCAAGCAATCCTGTTGCCTCAGCCTCCCAAGTAGCTGGGACTATAGGCGTGGGCCACCATGCCCAGCTAGTTTTGTAAACTTTTTTTTTGTAGAGATGAGGGCTTCATTGTGCTTTCCAGGCTTGTCTCAACCTTCTCGGCTCAAGCAATCCTTCCACCTTAGCCTCCCAAGGTGCTGAGGTTACAGGTGTGAGCCACTGTGTCCAGCCAGGAGGACTTTTAGGGGTAAGTGAACTCCCTACAGTTCCTACAGTTTATTTTTCTTTTATTTTATTTTATTTATTTTATTTTTTTATTTTATTTTATTTTAATTTTTGAGACAGAGTCTTGCTCTGTTGGCCATGCTGGAGTGCAGTGGTGTGATCTCGGCTCACTGCAACCTCTGCCTCCTGGGTTCAAGCGATTCTCCTCCTGCCTCAGCTTCCTGAGTAGTTGGGACTACAGGCATGTGCCACCATGTGCGGCTAATTTTTGCATTTTTTAAAGTAAAGACAGAGTTTCGCCATACTGGCCAGGCTGGTCTTGAACTCCTGACCTCAAATGATCTGCCTGTCTCAGCCTCCTAAAGTGCTGGGATTACAGGCGGGAGCTACCACGCCTGCCCTGCCTACAGCTTTTACAGCCCACACTTAGCCCCTTACTTGCTGGGTGGTGGCATTTACAGATTTTGTGCTGCTTTGAGCCTATTTCTTCATCTCTAAGGTTGGGATGATGACACTCACCTCATGGTGTCACGGAGAAGCTTGCTGGGTACTCAGGACTCACATCTGGGGCAGCTGCTGAAATCTCAGCTCTGAGGCAATGGGGGGAATTGTGCAAATGCTGTTTGGGGACATTGTGTGAGCTGAGGTCACAAACTGGGGCGGTGTCAGCAAGGATGAGGGTGGCAGGCTGTAAACCCCAGGGCAAGCCATTGCTTGCGAGGGGAGTATTTGCATCCTATGCAAGATTTCTGGGCATCAGGATGGATAAAGGTGAGGGTAAAGGGATAATTCCTGGTCTCAGGAAGGACCTGCCTGAGGGTCAAAAGTCAGCAGGATGGTTCGGCCCATAGGGGACACTGGCCAATGGACAGAGAGGTGGGTAGAGGCATTTCCCAGCGTCTACACTGCAGCATCACAGAGTTAGATGCTCCCATCTGCTAACAGCCCTTTCCCTTGAGACCCACAGGTGGGAAAGGCTCCTCACAATCACTGCCATGTGGCTATCATGCTAGCTATCCTTTGAGGTTTCCCTACTAGCTGCTCGCACCTTTGCAAGCACAGCTAATTCCTGTCATTTGCAGTAATGGTCTATAAAGCCACCACGCACCCTCAGTCAGGGAATGCTGAACCATGGCCCATGGGGAAATACAAGGTTGGATTTCTGTGAGCCTCTGGTCACAGCCCTTTTGTCAACGAATCAAGACATAAACTTGTTTTGTGCGTTTCTATTTAAAAAGACTTTATTTGGCCAGGTGCGGGCGGTGGCTCATGCCTGTAATACCAGCACTTTGGGAGGCTGAGGGAGGTGCTCAGAAGTTCATTTGAGGTCAGAAGTTCGAGACCATCCTAGCCAACATAGTGAACTCCCCCGCTTTACTAAAAATACA